>NC_092424.1:104906177-105225933 GCF_036169615.1 Heliangelus exortis | reverse complement strand
CTATTCTATCCTATAAAGAACTGCATGAATATAATAGTAACAGGGATCCTATAAAGAACTGCATGAATATAATAGTAACAGGGAAGGGAGAAAAAGGATTTGAAAATGTTAAAATTTTCTTTCATGTAACACTGACATACTAAACTTATGCAAAAGTTGCTGTAAAAGAGAACAATTTCATATATTCAAAATGGCTGAAGCAAAAAATAAATTAACTTACTATTTGCTGAGGAACTGGAAACAAAACATTACCACAGCAGGTCTTTGCTGCATATTAAACTCAAGGGAAAAATAGTTGGTCGCATCAATAACAAGAATGAAGAAGTGTAGAAAGGTGCTTGGAAAGTTCACCACTTTCTAGTGGTTTGGGTTTCACTGTCTCCCTCTACCTCTGCACACGGGGCCACAATTGCTTCGTGGGAGACCACATACATCTACTCATAAATAACAGCTCAGAATAAAATTCACTTCTCTGCAAAGGCTAAGCAGAAAAGTGATTCATGGGGCTTAGGCAATGGTTAGGGCTAGAGTTAACTTTTTGCAGCAGACTAAATTCTATACCTGAGCTGCACTTTCTGAAACACCAGAAAATCTCTGATGAAGACTCTTGGCCAAACCCCTGTGTGATTTATGACTTAAGAGTTCCCATGGTCAGTTTTAGATAGTAACAGGGGAAGGCAAAGGGAAGAAAAAACCCAACATAAATTATTTGACTAGTTCTCAAATGTACTTATAAATGGAATTTACTTTCATGAAATTCAATGGTTTATTTCATACTACAGTTTGCAGCTATTAAATGTGAGGCAGTTGCTGTGTGAGTTGTTCCAGTACACACAGCTGCATTAACAGCTAACTACAAATACATTTTACACTGGTGGGTACTTTCAAGAACCAAATGTCTCCTCAGGAAGTTTTACCAGCAACTTTTTTTCATGTATTTACACAGTTCCAGCTAATTCTGTGTGTTGCTTTTTTTTTTTTCTGTCTCTGCTGCATGACAATAATTTCCACTCATCTGTGGGGCAAGATTAACAAAGACACTACCATCTGTTCCTCGACAGGATTTGCTATCATATAACTGTTGACATGTAAAGGGTATTTTATATTTTGATTGGACATTAATTGTGCTTTCTTTGGATTAAATATTTTAAACTGAACTATGAAAATAGCCTTAAATATATAGGTCATAACAATTATTGTGTTATTTACATTACTAAACAAGTATGCAGCAGATGGCATCCAGGGCCCTGGCCAGAAGAACCTATCTCCTGCAGATTTATTTGGTGGTTGGAGATACTACCAACTAACTTCTCAAGGTTATTTGAATGCCATTGTACTCTTGTATGTTTCCAGCAATAATAATCCAGGCTTGTTTGTTTCAATACCAGTATTTCTCAAGGCCTTCTTGGTACCTGGATATATGAAATGTTCATTCTTGAGCCTCATCAGAGAGGCCAGGCCTCTGCAGTTAAATAAAATAGTACCAGACACTAGACAAAGGACCACAGCTGGCCACATCTCCTCTTCTTTGTACTTGGCCCAAGTCTTCTTTTGGACCCAGGTGGTACTACTGTGGCCACTAGGCATAATTAGTACATTGTGTAGGGGGTTTTTTAATTTGTAGTGCCTGAAATACATAAAATGTGTATTGTAGCCCTCCACTGTGGTTTCTCTATTTCACAAAACCCAGGGTGTGTGCTGTATGAGAGCATGTGAGAGCTGAGTGTGAAGGAAAAAGCTGTGTAGAACAGCTTTGGGAGCCCATGTGAGCTAGAGAAGGCCATGTCTGGCAGGCAAACCTCTGTCCATTCCATGTACTAAGCATGGTTACTGGTGCAAGCCCATACAGTGAACTGGGTCTGGGATTGTTCACTAGAGTGGTCACAGACCCATACCATGACAGGGAACAGGTTAAGAGTTAGCAGGACAATCAGTGGTGTAGTGCTGAAGGACACCCACTGGTGCTGTTTCATTTAGCAGTAAAAACATAACCAGGAAAGTAAAGCAAAATATTCAGGAAGACATGGCCTTGTAAAGCACTACCTCAAGTTTTCAGGACATAAATTCTTTTTTTCCCTACCCCCGAGTAAACCTGGCCCTAGTTCCTCTATTCAACTCTGATCTAACAAAGCATTTATGCACGTGAGCCATGCTAAACTCATTGTTTTCCAGGGGGCTGTTTGTATAACCAACTCTATGCGTGCTCAGAAGCTTTGAGACCATTGCTTTATTTGAGACAATTCACATACTCAAAGTTTCTTGTTTGTTGGATTCCGATTTTACTTAAAAAATAATCACATGAGAGCAATGCTATTTGTACAATATATAACAGTACACAACCTCCAGTGAACTGCCCCTGCCAAATGCTTGCAGTACAGGGATACACACTTAAATATTGCTGCCATTTATGGCATGAACATATTCAAATGCATACCACGAAGTCCAGATGTGCCCACACATAAGGGCACTGTGAGCCAATCAACACTATGTCACTGTATTTTTCTCATAGATAGCTAGAATAATGTCCTTTTCTTACTTCTTGTTTCCCTTTCTTACATTAAATACATGTATAGCCAGTGTAATCTTCACAAGAACTTCACAAGAAGATAATTTGCAGTTTCTGTTTCATTTGTTTTGGGAACTGATGATGACTCTACTTTTTGAAACATTTAAACATTCTTCCTATGTCTAGCCTAAGTATTCCCTCTTCAAGTTTTAAACCACTGCTCCATGTCCTCTTGCTACACATTTGTGTAAAAAGCAAATTTATCAAATTTATTATTAAGTGAGGAACCCAAATGTCAAAACCATGAAATTACTTCTTCAAGAACATAATTTATGTGTAAAACCCAGGAAAGAGCTGAGGAATTCTGATTCTTTTGAACATCCATTCAGCATAGACCTGGGCAAACTTGGTCTCATTCCTCTGCAGGAAACTGAAAGGAAGGCATTTCTGTGACTTCACTGCAGGAACTTGCCAGCTCCAGCTCATGACAGATGTAATACATACATTTTATAATTTTCTATTACTTATTACTATTTTTATATTCACTCATGAGCTTATCTGCTGTTAACAAACAAACTTTATAAACAGCTTAAGAAAATGGTGTACTCCCATCAACCAACAAGGTGACCCTTTGATATTTTAGCACATATTAACATGAGTCCTTGAATAAGAAATGTCCTGCAGGAGCTGATGTGAATTTCAGGAAAACCAACATTAGATGCAAATAGGAACCTGAAAACTGTAGCAGATCAGGCCACCAGTCCAGTGATAGCATCTGACAGCACTTTGGGCTCTTTCCCTGGTACAGCCTCCAGAAGACTGATGGCTCTTGGGGCTTTCTGAGGCATTAAGCAGCATCTCCATGTTTAATAGCCACTGATGGATTTCCCTTACATAAATCTGCTTTATCTCTTTGCAAAAACCTGTAAACTTTTAGAATAAGTGACATTTCCAATTTAATTTAAGACTATATTAAAATACTTCTTGTTTTGAAACTGCTGCCCATTGGCTTAATTTGCTTTCCACAGGTTTTGACTTAGAAAAGACAATGAGGAATCACCACCCATTCAACCCAGTTTCATACACCATTGTATAGGCTTTTGTCATTATTTCCCCAACCATCTTCTATTACCTTATCTTCAGGCTTCCATTCTAATTGGTGCTCTTTACATGGAAGAATTTCAGACTTGTGAAAACATCAGCTTTTTCTATACCTATTGCAGCTTTATTGTATGATTTCTGAGGTGGGAACTGCTAGAGCTGCTGAGCTTGTTCAGTGACAGTCACACAGAGAGAGAATTATGGTGTCCATTTCCAAATGGTTACCAGATCTTACTTGAGTTTGACCACTGCCAAGCACAAAACATTAACAGCAATCATTTGTTAAGAGCCTTTTGTTCCTTCTGAACAGTTTTATTTCACGTGTCAACATGTATCTTTACTTTTACTGCTCTAACAGCAGGAATTCAGACGTCTTCTGCAACCTTACAATTATTTTTACTAACCTGAACAACCCAGTATGAACAACAAATTTCAGTAATCCATTATCCACACCCTTTCCAGCCTTAAAACTATCTTGAACAGTACTATCTTAATACAAATTCCTGTATAACTCCATGTGTTACGCCAACCAGTTCAAAAAGATGGTGATTTATTCCTACCTTTTCTATCTTTTTACTGGGTGTCCATCCACACGAAGCTCATAAGCTTTATCCCAGGAAAACAGAGTCTTCCAAGAACCTTTGATGAAAGCTCTTGCCCAAACACCTTTTGAATATCCAAGTTCACTGACCCTGCTTGCCTTGGCCAGGTACTGTCACTTGGCTCCAACGAGGGCTTCCACAGATTCTGAGGCACCATGTCACTCCATAAATAAATAATGTGAACTTTTACTCCTGTTCCCCTTGTTCTTGGCTTCCCTTGTTATTCATCTCACCACTCTGATTAAACACACATATCAACCATTGGGGATACTCTTGGAACCATGCAGGTTTCAGCCACCCAATGGTGTCTCTTGCACATGCATGCTCAGCATGCTCAGCAATCCCGATGTTGTGTATTGGAATCCTTTATTAACTCCTGGATAACCTTCATCGTATTGTGCAAATTTCCTATATTAAATTTATTTCCTTTTTAACTTTTTTCCTTTTTAACCTGTTTCAACTGGAAACAGGTCCTCCTGCACATTTCTCAAAAACACAGCATTTCAGCACAAGGATCTCCCTAAGGTTCTGTTCCACCAACACAGGGATGAAGTTTTCCAGGATAACCTTCTCTTCCCGGACCTCCTATCACACCTCATTTAGTGAACAGGCAGACTCCGTAGCACAAACTTGCATGATTTCCCAAGCTGATCCTCAAAATCCTTGGTGTTTTTTTGGATCCTGCTTTATGGTGTTGAACTCCATGTGCTCGGCTCCGGTTTCCTCATTTTGATGCAGCTTCAGATGGATTGAGGGCTATGCCTGTTCTTGTGACCCCTCTCTGCCTTTTTCAAAGGACCCCAGCATTTTATTCTCTTTCAAAACTTAACTTCTGCTTTCCTTTGTCAGAATTCCCAACGAAACTGCGAGCTTTGTGTACACATGAAAGAGAAACTTCAGGAAACCCCCAAGCTATGCGTCTCGGGGGAGCCCCCCTCTTGCTCCCGCCTTTTTCTAGCGGGCGACAGACACCGGCCCTGCCTCAGCGCCACGCCCGGGACCGCCCGAGGGCCACCGCTCCGGGGTCACTGCCGTCCCCTCGCTCCAAGGGGCCGAGCCGGGGAGCTGCGTCGGAGGCGGTGTCCCCTTCCCTCAGGGGGTGGTCACACAGCCACCTCCCTCACAGGGCCGGGGCGGAGGAGGCGGGAGGGGAGAGGAGAGGCGGAGCTGCCCTCAGCCCACCCGGCGCGGCCCAGGCGGAAGAAGCGGCGCAGCCGTCCCCGCCCGCCGCCACCCTGCGCGGCCTCGCCGGCTGCTTCCGCCGGGTTTCGGCAGACGTCGCTGGGTCGGGTCGCGCTTTCGCGGCCGCTATGCTGGGTGCCGGGGAGCCTGCGAAGGGGGAAGGTAGGTGCCTCGGCGTCGCCGCGGTCTCTGCGCTCCCCGCCGCCACGGGGCGCCGTGTAGGGCGGGGGCAGCGCGCAGGGGCTGTACCCTCGCCGAGGGCGGGCGGTGGGGCAGGGGTGGCGGGGCCGGCGGGGCCGCTGCCGGGGCCGCTGCCGGGCGGGCACTCCCCGCCCCTGCCGTTCGCCTGCCTGGCGGGCGGTATCAGGTCAGAGGATGGTGAAGCCAGCGGCCGAGGGCCTCGCCTCGCCGGTAGCCAGAGCCCCGGTGCTTGCCCCGGGGTGCTGCGGCAGCTCGTAACCCGGCCGCGGGGCGGGCGTCTGGCGGAGCAGCCGAGTGTCCCCGGGCGCTTATGCAAGCGCCGAGCAGCAGCCAGGTTTGTGCACTCGTGTCCCGCTAAATAACGTCGGCGACTTCGAGGCGTGAGGCCGAGGACGGGGTGACACATCCCATGTTTAAGCAGTGCTGCCGCGCTCCCTTGGCTTGTTTTGCCTTGGACTGGGATGAGACTTCGAGAAACAGGTCCTAGGCGGTATCTCCTTTTCCAAGAGATAACGGCGGTGATGCCGTTGTGTTGTGTTTTGTCTGTATAGCAGTGCTTGTGCCTGTCAAACATCTCTTGCAGATGACTGGTGCTCGTTACCTACGCAGCAAGTTATAAAACAGGTAGGAAGAAAAAGTCCATGGCCTGAAGGGCCTCTAAATGAGGAAAGTAAGTTTATGAATGCTTAGAAATAAAAAGTGAGATGAGACTTGTGGATGGAAAGAAGTGACTTTTAATAGAGGAACCAATTGAATTGCAGAAGCAGACAGTCTTGTAGGCATACACATCGTCCTTCAGGAACTCTCAGTCTGTCAGGCTTGTTCTTAGTTCTGGTCCCAGAGAGCATCATCAGTGTTAATAAATATGGGCTTTAAGGTAGATGCTACAAAAGAGAAGAAATGCTAGTGCCAGACAGGAGGCAAGCATCAGGCTCAGGAAACTGTAAATGCTGGTATGGAAAGGTACTGGTAAAGAAACTAAGATAATGATGAAGCACTGCTGAGGCATGGCTATTGTCAAGGGTTTTCATACTGGTAACTTTTTTGTTGTGTTTGCAAAAATGATGAAACCACTCTTTGCTTGCAGCTTAAGTATAATATTAAAGTCTTATCATCAGGAGACCTGAAGGGATTGAACGATGCAGACTCTTTAAGGTTCAGTATACTTCTGGCCCTCTGGGAATTAATCTTGTCCAGTTAAGGTCTGAGAGTCCATCTGCATGGACCTATTGCAGAATCTTGATAGGAATTTTATTTCGGGTGTCTTGGAGACTAGACACCTTCAATTATTATTTAGGATTATTGAGGTTCCATGGTTTCTTATGGCACTTGCTTATGATGTCAGTGAGGGAAGTGGTCACACATTTACAGTGTGGCATAAGCAACAGCACTCATATTTAGTAATTTACATCATGGAACTAATGTAAGTATTGTGTAAAATCTGATTTAAGTCTGTGATCTCTCAAGAGTCTTTGACAGTACTCGAAGCAGATAGTTATGAAAGACAGAAGCATATATGATTCCTCTTTACCTGTTCCCACTCAGTAAGAGGCTGCCCAACATGCAACGAAGTACAGCGCTGGAATTTTCTGGAACAGATCTGCTGAAGGCTTGAAGTTCTTTAGTGGATTTCTTCTCCATCCATTCTTCCTTACCTTGAGTTTCTGTAGAGAGAGCTACAGTGTTTGCAGCATTTGCCTTGAAGGAATTCTCTGTGTCAAGAACTACTACGTCAGGGAGACAGCTCCATTGGTTTTGAGTACACTTTCTGCTACTTCTGTTTGGTATTTCCTGTGAATTAGAAGAGACATTGGTGGGTTGTACCTATTTATGTTCTTCAGTTACAAGAAATTTTTTCTAGGTAATCATAAAACAATATTTCCAATATATTTGCCAAGGCAAAGAACTTACCAGTAAATTTGGCAAGTTTTACTGTAAAACTTCCTAATAGTGCTGATCTTTTTGTTTGTTTTGGTTTGTTTTGGTTTGGTGGTTTGGTTTGGTGTTTTTTTTGTTTGGTTTTTTATTTATTCGTAGAATCATAGAATGGTCTGGGTTGGAAGAGACCTTAAAGATTATCTAGTTCCAGCTCCTTTGGTTTCTTTTAAATAGTGTTGGTTTTGGTTTGGATTTTTTTTTTTCATTATTGTGATTTGTTATCAATCATGGTTTAAATTGGAAGGGACCTTCAAAGGTCACCTAGCCCTGTCCCCTTGCAGTGATCATGTGTGTGCATTGTCTGGAAAAGGGGGGTGTTCCCATTGTGGATAATGTCTAGGTTATACATAGTAAGTGTTAGGAGCAGAACTTCAATTGTTAAGTTTTAGTGGTGTTGTGCATGCATTTGTGCAGAAAACAGGAATGCAGCATATGAAGGGGGGTTAGTTTTGTGCTTTTGTAAGTTGGGAATGTTCTTACTACCTGTAAAACCATTTTTCTGCTGTTCACAAAGCACTAGGCAGTACTGTGTATTTTCAGTGAAATGTTTGATTATACTTGAGTCCAGCTTACACTTTGAATTATAACATTTAGCTGTCCAGTAAAGTTTGTAAACACTGGTTACACTGGGGAAAGCCATTCTCATAAAACAATATACTTACTAGGGAACAAGTGTGTAATATGAAAGGTGTGAACTTTTGAATCTTGTGCTTGAAACAAATTGAGGTTTTCACAATGAAATAGTAGCCTGAGTGTATACTCCATCAACTAGGGAAATGAAGGAGAGAGCTGTTTACTGAGGTGGGATTGCACAAGCACCTCTTGCAGCTATGCAGTGTGTGCCAAGTGCTTTGTTATCCTATGTTGGGTAATCCTGAAATGCCAGGGTTAACCAGAGGTGCTGCAACTCCAAGCATAGAAGAATTTTTTCTCAGATTATCCTTGCTTTCTCCCTGCTGCTTCCAGTAAGCATGCTGTTCTCTTGGTTCTTCCCTGCTTCTTTTTACAACCTGTTCTCATTTTCCTCTGTTTTAGACAGGTTCTTTACTCAGATTTTTAATTTTAAAAAAGGAAATAAAAAACCATGACTCATACAAACCTTTTGTGGGAATTGGTATCACATGATAACTGGATTATTATTTGCATCTCGGATGAGCACATGCGTTGTTCATGTGTGTGTTCATCTGTAGTCATCTATTGTCAGGGCTTGGCAGGATTGTTTTGATGGAAGGGCCTGGATTCCTCTGCAAAATATCAATTCTTCAAGTGTAGCAGTTGTTTTGAGGAATGAGCTATCAGTGTTTCCAGCATGGTGAATTGACTTGGCTCCTCTTGTAACTGGTACTGGAGGTCCAGATGTCTGAGCAGCAGAGTATGCCAGACTTCCTGTAGCACTGGTTCTGGAAGAAACTTTATGGCTACTGCAAATAGTTGTCCAGCATGACTGTTATCTCCCTGGCCCATCCACCTGAATGATGAACATCACCGTTGCTTCTTACTGGGAAGGTCTTGAACTGTATTAATCTTACAGACAGTTACATTGCTGTAGTGACTCAGTAAAGGATCTAATGCTATCTGATATTATTCTTTGTAGTCTCTTGTTTCTGTCTCCTGTTGGTTGTTTCTCCAGTTTGATTTCCCGTGCTCTTTGCACAGGGCTGCATACAGCCTGTTTGTTTTCCTGCCTCTCTGCTTGCAGTGCCTTCCTACCCTTTTCAGGTTAGTAAACAAGTATCAGAATGTACAGCTGCTGCAACAAGCATAAGAAGGAGGCAGTGAGCAGCAAACACAGGTCAAGAGATTACTGGAGAATGCTGTTCTATGTAGTAAGGTGGTTCACTGTAAGTAGTCAATATTTTGACTGATTATTTTATATCCCTGTTACAAAGCAAGAAAGCCATCAGTAGCTAGAGAGCAAAGTTAAAGGTGAGATGTAAGTTGATGTAAGAGCACATGCAAGTTGAAATAATAAAAGAAAAAAAACCCATTTTGAATTCAGAGCATAGGTTAGGCTAAGGGAGAGCAACCAGCATGGAAATATGGAAGAAACACATAGAAATAAGGGAGAGTTCTGTGGGGAGATTCATGCTGAACAGCAGAGCAAAGGATGGAGGAAGCCAAATCTAGGACAGCCTGGTGCTGATTGCATCGTTCTGTGTTTGGGTTTTTTTGCCTTGGTATCTGTTTCTTACTTGTATTCATTGTGCTCTTTGAGCTTTGCCTTAGGTTACAAGAACAAAGAAAGACAAATGCTCTCTGTTGAGTAGTGAATCTTATTCTGATTTGTGGTGGAAAAGAGTCATTTGACATAAGAGGAAACAGTAATTGCCTTTTACTGCTTTTGCCTGTCCTTATTGATGCTGAAAGGTGGAGATTTCTTTAAATGTTTAACTTATGGGTGCTGTGGTTAAAATGCATGTATAGTTGAGCATTACTTTAAATTCTTGCATTTTTCTTTCATTGAATGTTGTCCAGATTACCTGTTTGACTTAGCTGCCCAACAGAAATGTGGAACTTTCTGGTTTTTTTAATGTAGGAGATTAAGATACAGAACATGAGGCTGAAAAGCTAAATAGGTCTTTGGATTTTTTTTCTTATGAAAAGGTTCAACATTCTTGTCTTCTTTAGAGATAGGAGTATTGAAATGACAAAGAAACATCATCTTTGTCTAGAGAGTGAGCATTTTTTCCAGACCTTTAGACCACAAGCAAACCTATTTCCATGTGCATGTTCTCAATTTCTCCTTGTGCATGTGTCCTTGATTGTGTTCTTTCACCTTTTTATGCATTATGTTCTATTGTTTCTCTCTCTTCTACTGAAGCAATACTCTGAAAGACCAAGCCAACTCTTCTCCCACATAATTCACACCCATACCTGTTCAGTTTTGAACATGCTCAGCGTTCAGTGCTGCTACATGCTGAAGTTTAAAGGCTGCTAATGTTTCTTTTCTCTGTATACAAATATAAGCATGATGGATTCTTGTTCTTGAAGTACAACATTCCCAGCTCTGACTTAAATAAAATTTTAACCCAGTCTGTAATCACAGTGTTACATTTCAGGGTTGCCCACTGGCTCCCAAAATACTGATGTTCAGCATAATCAAGGTTGAAATAATTAAGCAAATTCCATAGTTTGCAGACTTTATTGTGCAAAATTATGACAATTTTCTCATACTATCCATTCCAAACTGATTTATTTCCCTTTGACTTTCTAATGTAAAATTTTTGCTTGCTTGTTTTTTTCTGCAAGCAGCTGGGAAAATTAATTTACAAGTCTCTTGACATGAGTCTGCTCTTTCTGTGAAATGTGCTAGTCAGAAGAGACCTGGCATAGTTTTTCTCCCTGCAAACCCTTTTTACCATGAAGATTCTGTACTTCAATAGCAGCTTTTATATTCTCTCACATAGAAATTCCATCTTTATTTCATTGAGGTTTTGCTAACATTGCAATCTAGGGTCAGAACATATATTTGAAGTCTAATTATTGTACTTCTTTTTTAATGCTCAACACCTTCTCTTTTAAATTCCCCAATATTTCCCTTTGGGTCCAGTACTTTAATTCAGTGTTAGAATCGATCTTTGAAAAGTTGCTTTGTCCAGTAGATCTCAATACTTTGTGTAAATGAACAACTTTTTTTTTTTTCTTTGGGACTAAAATGTTTCCCTAAATCTCGTTTTGTGTTTGGGTAAATATATCCCATATTACACCAAAATATAGCATATGTTGTCTTTGTTTTAATAGAAACGAAACCACCATTGCTTCCTTGACAGTGCTTATTTCTCTAAGCAACGAATTTCTTGCTCATTTCTTTTTAGATCACCAACATTATTTGCTTATAAATCAGGCTTGCATGTTAGCTGGGAAATAGGGGAGTTGCAAGGAGAAAAGCTACTAATTTCTTGTTATCTGTGGGATTCCCCATTTAAATTATGCTTATGAAGTTATTATAAGGAAAACGAAGGCAAACACACTCTTTTGGGGTCATTTTCATTTTGGTAGCTCTAAACAGTTTGTGATATTTTGTCTCTTGAAAAAGTAAATATTACCTTCATGGAATGATTGACAGCAAGGGTATGCATACCTCTTCTACTATGGGCTGAAATATATTCAATAAAAAACATTCCACTTTTAGAATGTCATGTCACTTCTCTGGGTATATTTTTTAGTTGCTCTTATTGTATGAAGCTTTCAAGGGACCTTCAGCCACACCGGGTTAACTTCTCAGCATTTGCTTATACTTCTGTGGCTCTGGTGCTACATGTTTCTAACTGAATGGTAAAGTTGCAGTGGCAACAGGAGGACCTTTGGATCTACCTGGTAACAAGCTACATGGACTTTGAAACCTTGGTGAAAGCAGCCTCAGCAGAAACAAAAACTGGAATCTGTGATTGCCAAAGGTGAAAAAGTTACCAGGCAGTAAAACTTTGTGTCATATTGCCAGAACTGCAGTGAAACATCAGATCCCCTTGTTGACTGTTGAGTGCTGTTGGACCAACACTTGGTCTTTTCAAGCTCATGACTGCATTCATGAAAGTTGCCATTGTGCCTTTCTCTTGAAATCTTTGCAGTTGCCTCCTCTTGAGAGTACTGTGGAAATCAAGAGCCAGAGTTCTGAAATGGTTCTATTATAATAACAGGGGTTCAGGTTGTAGGGGTTTTCGGTAGTTGTAAGTACATGCTGAAGTTTTTCAGAGCCAAAACTCTTCAGCAAGGTGTAAAGATTGAATTAGGAAGGCCTACTATAACTTTTAACCATTTCCCCAGGGTTTTGCCCATCCTCTCTGAATAATTTTGTATCAGTCCAGTGCAGGCATGTGTCATTGTGGCATCTGAAAATGTGTACTAATTTCTGGAATCCTTACCCCTGAAACTCTTCTAAATTGTTCATACTGGAGCAAAGCACCTTGTTGGAACCAGATTGATGGGGGTTCCAGCCGTTCTTCTTTAGAATCCACAAAACTGGGGCCTTTTCTTGCTAACATTTGTTCAATGTTTGAGTCCCATGCTGCTTTCCTGAAAAGCTGTCTCAATAACTGGTTTTATAATGTTTGGCACTGACAGGGGGCCACTTGTCCAGTATGAAATTGATACCCAGAAGTTATTTTCTCTGCTTCCCTTCCACCAGGACAGTACATACTTTCTTGGTCATTAGTGTAAGGTTATTAGCACTAATGAAATCCAAATTTCTTGATAATACTATAGGTCCAGCTTTTAAAATTGGGTTTCCCCCTACTTAGATCTATGCATGGTTCCCTCTATGGTGTTTCTGTAGAAGGTTCAGAAATTAAAACTGACTCGAGTTTTAATTCTGCTCTGTAGCATTTGATCATTACAGCTCTAAGCATGAGCAGGCAGTACCCCAAATCCACTCATTTCACAGATATTTTTCCCCAGTCATCAGTGAAATTCTTCTTGCTATTTTATTGCTGGGGAGGGGGGAAGGGGGGGGAGGGGAAGGGTTGTGTCCTGGATGCCACAGGAACAAAAGAAATATAAGGCATCAGATTGCTAGGACACTGAGAAAATAAGACCATCTATTTACTTCACTTCTTTTAGCCAAAAAGAGCCTGCTGCTCCAGGCTGGCTTAGGTATAAATGTTTGGGGTTTATTGGGTTATTTCATTCTACTATATTGCTTTATTTAATGTGTCCATAACAACTAACAGTTTCTATCTACTAATTCAGAACTAGTTCAGTGAAAAGGACTTGCCATAACTTGACTTTGACAGAAAATTGTACTGTAAACTACAACGAAGAAATGTTTCATTTTTACGTGCTGCTGGCTGCTGCTGCAGCTTTTCTTGTGCTGAATTGGTCAAGATTTGTGACTGATGTCAACAGCTTGTAAAGCCTTTGGCCTATGTTTGGTGTTTTTCTGTAGAAACTCTGAGATCCACCATGTGTAGCTTGTCCAAAAAAATCCTTGATGGCGTCTAAGCATCCTCTGTTCCTCCCCTCCTCCCCTTTTTCATCTTTCCAGATTTTCTATCAGCTCGGTCAGTCTGTCCCTTCAGCTTCTAGTTCCCAGCTAGGAGCATGTTCCAGGAGCTTATGTCAGGTCTGGATGATTCTCTTCTGGGGATAATGTTGCAAGAGTTGTTAGAGCCCTAGCATAGCAGTCAGCTAAAGGTATCTCACTTTCTATTTTTCCAGTTACTCTTTTGCATTAAGATTTTGAATTCAGTCATATAAGGTCACAGGTTTGGGTAGAGTTTCTTTTTTATTTAAGCTGGAACAGCTAATCTATGGAATACATCTACTTCTATTTTCTATGTTTTCTGGGGGTGATCTAGTTCAGATTCTTTTTCTTTGACCTAGTTATTTAGCTATTACCATCTACTGTATTCATGAAGCCCTCCACATGTGCTCAAGTGCTAGAAAAATTGGATAAGAGCCTTTTTGTACAACAGCCTTTATCTTTTTCTGGTGTTTCAGGGCCATAAAAATTTGTAACCTGTTGAGTCATAGAAAACTGGATAAAATTAATGCCTCCCCTCTGTTCAGACCAAAAGTACTGTTTTGTCTCATTGAGTTTTAAAAAACTCCATCAAAAGAGCTTCCACTGCCTTCCTAGCACTCTTCCATTACCTTCCTAGCAAAGAATTTTATGTAACATCTTAAACTGTCAAGACTCAACTTGTGGCTGTTGCCTCTTGTTTTAACATCTGCTGTTACGAAGAAAGTTTTTCAATGCTATCTTGGCAGGTCTTTCTCAAGTAGCTCCAGGTTGGTACTCAATTGCAGCTTATCCTCTTCTTGGCAGCCTTAAGCACAGTTCCTAAAGCTTTTTCTCACAGATTGTGTCCTAGGCTGTTCTGTATAGTAATCTACCCCATTGCAGGGTTCCCAATGTCTTGACCTGTTGGGGTGAACCGAGCTGGGCTCAGTATTGCAGGTGTGTCCTCATTACTGTTGAACAGAAGGGAAAAGTAACTTCCCTCAAACTACTGAGCATGCCTCTCAAATTTCAGTCTGATGCATAATTTGCCTTATTGTGGTGAGAGTGCATTGGTGTCTTTCAGTTTAGCATCCATCGTGACAAACCTGTCTTTTTCTGCAGAGCTGCTACTCAGCCAATTATTTTTGAGCTGCTTTTGAAGCATGGTTTTCTGCTGCAGGTATAGATTTTTGTGCTTTTCTCTGCTGAGCAATGTAAAGAAGCTCTGCTTCGGCTGTATTTATCATTATTTGTATTTTTTGTGTCATCATCCAGAATTCTGGTGAAAAGTTTGAGCTTTATGGGCTCCAGTATTGACCTGAGATAACTTGTTTGACAGCCAGTAGGTGATTATCTTTTAAGCTTGTTCAGGTACTTTTCCAATTGTGCAAGTCAGTTTATTGAGCCTGCATTTCATTGGCATGGAAAGGATAATGCACTGGGAAGTGGTGCCAAAAGTCTTAATAAGACAAAGTGAATTACAGCTACATTTTTTCCTTCATTCTTGTAGCCAGGTATTTTGTCAGGGAGGGCAGTTGCATGGCTTGAGCATGATTTCCCATTGGGAGACATCTTTTCCTCTATGTGATTAGAAGAATACATGATCCCATGATTTTTCAGAGGACTTAGCTGAACCAGATAAAGCTGTAGTGCCTTGGGTGCTTCTCCTTACCTTTCTTGATTAAAAGTGGCAGTGATTTTAGATTAATTTTTTTTCCATGGTTTGTTTTTTTTTTTTTTTTTTTTTTTTCTTCTTCCCTGACCCAGCCATTGAGATCTCCACTGATTAATGGTGTTTCTCTGAGAAACAGCAGTCTAGGAATTTTATCAACTTCTTATTCTGGCCTGTGTACCCTTCAGGTGTATCGAGTCTGAATTTTCTAGTATTCTAATATTTCTGTATTTCTGTCCAGATATATTTCTGTATTCTAGTCCAGAATGAGTTTACATTCATACAACTTAGGTAGTTCATCCCTAAGCTGTAGTTCAGCCCCTTTCTCAAAAAGGACAAAGTAGGTCAGGTTGTTGAAAGCATTATCCAGTCAAGCATTGACTATTACCAAGGCTGGAGATTCCACAGCCTCACTGAGTGACTTCCTCTGTTATTTAATATTCCTCATGGTGTGTGTGTGAAAAACTGTTTGTCACTGGAATTCTTTCAGTGCGACTTTTCACTGCTGGTCCCTCTCATCTGGACATACTTCACCATCCATGTGATCTCGTTGACTTTCCACTTTGTTGATGTCTTGCTTGCACTGTGGAATCCAAGACTGGACACAGGACTCCAGATTCAGTTTCTGCAAGGCCAAGTAGAGGAAGATAACTATGCCCCTCCACTTGCTGGCTGCTCCAGCTATTGCAGCCCTTTATATACTTGGCCTTCACTCTGGTGAAGTGAACTACTGGTTCACTTTCAACTTGTTATCCACTAGTGTGATTTTTATGAAGCCAATTCCTTCAAGCCACCAACCTGTGATGCTTTACTGCATTGCATTGCTGAACTCTGGCTGCAGGACTTTCCATTTGTCCTTGGATTTCATGTGGTTCCTGTTTTTCCAGCCTGTCAGGGTCTATTTGAATAGCAGCCCTGCCCTCCACTGTTCCAGTTGGTGTGGCTTCTTCCCTTTCTCAGTCTGGTGCCTGCTGAGAGTGCATCCTGACCCATTGTCCAGGTATTTAATTAAGACATTGAGCTCTCTTGGCCCAGTATTGGTCCTTGAAAGGCATTGATGGTGAGTCAGTGAGTTTTTTGGTACTGTGGTCATTGTCTTTTTCCCCAAGAACATCTTAAAGTCTGTTTATTCCAAATCTTATGAGCTTACCTATAAGAATCTTAGGGCAGACAGTGTAGAAAGCCTTTATCAGGTTAAGCTACACATTTAGTGTTCTCCTGCCATCCACCGAGCCATTCATCTTACCATAGAAAGCAATGAGCTTATTTGAGCATGTGCCCTCACAAAATCCTTGTGGGGTGTGCTTCCAGTTACTTTCATGTGTCTGGGTGCAAATGGGATTTTCTTTGATAGCTTTCTGAGAACTGGTATGAGGCTGACTGGGTTTATAGCTCCCTGTACACTCCATCTTGAACATATAAAAAGATGTTGCCTTTTTGCAGCTTCAGGCACTTCACCAGTCATTGTGATATATCAAGAAGGTCAGAGTGGCCTCATAGTAACCCTGGTCACAGGCACTCTGGGATATATTTCTTATGGCTTTGTGGACTCTCGTACGTCAAATCTACTTCAGTGATCCTTTGTCCTTTATGTTGATTCCACTCCACTTTTATGCAGGTTACCATTATGTTTCTCCCATCCCTGCAGGTCTTTAAGGAAAGGTTGGATGTGGCGCTTGGTGCCATGGTGTAGCCAGTGTGGTGGTGCTGGGTCACAGGCTGGACTTAATGATCTCAGAGGTCTTTTCCATCCTCAATGGTTTTGTGATTTCGTGATCATTCTTCAGATCAGGTACAGCAGCCTGCTTGTCCTGTCCTGGTATTGAATAGTTTGTAGGACAAATCTCAGTTGACTTACTCTGGTTATATTTTGTGGTGCTAGGCTGAGTCTGTGACAGTTCTTTGATTAAGCACTGATTTTGGATACAAATCACAAATTTTACTATTTCCAAGTTAAATTTCAAATAAATTGTCAAGTCCAAATAATACCATGGGACTCATAGCAGTGAGTATGCTATCAGGACAGTTGCATCAATAATGAAGCACAATGTGTGCAAAGGGGACTTCGTTTTACTTTCAGGATTTTACTTTGGAGTCACTTGAACTGAAGATGAATATGAAGAGACTTTGTCATATAGCAGAAGTAATCTACTCCTTATGGACAATTCTGTTTGCAAATATCCTTACCTCAAACAGTGATAGTAGGTGGAGCTGAGATCAGTAGTAAGACACCTAAGAACATGTGTTGGTTTGTAACTGCAAGGGTATGTCTACATTCACATTATAGGTTTTGCTAACTAGGGGATGACCTGGTGTCTGGTCCCCTGGTTGTTCAGTGATCACTCTGTGTACTGTTGCCTAGATCTTTCTATCCTGTAACAGGAGTTTGTTTTCAGGTAGACATCTACATAAAGGGTGTGTTAATCTAGTGCTAATGCCCTCCCCTGTAAATCAAAGCCCATGCTTGCATATTCTAGCCAAAGTTCTACTTGATTAAGTACTGTTGACAGAATCTGAGTTTCTTGTAATACTTTCCACATTTGTTTAGAGAGTTTATGAGTGTTGGAGAAAAAGAAGAAAATATTGCATGGTACACAGTAAAGCCTGATTTCCTACAGAGCTGCATCTGTTTTTCCTGCTCTTATTACTTCGTGCTGACTCATATAAAACTCCAGCCAGTCAAGTTTATGGTTCTGTCTTCTTAGCTTTCTTACAGCTGTGGCACAAACTATACCCTCTACCAGCTGATAGGGATGAGACTTCTACAAGCTCAAAACACCTCTGCCCATTAAATGTGTTTGGAAATTGATAGGCCATCTTAACATATTTCTAGGGAAAACACTGGCAGTTTATGCCATAGATGGATGCCTGTAATGGAAATACTTTTGGAGAAAAAAATATTTGGAGGATATGAAGAGGAAAGGAGATGCAGAGGTATTTTTGCTTATTATTGATTTAATCTGAAAACAGGTCTTAATAGTATCTCAAGAGTTGTTCATATTCAAATATCAGATATTCAGTTGTGCCTCTGTTTACTGAAGAAAACAGCTGTTTGGGGAGCACAGTGATGAGATTTTTGCAATTAGTCAATAGGAAGGTGTAGTAGCAAGGAGCCAACTATGTAAATATTTGCTGATCTGTTCTAACAGTATCTAATTCTGTCTAACAGCAAACATGAAGTCATCGTCAGAAGAGCAAGTTCCATTACATGAAGAATTTATCTATTGTTGTGGAGCTGCTACCCATGTCTTAAAGTGTGGGCCCTGGAAAGACCTCTCAAAAGATGAAACTAAAAATCTACCCAGGCTCTTATTCATGATTATTCCTGGTAAGGCACTTTCCTTTTGTTTTTAAGGCTAGAATGGTTGGAAAGTGTGTTTTCAATTTCAAAGATCTTGCTAGGTAAGTGGTGGAAGTTGACTTGTTCATGTGGCCAAAAATCAGTGGAGCAAAAATCTATAGTTGCAGTGGTGACATTTCTTAGTTATATTTGATTACTGCTGTTACAGGTATTCATAATGGTGCTTTAAGGTAAAACAGAGAATTTACAATGTCTCATTTATTCAGTGGTGGTTTGCTGGCAGCATTGCCTTTTTTTCCCCCTTGCTCTTTTTCCATTTATTTCTTGCACAATGAAGTGGTTCTACTATGGCAACTGAGTGCCAACTGAAAGATTAAAGTTACAATATTTGAGGGAAAATTCTAGATACAATTAAGTTTTAAAGGTAGGTTTGTTAGTCTGTTTTTATAGCAAATGGTTTAGTTTTTTGGTTTTTTTTTTTTTTTTTTTTGCAATTTCTGGAAGCCCCATGGGTTATTTTGTTTATTTCTTTAAACATGATTGTTTTATGCCCCTGCCTTCTGGAGTTGAGTAAAAGTGTAACTTTCAACCCAGTGACAGGGAAGTTTAAATTCTTTCCTGAACTAAAGAGAGGAAATAAACCTCCTATGATTGCATCTTGCTACTGTTTTGTGGGGATAACTTTTAAAGCCAGATACTGTATAGTGTAGCTTTTTAGTAAAAGACTGGAAGCAAATTGTTGAACAGTTTTCAAATAGTGCAAGCCTGATTTGATACTTTTCCATTGCTGCTTTCTTTCAATTAATGTATTTCTGGAAGGCTTAAATGAACAGCCAAGTTAAGTGTTTTTCATGCAAGTTCTGGAACTTTAATCTGTCTTGAAGTTGTGATACCCTTGTGCTTGGGTTGATGAAAGAGCCTGCAATTAGGATAAATCTGTAAAGTTAATGTTTATCTACAGGAAGACTTGCAGGGGAAGAGCATAGAAGTCAAACATTAGCATCCATTAGCAAGGTACCTCTGCAAGTTGCATAGGAAACCTGTTCAAAACATACCAGATCACAGACTTTATGGGTTCTGTATTCATGTTGTCCAGTGGCTGGACTACACGGAGCCCATTTCCTGCAAAACATTTCTGTGGAGACTCCTTAACAGCATCTTATATTAACTGGATAGCTATCCTGAAGACATCAGTGAAATATTCAGAGTGCTTCTGCCATGGTCTGCAAGCTTTTGCAAGCAACTATTTTATCATTTTCTCTTATTTCAGAATCATACTGGTAATGAGCTGGAAGTTCTCTCACTGGGAAAAAAATTAAAAAACACAGCAGCTACAATAGCACTATTTTAAATCAGATACCCTAATTCAGTAGTGAATCAGGTTACCCAAGATCCTTGCAGTGGCTGGCAGGGAGCTGACTATGACCTGGTGTAACAGTGGAGTTCTGCTTCACATAACTTGGATGTTTTCTTCCTACTGGTGTATGCCTCATTTTTAGCCTTCAAGGGAAATTCTATCTGCCAACACAAAAAACACAGCTGTAGGAGAAATCCAGACATTTGGTCACCTGGCAACATGTCAGTGTACCTAAACAGTTAGGATTAGATAACATTCCCCTTATGCTTTTGTAACTTCACGACTCTGAACTGTGGAACCCTTCTGGAATCCAGCAATTTCCACACTCAAGAGGCATGTATCCCAAGTTGAGATTCTTTATGGAATGAAATAAAGAGGAGCAAAAAGGAGAGCTTGGTGCAGGTCAAGAACAACAGACAA
Source organism: Heliangelus exortis (assembly GCF_036169615.1). Classification (NCBI taxonomy): domain Eukaryota; kingdom Metazoa; phylum Chordata; class Aves; order Apodiformes; family Trochilidae; genus Heliangelus; species Heliangelus exortis. The sequence goes on along the minus strand of NC_092424.1, from coordinate 105,205,715 downwards.
GGGCAACACTCATGCAAAAAGGAGAGAGTGCATGGTTCAGTGATCAGAACCAAATGTGGTTAGTCCTACTGTGTGTGATACATTGTTCTGAATATTAGGTTTCTCTACTACAGACTTCCTTGTCTTAATGAAATTCGTGCATATGTTTTTGTTTATGTGTAATCAAACAAAATGGTATTGGGGATGGGCATAGAAGAGAAAAACACTAGAATTCTCGGATTCTTCTGGAATCAAATTAAGGCAAGAGATTTTAGAATAATTCCTGTGTAGGTTGGTGGTTTTTGTGGGTTTTGTTTGTTGGTTTGGTTTGGTTTTTGTTTTTGTTTTTTTTTTTAAAAAGGGGGAATGGGGAGGAAGCTGATGCCAAAACATTGTTCTGCTCTGAAATAAACAGCAAAATTTCCACCAACCCTTAGAAAGGAAGGATTCTGCCTTTTGAGGACTGATAGATGACTGTGGGCTGATAGGTCACTTTGAGGACTGACAGATCACTTCAGCAGCTGGAATCCAGAACCTGCAGTAGAGTTCAGTCTCATTTAATTACGTAGAGCTAACGTTTTTATTAATGGCAGTGTGAAACTTATAATTTTAATAAACTTTTGCTGTATTAGTTGAAATGTTTAATGTGCACTTCTTTGTTCCATAATATTTTTCCTTATGTAAGCAAGGAGTAATAATTTGTTTACTGAAGTAATTACTATGTAAAAGCCTAATTTTTTCTCAGTCCAGAATATATTCATAGACATGTTTACTGTCATGAATTTTAATTCTTTTCTGTTAAAATAAATGAGATATATTCATGAGAGTAAAATTAAATATGTACAGTTAAAGGACCAGGTCTGTGGTGTTCTGGAAATGCAGACATTATGGAAAGGTCAGGAATTGGTTTTTTTCCTCTTGTGTCAAAAAAGTCTATTTTCCCTTTTGCAGTGTTTAGTGTAAAATTAGCAGTGAAGTATAAAATCTACTACAGCAATATTTAACATTTCTTGGGTTCATTGAAAACCAAGATCCACAAAGTGTAATCGAATACTTTTTTACTTTTTAAGGGCGTCTATTTGTGTCTGTGTGTTTATGAAACATTTAACTTTGGAAATAAACATTTAACTTTGTAAAAGCTTTTTTAAACCACTGTGCTGTTCAGCTCAAAGCTTGCTGTTCATCAGGTTTTTCTTGTGTTTCTTTGCAGCAGTTCATGGCAATACATTCAATTTCAGGCTTCATAGTTTTTGTTACAGTTGTTGTAAACAAGGCAATTTTGTTATTTGCAGTCTTGTACTTGGGAAGCCCAGTTCCCTGTTGATAATGTATAGTATAAATAACATTTATTGTGGCAAAGCATACTACATAAGTTTTGTTCCTTCATATACAGAAAAAATGTTGATTCTTTGGCATGCATGCAGAGTACTCCCTTTGCTTGCCATGTTTCTTGATCTGCCTGCTTGCAGTTGGATTGCTAATGGGTTATTGGATCATCTTACTGTTTTACCAACTCATGCAGTAACTTAGTGATGTTTGAGGTCAATGAGGGCTTAACCAGACAATTTTCTTTATACTGTAAAGATTTAATCTCCTGAGTTAATCCTTGGAGTCAAGAGTTGCTTATGTTTTCCTGCAGAACCAGAAAGTGAGAGCTTGGATTCTGATCTTCACTTAGACAAGATCGTTGTCTCTTCAAGACCTCTTAAATATTTTACAGCAGTAGAAATAGTGCAAACTGTTTGCCTGGATTATGAGAAGTCTTTAATGTATTCTCCCTTGAAGTGAGACTTCTTGTTAGCTTTGAAGTCTTTGAAGATCTATTTTTGACTGCAATTGAGGGAACTGTTTTGATGTCTAACAGTTGCCACCTCAACATTTGCCTAAGAAAAGTTAAATTAAGTATCACTATATATATATTTAAAAAACAGTACTTTGCACCAAAACTGTGTATGCCTAAAGGTTTGTTGCTTTGTGTTGTGTTTTTTTGGCTCCCACTAAACCAGCTTTTTTTTTTTAAGTTGAAGGTCATTTACACTGCTCAGCAGTCACTGTAATGTGTGGTTCTTCAGAGCCATTGTGTCCCCACCAAGACCAAGGGGTTTGTTTAATAGTAAAAGAATCTATTTTCTTGTTCTTAAATCTATGTAAAAGTAAAACATGCTTATGCCAATTCACTTCAACTTGTGCTTTGATTTAACAACATTGATGTGGTCAAATGTGCTAGTTGGTCCATAATCTTTATAATCTTTGTTATAACCATTCCTCTGCAAGAACTGCTTTGGATCTAGTAAGGACTTGTAGTACCAATAGATTACCTGCCATTATGTAGCTTCTGGCAACACTGGCCAGAATTTAATCCAAAATCCTGTATGTGATTCTTGGGACTTAATGTGTGATCAAACCAATAAAAAGAAGCTAGATCAGAATATTTATGTGAAGCAAAACGTGATTTTGGAGTAGAGACCTCTAAGTTACTCAAGGAAAGTCCTTTCCTCCTCCCAGCCACTATTTTTTAAGTTAACAGCTGGTGTCTCCTCCCCCAAGGCACATTTGCATTGTTTACCATTTGCAACAATTATATGAATATAGTTGAGAACCTGTTCCATCTGAATTGCAATAGATAGTAAAAGCTGCTTTTTTCCTCTTTCTGGTGTTGTGGTTTGTTTGGCTTTTTGTTTGTGTGTGTTTTGTTTTTTTCCTTGAGTTTATTGGTTTGCTGTTGGGTTTTTTTTTTTTTTTTTTTTACTGAATAATGTCAGGGCATCAACAGAAGGAAAAAAATGGTCTGTCCAGCCTCACCTCATCTTTTACCTTTGCAGAGCTGTCACTGCCAGCTTGATCGTGAGAGCTGTCATATGGGTTTGGTGGATTTTGTTTGTTGTTATCTTGAAATGTCAGTATGACTCTGTGAGCATAGGTGGCATAGGAGGTCTCAGGTGATCCCTTTGGACTTCAGTGATCCTGCAAATATGACCTAAGGACTGGCCATCCAGTCTTCTTGTCCAGCTGTGGATTCTAATCTGGATTGATTTTTGGGGTACCCTCTAAAGGTAGTAAAGATAAATAAATGGATAATCTTAGATAAAGACTGAATTAGAATTTCCCACTCTTTCAAGAGCTGTATTTAAGTTACCCTCTCCTTGACTTCACAGCCATACTGCATAGTAAATGTCTTAACACTGAAATTGGGTCTGTTGACTGTTAGAAACCAACTAGAATTAGAAAATGGTAAGGAGTGGAGTAAGGTACTTAAAACATAGTATAGAAAAAATAGGCCAGAAGAGGGAGCTGTTTCAAAGATTAGGAAAAAAAAATAATACAACTTTTTTTTTGAAAGCTTCTTGCTCTGGCTGCCAGCTGCACCATGCACCAGCAGGCTTCAGTCTACCATCTAAATGCATGGGTAAGCACTGACTGTTTCTGTACTATAGGTGTATCACAAAAAATTAGTAGTTTTGAAAGACCATTCCTATGACAGTGATTAACTGGTTATGTTGGTTGTTGAGGATCATAAAAATGTCTTTTACTTGCACAAGGAAAACTAAAATAAAGGAAGTCCATTTAGAGCATATGTAGACTATAAGGTTTGGAGTACTGGGACTTCTCAGCCATTCTATTGGGTTGCTTTTCAATAGATGACCATTCACCCTCACAAATTGTGGACCAAACCACCAAACACACCTTCTTTGTTCACATGTGCAACAGTCAGCTAACACTGAGTAAATGAATTAGCAATAAAAACACAGCTGCCCAGAGTGAGAAAAAAATCTACTTCCTCTCCTGGAATGTTTAAATCATTGACCAACACCATGGGCAGCTCCAGTCTTAATGATTTTGTGAAATCCTTTCACAAAAATGCATAACATCCTCTGATTGTTCAGTTGTAAGTACCCAAAGAACTTTAAGGAGAATAATCACATTTAAGTACTTCACATCATTCATTTAACTCTGGATTTTGGTGGTTTGAATTAAGTAATGCTTTTAGATGCAATGAGAATTTTTTAGGTTAAAGTCCTAATGTTGAAATAAGCTACACAGGACTTCTGTTTACAAAATAACTTTCACTTTGCTCAGTACTGGATCGCATGTTTTTTATGTGGTCAGGCTGAAAAATCTGTTTTCTGTGTGGATGCATGTTTTCCATTATATTAACACTGCTTTCTGTGTTTATCTTCACATACTTTTACTAGTATAAGATACAAGAAGTTGAATGGGTTCTTTTGCCTGTACTTATTTCAACCGTATCTCTTGAAGTAGAGCAATGATGCTCTTGTTCATCTTCATGTGAAGCAATGAAGGAGAGAAGTCTTAAAGTCTTAATTTGGCATCTAAAATTCTTATATGCAAACAGCTGAGCAGTTTCCTCTCTCTCTTTGTACACAGATACTCTATTTTCTTATTTAATAAATGTTCATCTTTTGTATACTAGCTGAGCAGTGGCTTTCTTTTGTTCTGTGGTATTTAGAGTGCTTGAAATTAAATTTAGTCCAAGAAGGATGTTATACTTGAACAAAGTATTCACTCTAGAACATCATACCTGACTGTGAGTTAGCCAAGAGAGAATGGCAGTGAATCTGCAGTGCATTTATGCAGAGAGAAAGATCAATACAATGCTCTTTTATCATGGTATTTCTTGCACAACTACAGCATTGGAGTTACACTCAAAGCATGAAGTGTTTGCTCTATTACTTGCCTGCTGGTTTACTCCTCAGGCTGGCTCTGGAAAAGCTAGCCCGTGCTCCTACGGTTTTCAGGATCATCTTTCCTTGTATCCCACCTGTCTGTGTTATGACCTTATGTGATTGATTTCATGTAAGCATAATATTCCCAGAACATCTCTACTAGTTCCTGCTTTATTAACAGGTGAGACTTAAGTAGTTGAACCTCTGTTTGGATTTGGGCAGCCCATAAGAAGACTTGGTGGCAGGACTGGGCTATTCATAGAGCTGTTCCCTGCAGGTGGCTTTTAGAATTGTCAACTATTGCTGAATGTTAAGTAGTGTGGAAGTTAGAAACTGTTTGTAGTAAAGACCCATCAGGCACTGGAAATCTAAGAGCTTAGTGCCTGAAGCACTTAATAAACTTCCTAAGGCCATTATTTCACAATCCAAAATGTTTTTGGACAATGCTGGCATAAGGTATTGCTGTTCCCACCACACTGTGCCACTCCTCCCCTCGGTTATACCAGAACAATAGTTTGAGAGATCATGCTGTGAATTAAATAAATACATATATTTATTTCTGGGGTATTTTTTAAGCTGGAACAGTTCCCTGATTAGGTTCACAGCTTGGTGCCACAGAGTTATGCCAGTGTAAATCAGGGGCTGGTGAGCCATGGTAGGAGGGTGGGAATGACAGTGAAGGGAGAAGTTGGGAGTTCCTTCAGCTGGACTTGCTGCAAAACTTTGTTTTTTAGTTGTGTTGCCAAGCTACAACATGCAGCACATATATGTGGGATCACATCTTGAGACTTTTCTGGGAGGAGTTGGTACCCCAGCAGTCAGACCAGGTGATGATTGGCTGAGAATGCCTCTCCCTTGTGGCTTCTGCTTTTGTTTGCTCTGTAGATCCAGATGAAGCTGCCAACTCTTTGCAGTTGCTCCTGACTTCTCAGATTTTGAGATGGGGAATTTGTTCCTTTTAATTTAGGTGGTGGTTTTTTGTTGTTGTTTGTTGTCGTGTTTGCTGTTTTGCTTATTTGGTTGGTTTTGGTTTGGTTTTTTTTTCCAAATTAAAAATTTGACAGTGGGAAAGGAGTTTTCCTGCTCTCTAGTAGCTGGTATACATGATGCAAAAGCAATCAGTGAAAACGGGCTGGACTGTTGAGTTCAAAGTTTGTGTAGTGCAGGTATCCAGGTACAAAGGTTTATGCAGAGCAAGGTAACATTTTCCCCTCTCCCTATGATGACAATGAGAGGTGCTCTTATCAGCAGACCAGTTAGTAAGAGCACAGCTTTCAATTTCAGTGAGACAAACACAGCAGAACACGCTCTGATTCACATGCATGCATGGACTTTGCATGTTCACAACCATGTTTTTTAAATTTGCAGCTGAACAGCAGCAATAGCACATTAAATAAAAACCCAAACCTATTTTTCTGATACTTCCAAAACCACTTCCAACCTTTTTAGCCACTTTTTTACCTCTAGCTTGAATGTATGTGCCTTAATTATGAGATTAGTCTTATTTTCAGCTGGCCATGTGTTTTCTCAGATGACAATGCATATAAGGTACTGTTAACGGGTGGAGTTCTAGTGGTTAGTAATGCTTTAATTTTCATGCATAGGTTATTTGGTCTGCTTATTTCTCAGTTATAAAATGGCAATAATGAAAACTCTCAGTCAAGTGCTTGGGGCCTTGTCCATGGGATCTGTTGTCTTGTCTGGGACCAAGGTTCTTTCTGGGCTCTCGTCTTTATTTCACTGAGCTAAATAGTTTGACTTCCTGAGAATATTATTCAGGGGATAACACTGATTTGTTTACAGCTATTTCATTTCTATTTTTAACCTCCATAAAGCTTTAAATACATCAATCTTACCTAATTATTTCTGTGAAATAGGGGACTCAAAATTATTAAAAGTAAAAGTTTGGCTAGAAGACATAGATGCTAATAGAGAAGAAAAGTTGTATGTTGTATCCCATATTATATATTATAAATTCAATTCTTAACATGCTGCTCTCTGTTATTTGTACTAATTATGAGATACTTGTTTGTGACTAATATTTTAAAATATGCTGACATTTGTGTTCTGTTTATTGGGTCAGCCCACCAGCTTTCAGTGTTTTCGAAAAGAAAAAAATATTTCATTAAAAATAAAAACTTCTGCATGCAAAGAGGAGCCTGGATGTCAGACCTAGGGTTGAAATGTGCCACTTTTGTTGAATTTTCTAGTGCTCCAGAAGTACCTCTGATGAGGACTTGGCACATTAGAGCTTGTTAGGTTTGAGGAGGCAGAGTAATGACAGGATGGTTGAACATCCAACTGTGCTTGACAGTGTTTCCCTCCAATAAATCTGGGTGGCAGATGTGACTTAGCTGAAATTTCTCAATCTGCAGCCTTCTCTTGGTGTCCTCTCCCTGCTAATGAGGCGTCACTTTCAGCATGGATCCTTCCTGCCTGCTTGTGTGCAGCATAATCAGGAGAGGAAGTGATCCGTCTCCTGCAGCACACAGAGATTGACTTGGCCAGAATTATGGAAAAGTTGTTTACTAGGCTGTTTTGGTTTTTTGTTTCCATTTAAAAAACATTGTTTTTTTTCTGGAAAGGATGAAGAAATTACCTACTGAAGGACCTAGTTGTGAGGGAAATCCTGTGCATTGTATACAAATAATGCAGTGAAAATCCTAAAAGCTACAGCACCAGTGTGTAATGTGCTTAACCTGAGCTGATATGCATTTGCCTTGATATAAAATATTTTGACCTGGTTAGCTCTGAAAATAATAAAAAGTAAATCATACCATTTCAGGTTGGAAGGGGCCTCAAGGGTCATCTGGTCCCACCCTTCTAATATTATTGTTCATATGATATCTCTCAGCACCCAGTCAAGCTGAGACTTCAAACTTTCCAAAGTGGGGGAATCCACGACTTCTCCTGGGAGACCATTCCAATGTCTGACTGTCCTCAGGGTGAAAAATTTACCTCTTGTGTTCAGTCAGAATCTCTCCAGGAGCAATCTGTGCCCATTGCCCCTTGTCTTGTCCCCATGACTCCTTGTAAATAGGGAGTCTCCATCTTCTCTTTAGCCCCCTCCCCTTTAAGTACTGGAACATTGTAATAAGGTCTCCCCTAAGCCTTCTCTTCTCAAGGCTGAACAGACCCAGTTTTCTCAGTCTCTCCTCATACCACAGGTGCTCCAGACCTCTTATCATCCTCATGGCTCTTCTCTGGACCCTCTCCAGCTTGTCTGCATCCTTTTTGTGGAATGGGGACCAAAACTGAATGCAGTACTCCAGATGCAGTCTGCTTTCAGATTCTCATTAACACATGGCTTCATCTCTGTCCTGATAGTAGCTCCTATGAATCACTGAAGCTGTATTGGTATCAAATTTGACCCATTGTGTTAAACATCATTTGACCCATTGTGTTAAACATCAATGTTTACAGCAGAGACAAAAAATTCAGTAATTCATTCCTCTTGCTCTTATTTTCCTGTTACAGGCATGATGGAAGATTTTAATCATTGCCCTGATTTCAATTTTTGAAAACAATCCATTCTTAATGGATTTAAAAACTCCCATAAGGACAAGTAAATGTATGGTAATTTACATACTGCCTCCCACCTTAAAGTTTTAGGCTTTTTCTATTTGTTATGTCAGCCTTAAGAGGCAGAAGCTGTTCACAATAGGTCTTAAATGGCTAAATATTTGTGTTTGTGAAGTGACTTATGAATGAGGTAAATGTTTGCCTGAATGAAGGGCTTGGATTGAAATCTTCATAGAGCATCTACTCAGGCTTAGTGCTAATATCCTAACTGCAAGGCCTTTTTCTTCAACTAGAGATACAGTGTTGTCAATGCAAAGGATTTTTCCTAGGGTTGTGGATTGGTAAATCGTGGTTTACTCTTGTCTTCTTTTTTTGAGGACTGATAACAAATGCAAAATTACTTTGCAAAACCACCTTAGACTGTTCATTTCAAATATTAGATTTCCATGACAGTTCTGTTACATGGTAAATTGCAAAAACAAAATTTCATTCTTTTTTCAAAAACTATCTTAATCTTCCCCACTGTTCTTTTTTTCCACTGTCTTTTTAAACTAAGAACTATCTTAAAAAAAAAAAAAACCAAAATCTAATAACTCCAAAGCCCACAAACCCATGCTTTTCTTCTGTGTAACTGACCAATGATACAGATTTAAAGATGGTTTTTCTGGTGCTTTTTGAATGTATTGTTTACTTCCTCCTTGCATATTATTAAAAAGTGATCAAATCTGCAGAGCTGTTTATCTGCAGAAAACAAATATTTTGTGGTTATCTGGATTTTGAATTGTTTATATTTCCTGTCTCCATCTTTTTCATGCTGATGTTGCCTCATTAGGGTTGTTGTTCAGATGTGTTTCACAGGCTTTTGTGTGGACCCATTTGACACCAAGTCTTATGTTCCCCTTCTACACACTTCCTGTGTTCTCCTCCATTCTTTCAGAAGGTTTGTTTGTGGCTGGTCCAGTTCAGCTTCAGTCCCTGATCTGTCAGAAAAATTGCTTTTGGGAACCTAAACCAAGCTCAGAGCTCACTGCAGTTTCTCTGCCAGCATTGGTTGTAGTACAGATTGGATCAGAGGGATCAGCCACATCTAGGGTGTTACAAGTAGTTAAATCCATTTTCATCTGGATAAGCAGATGCTTAAGAGACTGTATATGTAGATATGTAACAAGAAGGCCCAAATAGATTTGTTAATTTTTTATTTGCTGTGGAGAAAACAGAACAAAAATTACTTATTTTTAAGTGCTAGAAAATCCTGCTTTTGTCTTTAAAAAAAAAAAACTGGTGAAAAATTCACTAATCTATTATTAACTTATTTTTTTCAGTTTTATATTTCAATATTAACTCCATTCCAAGAACCATATGTTTACAGATATATTAAAATTAAAACTCTTTTGTCTTTATATACCTGCCTTACTTGGTTGAGACATTAGAGGTAAAAACTTGAAATACTTCTCTGAATCTTCTCTGAATACTTCTCTTGCAGTATCACCTAATCACAAAGTCCAGCAGGTTTGCAATGGGCAAAATCAGGATTTCAGACTTTTTTTCTTGTGTGCCTGGAGAGATGCTTTTAATCATTCATATGAGAAGAGAGGTGTGTGCTCTCCTGTCACAATTTCTAGCTGGGAATTTTTATTCTCAGGCTTCAGGCACAATTGTCACTTTAGCAAAACTAACTGTGTTAGGTTGATTTAGGTTTATCAGTCTGAGGATGGGGTTTCTGTAAAGGTAAATGATCCTACATTTGTCCTGAAGGTAGAACAGTTAGAGAACAGTCAGCAAGCTTACTTGCTCTGAAAAATGCATAAGAATGTGTATCATAAAAGCCTGCATGTGAGTTTTATAGCTGTATAAAGCTAAATACTGTTTGTATATGTGTGTGAGTGTATATATATATATATATAGGGAAAAATATGAAATGTTCTTAAAAAGCCCCTCTAATAAGCTGTGTTACTGGCACCTGGCTGAATCCTTATGAGATTTACTATTTCACAACCAAAGCAACTATATTAAGGTACTTTCCAACCAAATTCATGATTCCAGAGTTAGAGAGGATCAAGTAGAGATTTTACATGTGTTTCTGCAAAAAGTCCTTCTAATTATTTGGTTTTTGGCTGATGCTGCTCTCCTAGTGTATGGACTGCAAATGGACAACAGCTCAAAGAATGCCAGTACCTTAGATAGGCAAACAGGTGAAAGCTTAACTGAGGTGCCTCTGATGATTGTTCCTCTTTTTTGACATGTTTTATTTGAAATCCTTTGAGCCTTTATGTTAAAGAAACCTGTGTCTTTCCTTTTAAGGCTTGATCATTGCTACAATGTCAGTTTCTGCTGTTTTTCCCCAAGTGTGAGAACATTACTGTGTTTTTTACATGCTCCATTCAAATCCTTCAGACATCTGCATGGACTGCTTTCCATTCACTAACACAGGGAGGTTGCATCTTCTTCCATGGTGGCTGGTCAGATGCCAAAGGCAATTTAAGTTTCCCTAAGCCAGGAACTTGTCATTCAGGCTCCTCAAGCTGGAGGTGGGAGCTTTGGTGGCTCTGTGAAGAAGCAGTGAGAATCGTTGCCACAAGAAAGATTTTTTTGTGTGGTCCTGCTGTTCACCCCTAGATTTCAATTTGGATTTATGGCTGCTCATTTAAAAGAACAAACCAAAACAAAACACACAGAAATCCAAGACAATGAACAAACAAAACCAAAACCCCTCTGTGTTTGGTTTTGTTGCAAGAGTTTATAATGTAAATACTGTGCCATACGTACTTCATTCTGAAACTGAGGATTATTTCTAAAACAAAACTCATGGTAATTGCTGGCTTATTTTCCAGTTCCTCAAAGTTCTCTGTAAACCCACTCTTGGCTGTGGGTTATATTCATGTAGCTGCTTTTATTCTTTATGGTCCTGCTGAGGTCCCAGAGCAGACAGAGAAGTGCATGAAGCACCAGAGCTGAATGCCAGCTACTGCTCCCACGGATGGTCAGAGGTCTGGACACATCACTGAAGACACTGGGGAACATCTCACAGGATAGTGCAAGAACCCAAAAAATTGCTTCAAAACAAAGTGCAAGAAACCTCTTTGCTATATGGGATGATTTAGCTACATATACATTTCTTCTGCTTCACTTCTGACCACTCTTGGCATTTACTATAGGCTGCTTAAATTAATCTTTCTCACTTTAGAAATCCTTTCCATAAGTGCTAAGAATTATTTCCATTTTTTGTTTCAGTTTCAATTTCTTTTGAATAAACTGTTGATATTTTTTACCTACCCTTTATGGGCAAAGCCTTTTCCTTATGTTTTGGTGTATATCTTTCTTTCTAACACAGAACATTTTGTTGTTGTGGTTTGGATTGTACATTCCTCAGTAAGCCTGGGAATTATTTTTGCTCACACTTACCTAGTGCTAGTGCTGTGCTGTCTTAATTATAGTTTACATTTTACATTAATGTTTTCTGTTGCTGATGAATTAAAAACGCTTGACAATTTGTAATCCACAAAAGCTGTCATTGCTTGTAATGGAGTTGCTATGGTCTGTGATTTTTTTAAATTAACATTTTATGTTTGTTGTCTTGCATTCAGAATTATGCAGTTTGATAGACAGCATACTGTATCTTAAGTGTAAACTTCCTGAGTCTGGGTAACTTCTTTCTTAGAAGTATAGTAATTCAAACATGTATTTTCTTTTTAAGACAGGCCAAGTTTGACTTTATGATAATTTGTATAGTAAATCATGTGAAATAATAAAAAGTTACTCTTGATATCTTGGGGCAGATACATAGTTTATACTAATTGTTCTTTGCTAGCTATCTTCAGAAGGAAATGGTTGGTATTTAACATTTTAATTTGATGGAAAAAGCATTAACAAAGTGTGTTTGAAAGTGAAAGGTAGGCAAACGTGTTAATAGGTATGTTTTACGTGTTCTTAACTGTGGATGTAGAGTAGTAGCTTCTGTCCTTGAAAGACTGTATCTGCAGTATATATATGTGGAGAATATTTATCTCCTAATATAGCTCCAAGTCACACCTCTGCACATTCATTCATTCAGTCTGGACTTTTTCCTTTAGCTATAGGTTGAACAGATTAGAAAAGAAAGTGGTGGATTCCTGTCTTCAAAAAAGCCTTTTATTTTAGTCTTTATAAAAATAGAAAGAATTTAGGCTTAATTTAGAGTAGCTGGATGAAACCTTGTGTGTTGAAGAGTAGAAAAGTTGACAAAGAGTCCTTTAGGTGTAGATACTTCTGAGTACACCAAATAATGTGGTCCCACTATGTTCTAATGCACTGTGCAAATTGTCCCTTTGACATACTCTTTCCATGAAATGCTCAGAAGTCCTTTGCAAATTAAACTAAAATGAAATATATTGTAATTTTATTCTTTTTCTGCTGTGGTCACCATTTACAGCCATTGTTTAAAAGACTTCTGAAAAAACATAAACACAGTTGAAAATTAAGCACAGTTGAGAGTAACTGCTTAAGATGTGCTTCTTGGTTCAGATGACTGCAACCTGAGATTTGCTGACATACATGAATGATTCAGGTGCCCTGAGGTGTCTGAGGATTGATGTGGTATTTGAATAACTGGGGTAACCTTCAAATCATGGAGGTTAACACTGCATTTACTTACATTTTCCTTTTTTTCATTTACTTATGTTTTCTTTTTTTTTTTTTTTTTTTTTACACTTAGCTGCTGAGTGAATAAATGTAGGCACATTTGGTTTGATGTACTGGGAAATCCTTAAAATACAGAAATGAGCACTGAATTTCCTGGGTGCCTTTGTGTTGAGCCTGGTCATTTTTATTTTTTTTTTGCTGTAGGCTCACTGTAATTAGTTCTGTAAACTAGACTGCAGAATAATTTAATTGAACAATATTTCAGGTGCAGTAGGTGACCCCAAAATATTGTTGATCACAGACAGCTGTGCATATTAAGCCTCAGTTACTTCTATTAGCTGTTACTCTAACTCCATTGCATGAAAAAATCTTGATCTGTTCAGGTTTTTTGCTTCTTCTAAAGTGTTTTGACAGCAGCTGAAGTAAAAACATACAAAATGTCTGACCTTGCAGAACTATACTAGGAAAGAAACATTCTCTGCTTATAAATATTGTAGTGCAAGCTTTCAAGAGCAGGGACTATTAATCTACATTTACTTAAATCAGTGCAAATCTGGGATAACTCCACTGAACTTGAAGGTTCAATAAAGGATAAATTTATAGCTGCTTTACATGTGGTGATTTCTCTGTAAAAATCTTTGCTGTTAAAATCTTTGCATTTACCTTTACATTTGTGCCAGTGGTTTTTGCTCATACCCCTTCAAGGCATTTTAAATTATCAGTAGCAATTCTAAGAGCTGACCCATCACAGTGGCTTTTGCAATGAGCTGATGCCTCTGAAGGGTGGGGAAAGGGATTTCTTTTGCTTTTGTGGAAACTTCTCTTTTACCTGCCTAAAATACACATCGTGTTTATCACAGGATAAAAATCCTCTTTCCTTCAAACAACTGTTAGAGTGCCTTGGGTTTTTTATAGTATTTGATGCAGAACCTCACTGTTCATAACCATTTCTTACTTGACTGTTCTTCAGCTGATGACTGAGTGCTGAGAAAATTTACATTCTAGGTTCACCTGGCTGGTGATGGGGAAGAGCACTACAATGTTTAAGACAGCTGTTGCCATTTCTTTCCATTTCCTTGTTTTGCATTATTTAAGGAGAGAAAAATGTAAAAAAGGCTGCATTTGAGATTGATTTTATGATTCCTTCATCTCAGGATGCCTAATTGCATTAAATTCCAGGACTAAGCATACTGCCAAAACATCATGATCATTTGTACTACAAAAAAGACACACTTTATTTTGCATTACTGCTACTTTCATCTTCAGCCTTGCTGAAAGACAAGTTTCCTCTATGTAACATCAATCTAAGGAGCTTGACAGATGATGTCTAGATTTTATTTTATTGTCTCTGGGGCCCTCTACATTATATATATGCTTTTGATGTATGAAAATGTGGTGCACATGTATGGATGAATGACCCCTGTGAATTTTAAATTGTTTTTCTGGAAATCAGTTTGTAAAGCTTTCATCATGCATTCTGTCCTCTTTATATATACAACAACTTTTTTTTTTTAATCCCACTTTAATGTCAAGCTTACAAAAAGATGCTTAGAAACATGTAATAACTTGCACTGTGTTTTTAATTTTTTTTATTTTATTTTAGTGTTTTACTGCTCGTGCCACTTATTGCTTTGATACCCAAAGTAAGAGTTACCTAGTTATGTGAGTGAAGGGCTTGTAACTAAGCAATCCTGACTGTGGTGGGGGGCTTTCCTGGTGTCTAAATGATAATAAGAAACCATTGAAAGCATGGAAAATTAATAAACAGAAAGAAATTGTATATCTTTATGTCTGTGTGAAATTTTTATGCATCTTTCAGGAATCAGAAAACAAAATTTGCATTGTCATCACATGGATTTAGTTCCCAACTTAAGTCCCCTGACACTGTCACTACTGATAGCCAAAAGAGAGAAAGCAAGGAAGAACAGAGATGAGAGTTTTCTGGAAATCCTGGAATTTCTACCAGATGCATATTTTTATCTTTGGGACAGTATTTCAGTTTCCACTTGAGCAGTGGTACCTCTCTGTATTGTCTCTGTTAAACAAAGGATTTAGGTGGTCTGCTCTCTCAGGCCAAGCCAGATTCGTACAGACAGCAGGCACTTCTTACAAGTTCTCTCTAAAGCTGAGGGGTTGCTGGAGGGAGGATAGATTCTTCCATGGTTCTAGAGCACAAGGGTTGAAAAGGAAAGTGCTTCTCAAGAGCAATGGAAGAAGACAGAAAGAATGTGAAGTTGCAAGCAGAAAAAAATTATATAATCCAGTGAATTTAAAATAAAATCACCCTGTCCTTTCAGGTCAATACAGATTTTTGTCTTGTCAAGATGCAACATGCCTGTTTTGAAGTAATAACATGAATTACTCTGAAGGGCAGACATCTCAATCAAGTGATAATGCTTTAGTCTTTTTGATATTTTTATAAGACCTGGGTGTTTCTTTGGCCTGTTTTATCTATCTGTGACTTGATGTGATGGATAAGCAAGTTGGTTGACCTTTCATGGAAAATGAGATTTTTCTCTTGTGTTGGGCTTCCATTTTAGGTTCTGCAGTTTCAAAATAATTTTGTTAAATGCTTCTCATGGGTACTGCTTATCAGTGGAATTTAACTACTTCAAAAGTTTAGTCCCCGAAACTGGGAAAATAAAAATTGAACATGTACTGTTAAAAACTAATTTTAAAATTTCTGTATAATGCTCTTTAGTTTGCTTTGAAGGAAATTGCTTGCTGTCAGAAGGTTAACATTGACTGTGCTTGTATATTCTGTTTTTTGGCAGGTAACCCTGGACTGGCAGGTTATTACAGGACCTTTATACAGGCCTTATATTGTGGATTAAATAAGCAGTATCCTGTTTGGGTTGTGAGCCATGCCGGACATTGTAAGCCTCCTAGTGGAATGGAAATGATAGAAGGTACAAAACTGTAACTTGTACATACAACTGTTTGTGCCCCTTCACCCCCCTGCCCCCAATTTCACTAGCAGAACTTGTGCTTGTTAGAAACAGTATTACAGGGTTTTTAAATGTCTCCATTTTATTTCCATGGAACAGTTGTGTGAGAAGGGAAGTTACTGAGAAAGAGAGTATTTTTAGGTTTATTAGATTTACTAGCCAAATAAATACTATTAAGGGTGTGAGTTTGCTAATACAAAGAAAAGTTATAGAGAAGAAGGTTTAGGACGTGCTTATGTTGAGAAGAATAGAGTAAAAAGTAAATTTTAAAAATTGAATGTCCAACTTAAGGATTGAGTACCTGAGGAGATACTTAGTTATCTCTGAATTTCAAAACTGTTGTACTAAATTAGTGCATTTCCAGGAAGTAAGTAAATTTTTCTGAAACTGGAGTATGGGGCATTTGTAGGGTAGAGATTGTTTGTTTATCTGTTAAAAGTTTTTTACATGCAAATTCCCAGTGAATATTATTAATGTACAGCATTCTAAAAGAGGAGAGCTAATAGTGAATCCTTTCCTGAAAGCTGTTTGGTGTCAGAAGAGCTTGGGGCTAAGGCAAGCTGCAGAGATGTTGTAGTAAATCAGTGTGATTCTTTAAGACCAAAAGGTTCAGCAGTGTGAAGCAAGCTGAAAGTTTTGAAGAAGAAACTGTTCTAGCTGTTCAAAGTAACCTTTGCCCCTGAGATTTTAAGCCTTTTTATTATTTAAAGTTTATTAAATTTCAAGTTTGAAGCTGAAACATGAGACTTGTATTTATTTTCTAAAATTCTTTCCAGTCATCATGTTCAATTGTCAAACTACCAACTGTTACCACTTTCTCCTGACAGGCAAGAAATCCTTAGGTTTATAATTTCTGGTACGATGTCAACCATAGGATACAGATAGAAGTCTGGCAATTGAACAGAGCCAAGTTTATTGCACAGAACTCTTGTAGGTCTGATAACCTGCCCTGGGCTCACATCTGTAAGTGCATTTAGTGAAAAGAGCCTGACTGTGAGAGATGCATTTGCTGGCTTGAGATGGCTGTGAACTAGTTGAAATTGAGAGGTTTTTGGACAGGGCCAGCAGGGCTGTTGTACAGCTGTCCCACTTCCACTGAGATAGACCCTGTTTGTGCTGCTAAGGAGAGTGTAAATCTGGGGGAATGAGAGCATCCAACAGGAAAGAGGGAGCTGATAGCATAAGTTTAAGCCAAACCTCCAGCTGATTCATGGTGTCGTTTTCCACTGACAAAACTCCCATGAGAGGGGATTTTACAGAGTGTGCTTTCTTGTTAGGTCAGGTCAGAAATGAAGTCCCATAAGGACTGGTATTGTGTCAAGTTGTATTCAGTATATTCACCCATGATGTGATGAACGAGAGTAAACAGTGAAATTTTTCAGTTTGTGGATGAAATTTTTCAGTTTGTGACTTTCAGTCTTTAATTACAGGGAAGATCCTCAGTGTCAAGGAACTACAAAGGCATTTCACAAAATGTAGTTTGTGGGCAAAAAGCTGGTAGATGAGTGTCAGGCTAGATAAACATGTCTTAATGCATCTGAAAAAATAAAGTTCTCTTTTAACTGTGTTTAGATGATCCTGAACTTGGAATTCATTTGTAAAAATAAGGAAGGATATTGGTGTCATCACTGACAGTTCTCTAATATCATTTCTGATTGCACAGTAGAAGACAAAATTTAAGTCAACAAAATGTTGGACATTACAAGTGTTACAGGCAAGGCAGAAGCTGTTGTTTCATTACTGTATAGAACCATGGTGGGCCTGCAGCTTCAATAATAGAACGTGGGTCTGGTGGGCATCTCAAGGACAGTGTTTCAAGAGTGAAGGTGGTGAGTGTATGGAGAGAGGTACCAAGGAGGAATCAGCTTCCTTTGTGAGAGCAGAATGCTTCTCAGAAGCATGACTGAGGCTTCCAAAATCATGACAGTGAGTAAAGTAAATGCAAAAATAAAATGCAACAGATTCAGTAGTGGAAATAAGGGTCACTTAATGGTACTAGCAGGTTTAAAAGAGATCAACCCAAACCATTCTATGATTCTATGAATTTGCTGCACAAAAACTGAAAAAGGGGATATTTTGGCAAAGAACTAGGCAGGGAGTGTTAAGATAGTTTCCATGTATTCTTTCATATTTCTGATGGGCATTTCATAATTCTTCATTTGAAGTAGCCTCCTGCAAATCCTTAGAGGAATTTCAGTATTTTTTCATAAGAAGGTTGAGGGCATAAATTGATGAATAAAACATTTCAATCTCTTGACACCATTGGTCCTTGAAGTTTTCCTGGTTGAAATCTAGCAAATGAAAATAAGGAGGGGAAGCTGCTATGAAAGATTAAATCATACTGGTTCATTAGGACAGTGGTCTGCAAGCTTTTCGATCAAGCACTCCTGTCAAACAATTTGTATCAATAAAATTTTTTCCACATACACCCTGAATATCTTTTTTATCATCAGTATAAATGGCTTACATGTGTTACTGAATTGCTAATATTTTCTTCTTTCACCCAGCTTCAGAGACCACTGATATAGTGTGTGTTAGTATGTAAATAGTACATCTAACGTATATTATCCTGTCTGCAAAGCAGTAAAGGTTTTGAAATGAAACTGTTGAATAATATGCCTGGTTATATTTAGATCAATTAGATTTTGAAACTCTTGGAAGGACTAAAGCAAGTTTTCCTACAGCAGCCATCAATCACAGACTAGCTCCTAATTTACTGGAGGTATGTCACATAGTGATTTGAGAACTGAACAAAGCTACAGTGTTGATTTTTACTTCTGTGTGATACCCTTCTGTTCAGAGGGCTCCTTCAAACAATGCTCCACAGAGACACACAACATTAATTGAACCTTTCATTGCTGTACTTCTAGCAATCATTGTCATTGTGCAAAATTATTTGAAACTTACTTTGCTCAGTGAATGTTACACGTCAAAAAGTTATGCCTGAATTTCAACTTTATTTTTCTACTTAGCTTTTAAAAAGGCAGTTGGTTCAAACGTTCCAGTGGAAGGTGTCCCTGCCCATGCAGGGGGGTTGTAACTAGATGATCTTTAGGGTCCCTTCCAACCCAAACTATTCCAAGAGACAATTTTATGAACACTGTTGTGACTGTAAGAAAGGCCCACATAAATCTTTGAATATAGGTAAAACTGCAAAAAGGAGAGTAGTTTTCTAAGTCTCAGTTATTTTGTTTAAAACTGTCATAATCTACAAATGTTTAAAAAAAATTAATATAATCTTAAAAGTGTTGCCTTTTTTCTTTTTTGCATGTTACTGAGACTCATAGTTTTTCTAATTACAGTGTTCATGGTTCTTGAACAGGTGCTACATACAAACAGGTTCTTTTGTAATGTCAAAACCTCTGCCTGTTTACTTGCTCTGAGAGTTTATGATGCCAAATATATTGTGATTGTATTGTAATAATTTCTAAGGTGCAGGTAATAACACATCATTAATTTCTAACTTATAAAGACATGCTCATAAGAAAGGGAAGATTTCTACAAATAGATCATAATTAGAAAATTAAAAGTAAAAAATAATAGACCTCTATAGCTGCAGTAGATTTATTCTTTTCAGTTCTGGAGCTCCTTTTAATGTGTCACTCCATCAAAGAATTTGCATTGTTTTTTGTGCATATTTGCATAATTGCATATTTACACTTATTTTAAGATTTCTTATCTGATAACATATTCTCCTATGTTTAACAGGGTAAATTTTAAACTTTTAGATGTTTTGAGGCTTTGTTTAAAGTGCAAGTTTTTGTTTCCTGTATGAATGGGTAAGAATTACACTAGAGCTCAGTGATCCTGCTGTCAAAACCAAGCTGCTGCCTGAACACTAGTATCTGTACACTAGTACACTAGTATCTGTAAGTTTGTATTTTCCTAAGGAAAATACTAAGGTGGTGTTTTGACTTAGAAATTAAAATATATAAATAAATAAAATTAAAGGCACAACTGAAAAATAAATTTAGAATAAAAATATTTTGTATGTATTCACACTCAAATTATTCTGTCAAAATGCCAGTATAGCTGCTCACCTTGTGGGTTTGGACATTATAATACATTGTAAAGTGTGGACAATGAAGTTGTGTACTTTATATTGTGAAACACAGTTGAGAAGAAATGCTTGTGTGCTTCAAAAGTAAAGACTCTTGTTCAGGAGTAGCTCCTTTAGTGGCAATGAATAGCAGTTAGTTGGAAGCTTTTGAACAGCCTTTCAATTTGTTTTGATAGGAAAGAAACTGCTAGTTAAAACACATATCAATGAACAAATGCAGAAATTATCACTAATTTTATATTCATTACAAATTAAGTGCTGTGATTATCACACTCTAAAATAAGGACTAAAAGATCTATTCTTACCCAAAATTTCTTTAAAAGCTGTGGAAAATTGGAGATTATATACAAAACCCTTGACACTCAATCCCTCCTAACACATCCCTCACCCCCGTCCTTAAGCACCCTGGTTGGCTTTTGCCACTAAAGACTGAATAGACAGCAGGGGCACATACATAGCCATGTCTTAGAATGATCTTATTCTGTGGATTTCTGCTGTGCTTTGATAACAAAAAGAAGAAATATGAGGTCTTGGACAGAAATAAGAATAGAAGACCAGAAGTTTGGTTTTCTTTCTCCTCAGGACCACCAAGATACTTTTCTTTTTAGAAAATTAAGATTAGGAAGTAACGAAAAATGAAATCAGAATTAAATGATTTACTGAATTTTGGTAATGTTCTTTGTATGTCACGTGCTATAGAAATCTGAAATACTGTGATCCTTATCTTAATTGATCAGAGAACTGATGCATTAAAAGGTCATATACCTAATTAATGTCTAGTCAGCAGTCATATTTTATTGATACGATATTGGATCATATGTAGAATTGTATTAAAGATAGAACTCTAGAACCTTCTAAATTGTACAGATGAGTATTGAGAGTCATAATACAAATACATTTTAATATTTTAGCATTTTACATTTTAGCATAATATGTTTATCTTTTGGAACAGATTGTCCACTGAATTTTCTGTTGTATTATTTCTGAATCATTAATAGGTAGCTTCTGAATGACAGGGAAGTTTGAGTGACATTCTTGTGTCCTTAAGATCTCTTAGACTATCCTTCAGTTTTCTATGATAAAGAGACGTAGATAAGGATTGATTTATAGACCATCAAAAGAGTATCTCCATTGCTTTTTTTATGCAGGGAGCGTGGGATCTTCAGACCATTTTGAAATTGAATTATATCCCTAAGAAGCAGCATGGGAAAAAGCACAGAATTGGTGGAGGGATAAAAAATTATCTATGAGGACGTTGGGATTATGTGATCCCAAAAATGTTAATGTACCATCAGTGTGAAGTTTAAAGTGTAATGGTCAATTGTATTTAAAAAAATAAAAAATTTAAATTCCTAGTGTTACAGAAAAGGAAAGTTTGGAAGCCACATGCAGCCCGATTTTATTTGATATATTGCATTATAGCTGTTGTTACTATTCATCTGCATGGAGTTCCCTTTCCCAGCCCTCTGACTGCTAATGAAACTGTAGGATTTACTGTGAGATTCTGCCTGTAGCTAAAGTGGTACAAATCTACACAAAAATTACTGAAATAATTTGAGTAAAACCACATTTATACTTCAGCAAGCTAATAAAGTCATAGATTGACAGATCTACCAAATTACTGACTTGTCTGACTTGTCTACCAAATTACAGAAGTGTGAGCATGATTAGCATATATGTGGCATAAGCTTTTGCCATTATGATTTGCTGTGCTGGAAGCAGAAAACCTAAAATAGGAGCCTGGCAAGACAAGGAGCATGATGTGCTATAATAAGAGGGTTGTGACTTGTTTAGGACAGTGATTCCCAGCCTGTGGTCTGTGGGCCACTGGTGGTTCCCAGACATTTGCTTGCTTTCCAAGAAGAGCTGGCTGATCAGATGGAGTCGGCTCTCATGGTTTTCCACTTTGCTAAGCAGAATTTACTGTAGCTAAGAATAATTTTCCAATAATGCTTTTTTTGTGTAAGCATTTGCTGCTGTGGCCTTCGAGATGTTGTGTCACCATGAGTGTTTGGTGATGGAGGGGATTGAGGTCTGCATTGCTGCAAATAGGAGAGAAGGAGATTGTGCAAGTCAGGTGTTCCAAGCCCTGGGTTCCTAAAAATAGGGAACTCATCCTCAGCTAACAGCCTTCCTTGTCCTTGTTGTTCATAACCCCAAAGGACAGAAGTTACACAAAGACACTGGGAGTCAGTCTGCATTTGGTAATTTTAGCCAGCATGGGACTCGCATTTGTTTTAAGTACAGGTGTTTACAATGATTTCTGATGTTGGAGAAAACCTTCACTGCTGGATCAGGTGAATCAGAGCTTCTGGCAGTCTGTTCAGTCAGTACAAAACCACCTCAGAATTAGGGTCTGTAGTGCTAGTCCTAGAGTAGAATCCTTATCTGGAATGCAGCACTGTTTTGTTAGATACCAAACAGGAGTAGCAATGTTAGGTATCTGGCCATGTGCAGGTACACAGTAATAGCCATGTATAAAGGGCATTTATGTCTTGTGTTATATCAGTAAAAGGAGAAAAGCAGAAGAAAGGCAGCTGAGCTGGCATCTGACATACATACTTTAAGCCTATGTGCACACACATTTAATTCACATTATGCATATTTAATTTAATTTCATTTATATTTTAACTGTTTTCTGCTTCCTAGACATATAAATTAAAACAGGTGAGAGTCATTTATAGATGGATTATGTTTAATATAACTTCTTCACAGCTTTGATCAGCGCTGTTTAAATATTATAGACCCAGAGATCTCTAGTCATTTTTGTGTCCTAGATATTGCAAAGGTATCTCCTAGTGCAATGGAATCTCACTGTAGATACATTAAAAAGGACTAAATCTTAAGCATGTTATTCAGGTAGAATTAAACTGTTTTCATAACTGTTTCATAGCTAAGTACCTTTTTAATTATTATTCAATGAGTAGAGAGGAGAAGCTTCCTGTTTACAAAGCTGGCCTCACCACTGATTGATCACATTGGGCCCTTCATAGGGTGTTTGTCAGCAGTGAGGGATCCCACATCAGGGTGTGCACTGAGGAACTCAATGGGACAGGAACTGCCAGCTCAGTGCAGTGCAGTCCTGCTGCCCCTCCTGATGCAGCAGTTCCTGCTGCCCAGAAACCTTATTCCTTGTCTTTGGAAAGGCAGCTCAGGGAAAGAAGTGTGTGTGTGTCCGTGTGTGTATATACATATAGAAAATATTATGAGGCATTGAAAGGTCAAGGGTTTTGTCTTTGCCTGGTAAGATCTGCATTTCACTGTAAGGTTTTAATGTTAGGTGTCTATTGTAAGGAGATAAATGATCATGTCATGTCATGAACCCACTGGAATGTTTTAAATCTGAATGTGTGAAAACTAAGCAGCCCTAGGGATGCTGCAGTACTCCATTTACTTCTTTCCTTTCAGCCATATTCAGTCGTGGTTCCATAATCATGCCCATAATTATGCAAATAGATCCTTTTGAGTGAAACCTTGGCATTTGGCATTGACTTTATCAGTTCTGCCTAATTTTAAGCATGTGTTTAAAAACCTTGTTCCATTCAAAATCAAAACTAAGAAAATAAAATTTTGCCATATGTGAAGTATTTCTGAGTTTCTCTATTGTTTTCTTTTCTGGCCAACCAAAACGATAACAATTTTAACTGCTCATAGCATCATACCTTAACAGCCATGTATTTATTTGTAATGATCACTTAAACACTGCTAGCTAATTCTGGTACCACTTAATGCATAGCTTTGTATTCCATTGACTTTAGTGGAGTTGGGATCAATTATTACTGGTGTTACTGCAAAGAGGACTTTGTCTTTATTTTTGTTATATCTATATGAAAAATAGGTTCCCTATTTCCTCTGTTTCTTTCAAGGTTTCCATTGAGTCTGTCAAAATAATATATGTAGGCATATTACTGAAAAATACCTATGAACAGCTTTCTAATTCACTGTAGTACTATATTCAAGTAATTCCACTTCTAGAAGAACCAGAATTTTTCATCCATATCTTCAAGTAAGGTTAATATAATTCTATTTTTAAAGATGTGCTTTAAAGTAACAACCTGATATTCACTCTTCTGGATCCTTATCCAAAACATTGTTTAAAAAAAATTGACATGCATTGGAGTGGAGAGTACAACATCTTTACTGCATTCCAGGACACTTTGGATGTAGGTTTTGAGATTGTTTATGGATCATTTTCCACCTTTCACCCCATGACATAGGTATGTTCTCCAGCTGATACCATCACTTCTAATTAGATGCAGATGGCTGTTAGTGGGGGGAAAGAAGTGTTCAAGAATGTGAACCCTATGAAAAGGTAACATTTATATCTTTTGGTGTCTTGACTTTAGAAGGCATGTCACAGTTCACTGAGATGAGTAGTGCTGTGATGTGTCAGAGTAACTCATTTAAATGTTTACCGTACTACTGTAGAGAAAATTAAAAGTGAAATTATTTTTTTTAAATATTGAAATTATTCAGATTATTATCCTCAGGGAGACTTCTTAGAAATCCTTTAATCCAAGTCAGCTTGAAAGTTATATTTGCATCTGCTAACAGAATGAAAACGAACTATATGCAGGGCAGAAAATAATCCTTTCTGTCTGAACGTGTGACAGGCCTGGATTTGTTTAGATAGTTGAGTGAAAAGGTTTATGCACTACATAGGTAGTGCATTTGTAGGAAAAAAACCTGATTAATATTTTTATTTATTGACAAGAATTTCTACTTTAGATGTAGAACTTATATTTCATTTTTATACCCGCAAGGCAGGATTCAATGGTATTTTTATTTTTAAGTGACAATGATCTACAATTGAAGACTGAGAAATCATCAACAATGCACAGCATAATTCCAGATTCTAAAAATAATCAGGTTTGGAACATGGAGTCTTTCTGTTTGCTTTGGTTGTAGGAATTTCTCTTTCTTTAAGGAGCAATGTCTGCATCTCAGGGAAACACAGACAGGCAGACTGTGTGAGAAGAAGTTACTGCAGATGATCTCATTCTTAGATAATTGTCTTTATTAATGAATTACTATTACCTCTAGTGTATCTACTTAAATCTCTCATCAAGATCCAAGTAGGGGCTGTATGCTTTGAGAAATGATAAAGGATAAAGTGATACCATACTGTGGACTGGGGTTGAATGAGGTTTCATGGCTGCTTGCTGGATGAAAGGGTTTTTCGTTTTCCCTCCTGTTGATACTGTATGGGACTATTCTTTTTCTTGAAGCTAGACATAGTCTTATCTTTCCTAATGTTGAATTTTACATTTTGTGCATTAATACATTTATTAAGATAATCTAATTTACTACAGCTATCGATTTACTACTGTGGTCAGGTGACTGCTTGGTTCCCAAATTAATCCCTGTTGGGCTAAATGTTATAGTAGACTAATTGCCACTGTTATATAATTTTTTTCAGAACCAGACCGTGGCTTTGAACATACTACCACTTAGTCTTTGCTGTCAGACTCCACTGACCTCTGTACTAGTTTTTACATGATTTGAAGGAGTATGTATTATCCTGCATTAATCATTGAGACAAATTTCAGTATTTCTGAATGCACTTTAGTATAAAACTCTTATCATATTTTGATCTGTTTATGTGTAGAGTCCAGGTCAAGCTCAGTTGCTCTCTTTTTCTATAAATTGTACTGTAAAGCTGCAGGCAGTTTCAAAGAGTTTGTTGTGAGCGATGGCTTTGATGTCTGCTAATGTAAACGAATGAGAAAATCAGCCTTAGCCTGACTGTGACCCTGTGGGTCACAGGTGAATGTGTTTGCTTTCTATGTAGCATATCTCACCTGTGTAAAAATGAATTAAAATCCCTTATTCATCTATAATGACAGATCAACTTTAGTCTCTTATTTCAAGTGTAATGCAGAACTCCAAGCAAAACGAAACCATCACATTGTCCTTGACACATTGCCATACTTACTGTCCTGGGCAGTTCAACTTGGCAACTAAAAATGAAAAACCTTCAGCATTTCCTTTAGGAAGGTTAAGGAGGAAGCTGCTATTTTGATAAGAGGGAATAAATAATGCCAATTATTTTTAAATAGTGTAACAGAACACGGGAGAAGAGGAAGATATAAATCATGATTTAAAGTGATCAATTTGACAAAAACTTGTTTTGTCCCCAAAGATCCAAAATGTGTGCTAGACAGAGCATGCAGATGGTTATTTTAAGCATCAGCGATTAAAGACACCTGCTATATTTTAAGAAAGTAGAGGATGAAATTCTGTTTCTTCTCCCCAGTTTTGCCACTGATTTTAATAATTCCAGACTTTTACATAGGCTGTTTTGTCCAATTTAGTGCTTCCTTATGCTGTGCAAAGTAATGGAATAGAGATCATGGATTGCTCCTCAATCAAAATTTCAGCCTTTTCCAGTGGTGGCAGAATGTGTAACTCAGTGGAGAGTGCTGGATCAGAGAACAGGATTCTCCCAGCTGCTGAAGAAGCAGACTCCCTGTTGCTTTGATGTCCAGTGAGGATCAATTCTGGGAGTCACTGAGCCACAGCTGGTTCCCTTTGCTGTCAGCTTGCAATCCTTTGTGCAGAGAATCCCCAACAGAGACTTCACAAGGCTTTTCAGTGCAGGGAGCAGTGAGAAGCATTGATGGAGCACTGAGGTAGCACTGCAGTGCAGAATGTTTTGTATGTTTTCTGCTGCAGCCCATGGTGCCAGTAGGCTGGAGTCACATTCTCTGCCAGAATAAAATGCCACAGTTCTTTGTACCCAGCCGTGTGGCACCAGTGTACAGTGTCAGGGAATCTAAGATTATAATTTAGAAAACTTCTTATAATCCATCAGTTTTAAAGAATACAGAAGAAAGGTAGAAATGTGTTGTTTGCCTAAGTGGGCTATTTACGCCTTAAAACTAAAAAGGATGCTAGACAGTAGTGTTAAATAATTTCAACCTGTGTATTGCAGGTAGTTATTCTAGATGATGGTGGAAGATAATTCAAATAGTAGAGAAGTGGACTTGGCCTTGCACAAGTGGGTGATACTATTTCTGATCAAGCATTAAATGAGTATTTTTAAGGGGAAACACACAAGGTCAACGTATGCAGGAGTACCACTTGCTAGTCAGGCAAAGCAACAAAAATAGACTTCTTAGAGAGTCAAAGTGGGGCCTAGACTGATTTGTGGCATAAGCCAAGCAAACCAACAAGATAATGTCAATGGCAACATTTTCTTTATGTTGTTTGAAGGCATTACTGGTACAATGATCCCATCCAGAGGCTCAGATTGAATGTGGAGACAGTTCAGGTAAAAGTGCACAGACCTAGGTGCACACTGTTTCCTAAAGGTCATGTTACTGACTTCATTTTCTCACCACTAGGTCTTCAAGTAGAATCATAGACTGATAGAATCATTTATTTTAGAAAAGATCCTTAAGATCAAGTCCAACCACTGACCCTAACACTTGACCTAACCTACCAAGTCTACCACTAAACCATGTCATTAAGTTCAATGTCTACACATTTATTAAATATCTCCAGGGATGGTGACTCAGCCTCTTCCCTGAGCAGCCTGTTCTAGTGTCTGACAACCCTAGTGTAGGAATGCTTTCTAATACCTACTCTAAACTTCCCTTGGTCCAACTTGAGGCCATTTCCTCTTATGCTATTGCTTGTTAATTAGAAGAGATGGACCATCACCTCACTCACATCACCTCTTCTCAGGTGATTGTAGAGTACCTGAGCTCTGCTTCCTCTCACTATCTTATTTTTTCCTGCAATGCTAGAGAGGTGCTTCCCTTCAGCACATGGTATGGGAAGGCTGAGCCCACTTACTTTTACAACTCTTGTGGTAGCTTATCTTTGCTATGGAGTTATTCTGGAATACCAGAGGCCTCAGCCCCCCAGGAATAATTAACATGTTATTCCCACTACACTGGTGTTACTGGTTTTATTCGGTACCTATTTGCTTGTATGTAGTCTGAAGTATTTCAGACTATGTTCAGTCACCCTTCCTTAAGAAACTGTGTTAGAGCTGATTCATTTGAAGATTACTGGAAAAGAGAACTGTTGAAAGATTTTGAAGATCTGCCAGTACTGAAATTATTTGTAATTTTGCAAGGTCTGCTCGTGTGCAGTGATGGTTCTATGATCTCTACTCTGCCAAGTTGGGGTTTTTTGGTTTGTTTTTTGTTTCAGTTTTTTGTTTTTATGTTGTTTTGCTTTTTAATAAAAATAAAATTATTTTGAAAATTCTTATAAATTGCACTTTAAATAATTGTTCAGTTTACTGTTTGTAGAACAAAGTCATTCCGATAGAGAAAAACTTTCTAAGTATATTAAACAAATTACCCATGTTATATTTGCTTTATGCATGTTAAGTGATTCTGGAGGCATAGCTTGTTGTAGAACCATGTAATATAACACTGCTTCATGGTGTTTGCTTTGCCAAAGTCAGACAACCAAAAAAAAAACCCTCAAGGTTTGTGCTGTTATATCAACGTACCTTGATAATAGTTGCTCAAATCTGTTAGAGGGGAGAAAGACTGGAAATGTAAACCATAATATGTCTCTCACAGATATCTTCATTTAATAAGTTCATTGTCCTCCTGTATTTTTTTTATTAAAAATTGGGGTTTGGTACTTGTCATTTTTGTAAGGCATTCTGTCAGACTTTGCCTGTACTAATTTAATTCTAATACAGTTTCCTTTGAAAATCAGACCAGGTGTTTAACAAGTATCACAGCAATAAGTATATAGATAGCTAAGGAAATCAGTAGTTCAGTTTGTAAATTCAGGTCTCATTATTTTTTTAATAAAGAAAATAATGCATATGACCACTTCAGTATCTTGAATAAATGGTAATTTATTTGTGGAGGGTACCTTTACAAAAAGTAATTACTCCAGTAAGTACTAATGAGTGCTGTGTTTATCCAAAAGTTGCATGAACAGTTCCTGAGGGTGCTTGGGCCAGACTAAGGTCTAAGGGTTAATCTAAAACACAGTGCTTTAAGACCTTGTTCCTGGTTTCAGGAGGAGTTCTTCAGTATTTATTGAACATTCTTTCACAGTTTCCATCCCATTTCTTTGGCATTTTATTGCTTGCTGATACAAATTATCCAGAGTTCAATAATCAAATGAAAGATTGGGTGAAGTGTTCAGGGTTTAAGCAATGTATCTTTAGGAGGCATTTTCTAATGCATTTCCCATACTAGACCCGCAAACCTGAAATCTCAGTTTTTAAACTTACAGCTCTATGTAAACATCATCAGATGTCATTGTTCATTTGTAAGAAATTACTGTGTTTTGCTGTAAGAACAAACCCAATCAAGTTATTTAATTTCCAAAATGAAACTTCTGGCTGTGCACACCAGTTTAACAGGTAATTCTTCTAAGTAGTTAAGTTGTGGGGTGGCTTTATTCCTGTCACTGTCTGAAGGCAAAAAAAAAACTTTTCACAGGTTTCTCCATCTAAACTGTAGTTGTTCAGTCACAGCCATAAAATCTAAAGAACTTGGCCCTATATGTTGATTGCATTTATGGCATTTGATGAAGATGCAGTGGATTTAATGTGACCCAGAGCTAGCTCTCATCAACTATTTGGTTGGCTGTACTTGGTGCTTGGTGCCTTCCCTTTTCATATGTTTTGATATAATCTCTGACCTTTCAGTTTCTACTCCCTCTTTGCTTTTCTTCCTCTTGACACCTTACTGCGTTTTCATGTGGTTAAACTTGTTATTTCTTCTCTCTGTTACTGTTAAGCTTTATGGTGATGTTTCACACAACTGAAATGATCATCGTCTTCAAAGGAAGAGGTGACTCTTTTTCCAGTCCTGTAGTTCAGCCCCCAGATCCTTACTTGTCCTTAACCTGTAAAGGTCCATTCTTGAAAATTCTTGAGCACAGATGGTTCATTAGAGTTTCTCCTTAGATACACTGCTACTACCTCCTTGAGTAAATGACCTAGGGAAGAAGATTCAGTGCAGGTAGGGCAGTGCTTTTTGCCTCCCTGTCCTTCATGACATGTAATTGCAAGTCCTCTTTTCACACAGTCCCTTACTATTTCGTGAAGAATTTGGAAACCTTTTGTGTGACCAGATATTGGGACAGACTTTGAAGTCACTCCCTGAGAAGTGGACAAATGTTTATATGTAGTGAGATTGAATGTTCACTGTTATAACCAAGACAGCAGAGTGTTCATATACACAGGCATTCTCTTGTGAAATTAGGGAAGTACGAAGTACAAAGGAATGCAGAAATCAGACACACAAATTTTAAAGTAGATTTTGAAAATATGGCCTCCAGTATTTTTTCAAATCGTAGAATGCCAGGTTGGAAGGGACATCAAGAACCATCTTGTCCAAACTTTCTAGGTAATGATGTTAGCTTAAATTAGATGGCCCAGGACCCTGTCGAGCTGAGTCTTAAAACTGTCCACTGTAGGGAAAACCACTACTTCCTTTGGGAGGTTATTCTAATGTTTAACTGTTCTCATGGTGAAAAGTTTTCTTCTGGAGTCCAATTGGAATCTCCTCGAGTAACTTGTACCCATTACCTTTGTCTTTTCCATGTGACTCCTTATAAAAAGGGAGTCTCCATCTTAGTAGCCATCCTTTATATAATGGGGCGTGTTAATAAGGTCTGCCCTAGGCATCCACTAGAAGTCTATGATTTTTTTGGAGACTTTTTAATGAAAGGAAAGAAAGGATAAACATTATGGCTCTCCAGTATCTCCTCATATAACTGATTCGGTTTTTCTGCCTAAGAATTTCCGTTGTATATGCAGCAGAAAACCAAGCAAACACAGTTCCCCGTTCTTTCCCTGAAAACCAAAGTCCTCTTTCCTAGCAAGATTAACTTGTTGACTAATCTTAGAGCAAACACTTTATTTTAATCCATCATTGTTTTCTGACTGTGGGTTTAGTGGAGGTCAGAAAAAGAGCTTCATTAAAGTTATTGCGCATTTGTTTTTCCGAAAGCACATCAGAAGATTAATGCTTTGCCAAAGAAAATAAAGAAATGCAGCATTTCTTTTAATACACTTCAGCTAAATAAAGTCTTAAAATCACATGGCTTGGCCCAGATGAGGTGTTTGCAGCATAAGGTGCAACTCATATAATTTCTACTATCTGAAAAGTGCCTAAAATGAGGTCTCCGTGAGCCATGCCATTTATTCCACACCTGAGGTGGAGTAACTCTAGTCCCTTCTCTGATGCAGAGCCATTGGAGAGCTGACTGCCAGTGTGTTTGTGCAAGTCTGTTTGCTTATATAAAGAACACATTTAAGCTTCTCCACCCAAGAAATTCGTGTTGGTTTTGGATAATCCCTGAGCGATTTTATTCTGTAAAATAAATAAATAAATCTTCCAAACCTGTGACACAGCTCAGCTCTCACATATTTTGGACTATTAAAGTTGTAGCATTTGTGTTAGGGAAACACAAACTGACACGAGGCATGGGCAGTTTTGTATCTGTTCAGAAGTAAAATAGGATTTGTACTGCAATGTGATGTTGGAGTTTCACCTGACCAGAAAGCAGGGTCATTTGGTAATGAGGAGAGTTTTGCCTGTGGATTGCCAGACCCCACAGTGCACATTCATCCTGTAGTGTGGCTTCTCTAGGACTGGTGCCAGTGTGATTTGGTTTGGCAGCAAAACACAATCATTTCTTTGATGATTGGACTTGGTGATCTTAAAGGTCATTTCCAACCCTGACAGCTGACACAATTCTTTGGAGTCAGCATTGGCCATCAGGACTTGTTTCAGTCTTGGAGAGGTCATGTGTGTGTGTCCAATAGATGTGGGAATCTGAGCAGTGCTGAGGATGCTTTGGTGCAGTAAAGTACAACAGGTTTCTCTGATCATTCATCATAACTACCCCAGCCAGTTAAAAATTGCTTCTGAAAGCTGTACTCTTATGGAAACACCAGTGCACAGCCTTGGGCTGGATGTGATCAAGTCCTAAACTCGTGTCTGGGCAAATGTGAGGAGGAAAAAGCCTTTGTTTTCACTCTGCTTATAATGCTCATCCATGTCTTTCCTCCAAATTCTTGTTCTGGCAACAAAACTGGTTGTGAATAGGCACATCTGCTGAAATCATTAATAGTTTATACATGATGCCCTGAATCCCTACACTGCTATTTATTGGGTAAATAAATATTAAATTAAATATCTAATGCCTTAAATAACTGAAGGAAATAACTGTTTTCTGCCTTAACTCGGAAAATATTGACACTGGACTAGACTAAACTGTTGTTTATTAATTGCATTGCAGCAATGCTCAGCATCTCTTTTAGCAGATACTGAATTCATGGAATGGAAAGCAGCCCTTATCCTCATGAGACAGAATGATAGAAATAATTTTATTTTTCTTGCTTGTTTTTTGAGGTCTTTTGAACCATGAGAAACTCTCTGTAAGATTTATGCACCTAGTTGATTTCCTTTGCCCTTACTCTAGCCTGGAAATAAGCTGACATTCTTATAATTATTATACTTATATAAGAATGAAAGTTACACTTATTTTACACTTATTTTACACTTATTTTACACTTAGTTAACACTTATTTTAAGAATGAAAGCTATGAATGAAATGCCAAACATTAAAAGATGTGCTGATAGATCACTAGAGGTGGCAGTGCCTGAGTAAAACAGAGTGGAAATGATAGCAAATGTTTACAAGGGAGTATTGACCTGCTCAACCCAGCACATGGTAGCATACTTATATCCACATAACCTTAGTCCTTCACTGTATCTAATGGGCTATCATATT
Organism: Heliangelus exortis; assembly: GCF_036169615.1. NCBI lineage: Eukaryota > Metazoa > Chordata > Aves > Apodiformes > Trochilidae > Heliangelus > Heliangelus exortis. Next base: position 105,173,172 of record NC_092424.1, on the reverse strand, counting down.
TCTAATATTCTGTCATTTAGATATATCTTAACCACAGATTAACTATCCCCTTAATTAGACCACTAGTTGTTAGATATTGTTAATTAGACCCCTAATTGTTAGATGTGCCCTTAGTTAGACTTGCAATGCATACAGCTCACTCATACATGAGGTTGAGCTGCTTTGTAAAATAAAAAGTAGGAAAGACAGCTTTTGCTAGAAATAGAAACTAAATTTCTATTGAAAATAGCGTTTTGGCCTTTGGCTTTTATTTAGGATTTCAGAAAATAGAACAAGCTCTTTGGTTTCCATTACTTGTAGAAAGCCTAATAAAAAATACTGCTTCTCATCTGATTTTGCATTACTTGAGTATGTTTTAGTAAATCCCTTCTCATTTAGGTTAAACTAATGTAAATTGTATTGGGTGGTTTTAGTAGAAATATTGGTGTAGCTGAAGAAATTCTTTGTTGTGACCTCTGTGATAGTAGTTGAAGCTCAGAAAAAAAGCATCAGAACACATTCCTGAGCAATTATTTTGTTTCAAAAAGTTACGTTCCATAAAGATGATCAGAGAGGCAATACACTGCCAGCCCCCTCAGGCTACCAATAAATATCCTCATTGTCAGCTGCCTGATCACTTCACTACAGTAGTGTTAGTAATTCTTAGGATTTGAGGTTAGTGACTGGCTTCCAGTGGACTATATGTGAATTAAAAGCAAAATCAACCTCCATAATTTGATAAACTGTGCTCACAGTCATGGGGAGTTGACTCCATGGTTGTCACTTTCTCCAAATGGGTGCAAACCCAGCTGAGGTGGATCTGTGGTGCTGTCTAACTTTCTCTTACAGAACTTTTTCAGTGTATTTCAGCCTTTCTAATGTATGTGTCTGAACAGTGTCTCTGCCTGATGACTACTTTCTTCCAGATCTGCTTTTCATGTAGGGAACTGATGCAGAAAACACCAAAAGAAACCAAGTGGGAAGTTAAACACCTAATACTTGGTGGGCTGGGTAGGGCTGTGTGTGCACTGCCTTTGAGCTGCTTTTGCCAGGCACCTCCATGCTGTCTGTAGGACCATGGTTCATTCATGAGCCAGTCCCCATCTTCTGCCTGAACCCTGCTGCCAGGAGCTTTAGCTTATTCTGGGCTAAAGCTGCCCTGCAAGTCAACATGTAATGATCATAGAAGATCATAGTTTTAAACTGGAGTATGAAATTGAACAAGAACAAGAGTTAAAGATGCCCACGTTGGTATAAATTTTTACAGGCATCAGATGATCCTTGTTTCATTGACTGGCCAGGAAACAGGTAAATGATTGCCCAGGCTCCTTTAGGAGGTCCCTAGTGAAACAGGAATCAATTGCAGAATAACCTTTAACCATGAAGCTCTAATTTGATCTTCCTTTTGGTGACTGATTGACAGTGATAAGGACCTGTGTAAATAGGTCTGTTTTTTGTGCTAATACTCCCTGTTGACACACAGGCATTTCATGTCTCCCCTCATTCTGTGGGACTTTTGAATATCTGAAGGTTCTTAGTGCATGATAACACAGATGATATTTTGTATTAAAGTGAGGTGTCTCTCAATGTGAAGTTGGATTGATTTAAGGTGATCCAATGCCTTGAGTTTCATCTTGTGCTGAATGAAAGGGTTTAAAATGTAGATAGTGTACCATGAAGCTCTGTGTGTTTACATATCCTTCTCTGGTTCCCCAGCTGGACATAAGGCTTCGCATCCTGTCCATGATCCATCAGCCTGTATTTACCAGTGCTGGTAACTTAAAACTAATTTTTTACATTGGTTGTTTGGTGTTTTGGGGTGTTTTTGTGGTTGCGTTTGGTTTGGTTCTTTTTTTTTTTTATTAATAAGTTTATTTATTTCAGAGTTTTCCGAAGAAGTGAGAAAAAAAAAAAGGAGTGATTGAAATTCCTGTCATTAAAACAAAGGACTTTTTTTCTCTTATGTTTCAGACACAGATATTAAGGAGCTAGAGGATGTTTTTGGACTTAATGGACAAGTAGAGCATAAGCTGAGTTTCCTCAAAAAGAATGTATCAAAAGATATAAAGCTGGTATTGATTGCTCACTCTATTGGTTGCTACATCACACTGGAAATGATGAAGAGAGCATCAGAACTTCAGGTACATTCACCTTGTGGAGCGGGACTTGGGCGTGCTTCAACTCTGGGTAATGCCAGTGCCTTCCTATGGAAGCTATACTACTACATGCAAACTTCAAATTTAAGTAAAATTAACATATTAATGACTATTCCTAATAATATATGATAAACTAGTTGGTGTAAAATAAAGTTCTGAATTTGGATCTTTAAATGCCCTTGTAATATAAACAATAATGGTGATGAATATATTTAGGACTTTCGTGTTGTCTTCTCATCTTTAAATAATTGATGAACAGATCACAATTACAAGATGTCACCACACCAAAAATTAAGAATGGTTCTATAGCAGCTTTAGTAGCAGCTTCTTATCTCAAGGCAAGATGATTGCTGGCTATACATGGGGAAATCTGTGGAAAATCATAACATAATTTTTGCTGAGCACTACTATGGAGGATGTTTTTAAAATTTAATACATACATGATTGCTTCTGCAATTTATTCTTGGTTTGTGTAACTTGATGAGAGTGTGAGGTTTTATTAAATGTTTTTGTATATCTGAACATTTTTCTTTGTCACAGTAAAGCAGTAAGAAGGCTGTGTCCTTGCAACTCTGGGAACAGCAAACTGTTAGTGCTCAGTAATAACTCACTCTGCTGGAGGATGATGAATGAAGAATACTGAATTTCTATTCTTAAACATTTACTCTTGTAAAGTCATTGCCTCTTCCTTTACATTATAAAATCTTCAGTGGAAGTGCAGTGTTAGCTTAAAGCCTGTGTTTAATATTTGCATGAGTATGTTCTTCCACTTCATAACCATTTCCACTGCACATACAACTTTTTCTTCTTTTCATTTGAAGGAAAAAGCAACTAAAAATGTGAAATGGGACGTTATCCTGATATATTTCCACAGGCAAATTTCACTTTCTGACTATAAACAAGGGCATTTTTTGAGAAAGAACTTTTATTAGTGTTCTATCTTTTCAAGCGGGAGTGTTCTAGAAAATATCACATGCAGTAATTTGTCCAAAAATATCAACTTTTCTCAGGTCAACATCTGTACCTTCTTTATTACAGAAATTATTTTATCTGGTTTCAATTAAACTATGAAATGTTGAGTAATTTTTTTACACCTGGCTCACTAGATACTGGCAGCATGCTATTCATCAGTGTTGTGAAACATTAGTGGTCTTTAGGACACTTGTAGACTGCATGGTGCACTGCATGCCTGAAGTTAATATTTGACAAGCTACATTTAAGATGCATTTAACAATAGAAGATATTTGTGTAAGCCAGAGTGTTGTGCAACCTTTGTCCCTTTGCCAAAAATAAGTTAACTGTTAGGTTTTATAACATATGAAGTGTGATAATAAGAAACTTGTGTTTCCATCTCTCTCTTTATTTTTACTGGAACATTTGATTCCCACAAGATTTTGAGAACATATGTGTATTTTAGTAGCTAGATAATTTGATTTTATTTTTTGTGTAGTTCTTATGTGATATTCTTTTATTACATAAGTTTTGGTTTGATTTTGGTCTTAAATTCTCTGCTTTAAGAGCCTTTGATTGCTTACAGTTTATTACTCTGAGCTATAGGTTACTGTGTTTTATTTATTGTTTAAATAATTCAGTAAACATTTGTACTTGGAGTGTATGTTAAGAAGATTGTCTTTTTGTTACCCAAATTAAATCTCTTTTATAATCTAACCAGATACAGACTAGATTGTCCCTCTTGTACAATGATGAGGGAACCTGCTGAACTTGAGCTGGCACGCATGGAAAGGACAAAGTAGTACCTCCTTCCCTCTACTTCTTGGTTGCTCTTTAGCTGTTGGTTTTGAATGCTTCTAACTTCTCTGTGAAATATGCTTTTTTATTTCATTACATGAGAAATTAAATGGGAATTGCATGTTTAGACCAGGATAAGTTGAGTTGTGGACCCCAGCCCAATTTTCCTATTGACTCTCAGGGAGGGCTCTGTTATCTCTCTCTTCAGGAGACCCCTTAACACAAAGTAAAGGCTGATGCCTTTAGCTCACTTACATCCATACCCCTAACCAAACGGGGCTGCTGCATGGTTTGAGTACTGGACCAGCTCCATAGTGACATTTTTGGACTAACTTTCTTGCAATTCCAAGGCAACATCTTGGCATGGTTCTGAGGCAGAGGCTCAGGACTCTTCCCAGTAGTTAGTGAGACATTCTGGTTTTATAGACAAGGGGAAAATCAGCCATGTGGACACAGACCTTCCCGTGCCATCCTGTTCCATGGCAGGACCAGGGTAAGGTTCCTGGCCACTCTGTTTGCTGCCCCACGTGTAACTTCAAACACTTGTCATTTTTCATGGGTGAGCATCAAATCTTAAAAAGATTAACCTCTTTGTGGGAACTAGAACATCCAGAGTTTGTCAGACTGCTAAAAAATTTTCATACTGGGAGGGAAGAGCATTAATTAGCCTTACTGTGTGGAGATGGAAAAATGCAATAATATGAGGCTTACTTGAAAACTTCATCCTATCCTCATGATCTTTTCTGTTCTTTATTCAGCGAGCAGAACTAAAAAATGAAGCTGAGTGACAAAATTACTTTCTTTGTTGGAACTTGAGCCTAGCTCATAAATACACTGCATCCTCTAGGCATTCTGTTTCAAAATTTAAATCCTTAGTTGGAGGATTTCCTTGTGCTGGCATCATTACTGAGTCTTCCCTAAGACAGTTCATTTTTATTTGATCATTAGTATAATAAAAAGATTGACATATTTCCTTGCTAGTGAAATTCAGTCTGTTATAGCATTAGTCTTTCATTTGCAATGATGCTTTTAAAATGACCTTTGTGATAACAAATTAATGTTAGAGAGAGAAACCATCCCAGAATGTAAACATTGCTCTTCTTTTAAAACTCACTGAGGAGGAAGAATTAGAAACCTCTGAGTATATATCAGTTTAAGCAAATAAAATCTCTGCAATGTGAAATTCAAACCCATGCATTGCTACCATGTCTCAGTGGTGAAAAAGATTATAAATAGTTAGTAAAGCATAAGTTAAAATAGTTGTGTATAAAACAAGTTCTTACCTTGGAAACCCTGTCATATAATTTCTGTGCATCTGCCATGTATTTCCTTCACTGTGTTCTCTTCCAGATAGTAAACTATTAGTCTAAATTTTCTTTTGAGAAATCTGATTAACTTTGAAAAAAACCCAACAAAATTTGCATTTAACAGTTTCACAAATTTGTACAGTAGCATGACCATATTTTCATGTTTTTTCTTTTGTCTGTATATGAATTGCATTCAGGTCTCTCACTTGAGGAGCTGCAGCTTGTTCAGGATCTGGTAATGTACAGAGTTCAGAAGGTTCCTGCAATGTGTCTTATTCTTCTTAAATCACTACTGACTTTTAACCATCAGGAGGCTGTCTGCTAACCAAGCTTTCCTGAGCTAAGCAAATATTTCTTTATTGCTGACTGTTCTAAATGATTTTATGATATACAAAATGATGGCACTAGTCATATTTTTTTAATAAATAAATTGAACATGCTTAACAGGAGGTAGCAGGCATTTTTAGTAAGCTTTTGAACTATTGAAATTGGCTATATATCTATATATATCCCTGATGTTGGTTTTCTGTCTAGTTAGCCAGTTTCTAATCCATATAAAAATTTTTCTCTCATTATTACTATTTAGTGGTCACAAAGATGGAATGACCTCAGTAGAAAGCATTTTGTTGGAGCTTATTGGACATAGTTATTTTAGTTATGTGCATGGTAGCTTTATTTCTTTCTTATTTTTTAATTTTTTCAAAGTATTTAGTTAAAAATCAAATGGGTTTTAATCTATAAAACATTATTGTTGTTTCTTCTGATGTTAGAAAAAGACAGAAGTAAGTTTTAGCATTCTTTTTTAAATTTAGCTGATAATAGATTACTCTTTCTTTCCCCTCATTCCAGAGTTTCTCTAACTGAATTTTTAGTAGTTGGACCATTTATTATCCTTGATGGTCCCCTAAATCACACCTGTAGCATGACATATATAGTCTTCATTTTGTCATTTCATACTTCAACCAGAAGGCCATGTTCCATCTGCTGAGAACAGCTTCTTTGGATGCATTGGTGGCCTGCCAGGTACACAGCAGAATAAGAGATGTCACCACTCTGGTAGCTTCTTTTTCTGTTATATAGAAATATAGTTCTTCCTGATTGCCTGCAGCCCTTTGCAACACAGTGGGAGGAGGCATTTCTGAACATGGCCTTTATAACAAAACATTGATTTGGATAAGAAATTTCAGAAACTTCTCTTTGCCATCTCTTGGCCAGGGACAAAAACATCCACTGATATATACTACTAAACATGTCTCTGACCTTCAGGATAAGAGGAGAATCTTTTCAGCAGTGTGAATGGATGAGGGAAAAACTGTATGAAGGCAATGATATTTGATATTTGTTCAGTTCCTATTTTGCTGAGATTAGAACCTGTATATCTGATGCAAGACTGATGGTGTCATCATTACAGAAAACATCTTCTGAAAGGATGCTAATTTAGGAGGTTGTGACATCCTTAGAAGTTCTAGTGCATTTTGGAAGTAGAAAGAAAATGAAAATATAAACACACCTGAGATAAACAGAAGTATAATTTTTAATTCCCTTTTTGCAAATTTATATAGCATAATAGCATCTAATTGAAATGTTGATTACTGGTGCAGTGTAGCCAACAGCACAGCAGAAGCCTGAATAAATCTCCTTGGTTTGTGCAGTGTTGTTTTGATTTGTCTCTGCTGAAAACTGTTTACTGGTGGTTCCTTAGTGGATTGAGTGATGAGTGGAATATGAATTCATGTGGTTACATCTAGCAGTAGGGATCATTGTCTGGAGAAACAGAATGGAGAAACATTATTTTTATGTGAATTTCATGTTACTTGCAGGTTTAAATGATGAAGTACAAAAAATCCTCATAAAAATTAAAATGGATAAAAGACTGAAAATAACACAAACTCAATAACAACATTTGAAAAATTATTATGCAGGGAAAATGAAAGATGGATATACTTAGCACAACTCAGAAGAGAAGTAGTACACATTTCAAATAAATGCTCTTGTGAAGAGAGCTGCAAATTTTTAAGCCATGACATAAAACTAAACTGTCTGGTATATTTTTCTCCTTCAGTCTATCTATCTGGATTAAATGAGCTTCGTGTTAAAAAAACAAGCAAACAGCATTGGGCTGATAAACACACACCTTCATCTCCCTTTAGATGTTGAGGGACAAAAAAAGACTAACACAGTTCTGCATAGAATAATGAGTCTAAGTTTAGCTGCCTTCACTATGTATTTTAATTTAAATTTATGGACATTTTAAGTTGGTCACTGAACTGGACTGTTTCTATAATATATATATACATATATATATATATATTATTTTTTTTTCAGTTCTCTCAGTTCTTAATAGATAGCTTTGGGAGTGTATACATGGACCCACAGGTGGTTTGAACCAGGAATTAGACTAAAACTTACATTAGTTGATGCCCAGGTGGGGTCTGCATAATCCACCTTGCAGCAGGTGACAGAGTTCTGAGGAGAATGTTCTCCTGCTGATGGCTCAGGCAGTCCCAGTGAGTCTCATGGAACAGCCAGGAAGGCAACAAGTATGAACTTGGTGCAAACTGTGTGCAGCTCTCTGATTTGGAAAAAGTGAGAAGTAATGCAGTTGATTTGTTAAACCTGACCAAATAAATAAGATACTGTATCATTGAAGCATCAAAGAAGTTTTTACAAAGATTTGTGAAGCAATTTTCTTTTTTTCCTTATTTTTTTCTTTAGAAAGAAAAAAATAGAAACAGCCTTCATATGAAAACCTAAGACAAACTTTAAACCTTTCTGGGGTGGGAGGCAAGGAGCGATAGTGGGATGAGTTCATGGCACACAAAGATTCCAAAGATTTATTGCAGAAATACTGCCTTTCGACTGAGATACTCATAAAAGGCCACCAGCCTGAATTTAAAAGTTCAACAACACATCAGAATGCCATCAGTGAAAGACTGAAACTGTGAAGCAGGGTTCAGGGTGTCAGGAGACCACCAGCACTGGCTTGATGACAGACTCTCTAATTCTAACAGTTTTAGTCTTATTCTTTTCTACCTCTCCCTGACCGAAAAAAAAAGCTTTAAAAAAATGTAAACTGTAAGAAAATCTGGACAGGCATTGCCTGCATGTGCCATGCTGTTCTGCTTCAGTTTACTTGTCCCTTCACAAAAACTCTTCTTCTAATAGAGAGGACAAAAGAATGGAAACCATCTCAAGGATTCAAAAAAAAAAATAGCAATGTTAAAATGTCACGGGAGAGAAACTGTTAAAGGTGACACATCTCCATATGCAAAAATTCCTACGGGCATATTAAATAACCACTCAAACTTTTTGTGTTTTGCTTTCACCTGGTATAGGCATGGAACATTGTATAGTTTTGCCTCAGAAAACTGTCTTCAAGCCAAAGTAGCACCAATAGTGAATTTCTGGCAAATAAGTCAACCTGTCAGGAACTGAAACACCATCAACAACTTGAGAATAGGCTTCAGGCATGCTGTGAAGGTACCTGACCATTTTTGCTCTGTGTCTGTCTGGTTTCCTGTTCTCTGCTTTGTTGTCTTATACAGAGAAGGTGGTTTTTAATCCTACACTGTATAGTCTGTTAGATATGGGAACAGAGTCTTCTGACTCTTATGTTGACAAAATATGCTGTGGTGAAAAAGTGTAACTGCCTGATAATTAACAATCCAGTTTCCTCTAAAATGAGATAGCATGAGTAGTTGAGAATATACAGAAAATACAAAACTCATTTTTAAATCCACTCTTTTTCTATCTACCCAATACAGACCAAAGGCTATAGTATGTCTTACAATTTGATTCCTAATGTCTCTCTTAATACTGGAAAGCTGAGGTACTGTGGGTATTAAAGTTTTTTTTTCCCCTAGAAAAGCCTTTTGAAATATATATATATATATGATTCTTAATAATGCTTTCTGTGTATTACGAAAACAAATAATTCATTTTTGAACAGTGCTGCCATGTGTTTATAAATCACACTTTGTTTTGAAGTGGATGAAGCAGGTAGATCTCACCTGCTCAGTCCTAGAAGTTTATGGGAAATATTAGATTATACATAGTTTGGTACTCATCTGAATCAGGAGGACTTACAGTTCAGAAATCTTGAAGATCAGATGAGACTGGTAAACAGAAGAGAGATACTAAAAAGCTCAAGTGTGAATTTAATGAAAATCAGTGGCTGGCACAGTTGAAAGGCCTGGCAAAATGAGCAGCAGTATTTTCATCAGAACATAATTACCAAGCATATGCATGCAAGTTTCTTATTTGAACACTGATACCATTTTTAAGACTAAGGATTCAGAGTCAATAATAACATTGCCTTAAGATTAGTTTGTTTAGATCATAAGCCTTTAATAACAGGGCCCAAGGAAAAAGGGAAAAATGAAGTCCAAAGATTTTCTGAGGGACATTGTATTTTGTTCATAATGTTTACTAAAACTTCAACTTCTGTCATCTCTTTAAAATTTGTGGTTTAGTGCTCAGTTGAATACAGCAACAATATGAAAAATAAGGGGTTTTTTGGTCCTTGGTGATTCAAACTAGAGAAATATAAGAACAGTAATTTTGATTTCGAGGGACTTGAAGTTATTTAATAACATTGTATTTATTTCACTACAAATAAAACCTTTATTTTCCGATGTATGTAGTCAGAATTCAAATAAACCTGTAAATTTTTTTTTCGAGTAAGTTAAAAGACATTAAAATAGCCAAATGTACAAGCAGAAAAGGAAGAAAAATAAGCTGAAAAGCAGAATCTGTGATCATTCATCAAGAATCCAAAGTAAAACATGAGAATGAAGAGGAAATGAAGCACTAAAAATAAAAAGATGACTAGAATGATAGATGACAAAATAATGACAGGATTTGTTAAGTAGTGCAGATTTTTACAGACTTGTTCATAAAATTTTGTTCTTTTGAATCTCCAAAAATTTGATTCATATCCTAATAACTAAATGAAATTATTCTGTAAAAATGAGGGACTCATAAACATGTAACAAGACATGAATTTCAAAAACAACTGGGATTTATAGCACATGTTTTCAAAGCAGCTCAACACCCTTTTGGAAGCCAGGTTTCCCAAAGAATTTTTACACTGTGTTGAGATCTTTTTGAAATTCTGGCAGCAGATGTGTATGTGTAGCACTTGAAAATAAGAAACTTATCTCTGGAGTTGGACTAAATTATCAAAATTCAGTTTCAAGATATGTTGCACATTGCTTGATTTTTCTACTGCAATCAGTATGCTTTTACAAATTGCAATAGAGCTAGAAATCAGCACTTTTGCTAATTTAAAATATAGGAGAGAAAAGGGAAAAGCAGTCAATTAGGGCCACTCGTTCATGAAAAGAGCTTGAGAGGGGACATTGTGGACTTTTTGAACATAGATTTTGCAAACATGTAGTTAAACTTTGAGTATGGCTATAACTCTAGTAAACAATATCTGTTTCTAGAAGCTGTGTATTCATGTAACTTCGTAGGCAATCCTGAGCCCTTAACAAAGAATTTGAACTGTTTCATCATCTCTTGCCTTTCACTGCCTGTGTTAGGGTTATTCTAGCAGTGTAGGGCTTGAATCTTGTAATTGGAGGAGGTTACTTTGTGGTTACTCAGTGTGTTCCTCTGCATTGGCTTCCATACTGGGAATGGTGTGTCCTGTTTGAAGAGTTCACTGCAGGAGTGAAAGGACTTGGAAAAAAAGACAAACTTTGTATAAAATGATTATAAGATCTCTGAGCAGAGATTGCATACTCACAGCATTTAAGGCATTTCTAATATAGTGTTGAATCAAGTTCAGATAAATACTAGATAATTTTATTTTCCCTGTCTTTTTGGTATTTCTTTGATTACTGATTATTTTAGAGGAAGCTTTAAAAATGCCAAGACGAGTCTTTTCAGATAACTGAAGATGTGTTGATGACTCTACACCTAGATTTGGAGATATATCAAGCCCTAGATTTCTTCTTAAGAATCCCACTCTGTGCTCATGTGACTGAGGTTATCTTCAACACTGAGTATAACGAAAGTCCACCTTCTTTGCCACTTATTTCAATGTGTAAATATTTGAAATGTTTTATCTCTTTTGTTTAAATACAAGTCTACTTAACTGTGACATTTTGGGAAAAAATCACTGGAGTCGGCTCTTTCATTTGGAATTCAGTGTAAGGTATACATTTAACTGGAAGTCTAGGAACCACAAATGTATTTAATAAACTCGTGAATCCTGTGAGAAAGTTCAGTTGATGTTACTGAAAATATGCTTTTAGTAACTTTGTTACAACCTTTCTTGACACTGGAAAATTGTAATGTCGTTCCATTTCAAATTCCAAAACAAAGCATAATTCTGTAAAAGAGTTAGAATTAACTGAGTCCTCATTGTCCTTGAAGACATTAAATTTCTGCTCCTCTACTTTAAAACAGCAGTATGACTTCTCTAAGTGTATTTTATTGAAATGAAAAGTACAAAACCCAGATCTCAATATATACAGCTTGATTTGTGACCTTTAATGGCAGATGGCAGAGTTCAGACTTTTTATCTGGCATTGGCAATTGAAAGGTGTTCTCCAAATTCTTGTTCTCAATTGCACTAAAATACTTCTTACCCTATGACCAGTTTTATTTGCATGATAAATTAGGTATGATAATTTTGCTCTTTTAGCAGATTCCTCCCTGTATTCCATTTTTCATAACAGTTAAGGTTAGGAGCAGTCCATATGATTGCAAAGAAAGGAGGTTTGTATTTTTCCCTTATTATTTAAAATACTGACAGTGAGCTGGCTGAGAGAATTCCTTACTCTCTTTTTCTTTTCTTCTTCTAATACCCTGACTACCCTGACAAGATTTTAGAATATAAGTTCTGTCTTGAACGTCACATACTTCTTGTTTCTTTTCTTCCTTTCACAAAAATAAGAAGTTTGGCTTTGTGTTCCATTTCTTCTCAGTGTATACTTGCTGGCTCACTCATCCTCCTGTTCTTCACTGATATCCCAAGTCAGGACTTGTTCTGCTCTTCTACCTCCAGAGTATAGCATTAAGTAAGCCACTTAAAACTGATAAAATGGTACCAGCATCAAATAGCTCAGCTTTTCCTATCTATCCTCTAACACATCTAGCCTTGCACCTATGAGCTTCAGTTGAGTGGATGCCTTTTTGAGGGCTGACTACAGTTAATGGTGAAATAAAACCCTTCAAATGTCTTGAATGGGGCACTTTAAAATAGAAGTCCAAGGATCTTGAGACACTGATGGAAAATAATGGCCTTGCCTTTTCATCAGCAAAATGATATTATAATTGTGGGGCTGGTTTCTCATTCACCTTATTCAGCCACTTTTCCTTAAACAGGATAGATTGTCACTAAGATTTATGGGTAGGTATGACTGTACAGGGATAACTGTGAAAGTACTTTCTTTTTGTTGAGCCATCTCTCCACTTTAAGGGCATATTACTCATTCCTTGTAAGTGGTAAGTATCCCAGAGCATGTGTACAAGAATGACATTTACCAGTCCGTGGACCGCAAGGGTACCTGCAGATGGAGTGCAGTGATCCCATGGGAGTGCTACACTGGAAAAAAAACTCCCACCCTGCACTTCCAAAATGAAAACGGAAAGAATTTCTCCTGGAAAGTGGCAGCTGTGGTCTGACATTCATGTAATGGGAGCCACTGAAAGCTTTATGGTGTGTAACTGTGACACTGCATTCCAACATAAGCTTCTCCCCGCCCTCCTTCCAACCAATAAACTATTCTTCCTCTCTTTTCACTCTCACCCCTCCTAATCTTCTTCTGTTTATATGCTTTAATCATAATAGCAACAAATCCATCCCTGCCGGTATTATCACACCGTTGCAAATTTTGGCTGTCTGCTTTGGCACTCCTCTTGTAGATGGAATGATACTGCCCACTTTGATGGGGCTTAATTCTCTGTGTAAAATACTGCTCTGTCAATGAATATTTTTGCTATTAAACTATTTTCTGTCCAACAATAAGATAGGGATTTTTGGGAGAACAGTTTTCCTATTATTACCTTAGCCCATAAAAAGGCTTTGCTTTTCTTTTCTCCTTTTCCTCTGTTCCCTCTCCTCTCCTCTTTTTTCCTTCCCATTCCCCTCCCCCTCCCTTTATTTTTTAAATACTTTGAGCAGGTCTTCAGTAACACAAATTGTTGCAGTACATAATAATTTGCATTTCAGCCCTGTGAGACTTGTAAATATTAAACAGTTTGTGTGTTTAATATTTTTAATGATTTGCAAATAGTTCAGTGTGTAGAGCTGACCTCCAGAGAAATAGTTTGCAGTGTCTGTAAAGAGCACTTTGAGTTCTAGTCTTTTGTATGTTTAGCAGAATTCTGGGCTTCATCTGGAAAAATTCTAGGAGTGCTTCTAACTGGAAAATATTTCAAGTAATGTGAAACAACAGATAATATTTTCCTGTGCTGTGACCCACTTGTAAAGTGAGGTGTGGATGGTCCCTCTACCATTGCCATTAACAGGTTCCAGCATTGCAAGTCAGGTATTCTGGATGATACAGCCTTTTAAAAGGTATGATTGAAAGCATATTGATTTCAAAGGGAATTGACAAAGGTTTCAATTTACTCCTCATTTCAAGAGATTAGTCTGTAACTGCTGTTTTACAACAGCCATGCTCTTCATCTGTCTAACCAAGAGCAGATAAAAGAATCTTGGTCTCTAGAGCAGAGAATACTACTGTGTGTTAGCTGAGGTCTATATTGACTTTAGGCTGCCATATTTAATTACTGAAAAATAAACATTTTACTCAAAATTTATTCATGGGACAGAAATAAGGTTCCTTACATTGATGGAAATGTCACCTAGCTTCAAGAGGAGCAAGATCAGACACCCAGCCATACAGCAGCTGGAATTACAGAGGCCCAGAAGCATTTAGTAGGGTTGCAGGAATGCTGCAGTCTCATTTTGGCTCTGCCTTTTTATTTTCTCTGCTTGTAATCAGCCACACTGTTAGCAAAGTAATTTCTTACTCTTAGAAACTGAAGTTAGATACTACCAAGATACACATGCCTCTCACTTCCCTACTACTGAGAGATGGATCCTGAGATATTAATTATAATCAGCAGAATGAGTTTTAGTATACTCCTAATATTACACAAAGTTTACACTTCAGAACTCTCATTGTGATCCACATTTTAAAAGTACTCTTCATATGTAAGGCTCAGAATCAAATTTGTTCTAAGCCAGTGGAAAGTGGCCTTGAAGTAGACATAAATTTTGTCACACATCACCTTGATGCAAGTGACACTCAGGTCTCATACCTAAAGACATAATCATTGTACTCAGCACTGTACTTGGTGCACTGAAACCTACAGTTCTAGATAAAATACACTGGGAAAAAAATATGGGCCTTGAATTTTGTTTCCATCCAAGTGGAAATACCAGGAAGGACTGGAAGCTTGGGAAGACTGGAGGCTGTGTTTTGTTTTGGTAGCATTTTCTGTTGGCCATAAAAATAAATATCTTTTCTTGGGATTTTAAAAAATATTTCAATTTAATGAGTTACAAATCAGAAAAATAGTCCTGTGTGTCTGCCACCTTCTCATTCTGTGATGGATCGTTGGTTTGGGGGATTTGGAACTTTTTCCTAAGATAAATAAAATACGTCAGTGGGTGCTACAGGATTTCTTATGACTTTATGGCAAGGAGATGCAGAATATTTGTGGGTTCAGTTTAAAGATCAGTCTTGTGCTGGAGTGTTGAAAGATTATTTTATTAACAGAATTATTTGAATTAGGGAGAAATACTTGTTCTATAGTATTCTCAACCTCTTGTTTCACTGATTTTTTGAAGAGGGGGTAAAAACTTTGCAAATAACGTGTAACCCTTTACACAGAAGGAGAGACAGAAACACATTTACTTTTCATTCTTCCTGGATTTTTAGTTTAGTTAATGTATATAACATTCTATATTCCCAAGACAATGTAGTTGCATGGGAGAAATGAATGTATAAATTGCATTATCAGGCCTTATGTTAGATTTTTACGGCTTCTTGACACAAAGTTCTGGTTTTGGAAATTGAGAGTGTCTGTCACATCTGTGTGAGGTATCATTTCTCTCTCCTGTATAGTCTTTATTAAATACCTTCAACTTTTCTTCTACTGCTTATCTGTGATTTGAGTACCACATCTTCAGACATTGACCAAATACATAATATATTTCTGATTTCAAAGTAGACCAATGTCAGAGTCCTTTGGTGCAAATGCAGACTTCACTTGACTAAAAAGTAAGAGAGAAGTTGAAGAGTTTTTCTGTTAAATCAGTGAAAGTGCTGATGCAGCTAATCTGCTTTGGTGGCAGAGGAAGCCTAGAACTGAGACTGCACAGAAGTGGAATGGAAACACAGTGTAATTGCAGGCACTGATGTTAAGTTCTCACCTGCATTTTTTACCTTGCTGGGTCATGGTGTGTCATCCTCCATGTGCCTTCACAGCTCTGCATGTGGCAGTTCCCTTGAAAATCTCAGTCCTTAGCTGAATCCTCAGTGTGCCTGTGAAAACTCTACCAAAATGTCCTGTGATCAAGAGTCTTGATCAAATCCGTTCTCAAGCTATGAAAACTCAAATACCCCTATTAAAGTTGAGCTGACAGACATTGTGATGATGCTTGGTGGCACTCAAAACCTTTGCTCTTCCTAGGGAACAAGAATTCCTTCAGTCCATCAGAGAAAACGTAAAAGTATTATTTAGTGTTTTAAGAACACCTTCACAGAGCTACATACATTAACTGTATTTGTTTGGAATCAAATTAATTTTGCAGGCAGCAGATGAAGTTTATCATAAAGAACTTTCTTAGAAAATGTTGAAAAATCCTTTCTGTCACTTAATGGCACAGATTGCGTGTAAGAAAAAGAGAAGTCTGGAAAAGAAGAAGTAGAAAAAAATTAATCTGATGCCACAGTGAAAATTTGGGCACCAATAATTTGGTAATGTACAAAATGTATGTTGAAAGGGTGAAATCAAATGGACGTGCCCTGTCTCAAAGCAGTATATTGGGAGGGGCTGTTAGGAGATGATAACAGAAGACTCTCTTGAACTAAGCAGCCACCAACAAACTGAGCCACTATGACTATGTTCATGGTAAAAAAATAAAAACTTTTCTACAATAGGTTGCACTTTTTTTTTTTTTTACCACTTTGTTTTGCTTAGTTACCCAGAAAAGTGAACTTTATTTAGAGCAGAGCATTGCAAATTACAGTACCGTTACCTTTCTTACTTTCACAATGTATATTTTTATGTGGAATCATCTAATTTCCTGATTTTCAGGTTATTTGTCCATAAAAAGCATACTTAGGCTTCTCTTGGGGACTTAATTAATAAGAGAGCCTCTCTTAAGTGTGTTTGAGATACTTGTTCTGTTGCCTATATAATATGCCCAAATGTTTGTTTAGGATTGCAGGACATCCAGAAGATAAAAGAAAGCCACAGTAGCTTCTTAATTTACACCAAGAGTGAAACATTTTTTTGTTCCCTCTTTAGTTCTTTCACTGTCATGAACTCACCTGGATTTGTTGATACTGATAAACCAAATGAGGAAGAAATCATGGGTGAGCAAAGTGAACTGGAAACTCCAGAAATTCCCACTCTGGTGGCCATAAAGCTCAAGCCAACACTGTCTGGTTTTCCTTTTGTGTTTTCTTAGAAATCTGCTCAGTACATCTGTGGTAATAAAGCAGGGAATACTTCCATGACCCGAGTTGGTTTGCCTGCAGGTTTCTGCATACTGAGTAAAAGAAACTGTGATTAATGTGGCAATCCATGTCAAGGGTAGACTGCAGATTCCCATTAACTTCATTATTATGTTATCTTTGAAAAATTTACTAGGTTTCACCTGACAGATAACAAATTTTCCCCTGCCAACAGAACAGAGGAATAACAAACTAATATATATATGGGATGAACTAAAATATCTCTAAACAAGAGTTACCATTGACAGAGGAACAGCTTTTGCTTTCTGGAGGAATTTTAGATAAAACTTCCTTGCTCCTTCTCTTTCCAGCCCTGTGATGTGAAGTGGTGCATGCAGAGATGCAGTTGCTGAGGGACAGGAGTGTGTGGCTGCAGGGTCTGTGGATGAGCTGCAGGACTCTGCTTTGATGCTCCTGCTGCAAGCATGGGTTGGTGTGCTGGGTTATGCAAGGTAACAGATTGCTTCCTTGCTTCTGCTGCTAATTTCACCTCTCCTGGGCTCCAAGTTGTGTAACCAGCACAGGATCTGAGCCTGATGTTCTTTTTGTTAGTGGTTGTGACATTAACAATTTCTACCCTGAGATGTTAACAGATCAGTAAGTAGGAGGGAAACCCTCTCTGCTCAGAAGTCTGCCATTAAAGCAGAGTGAACTAGCAGGTTTTTTTCTGAGTTTTTTCCTGTTTAGGAGGGATATTTTCACTAGGTGAGAGTCTTGTTCTGAAACTTCAGTAGAGAGATCAAACCATGCCTGCCAGCTGTCATGGCCAGGGACTGTCTGTCCATTGAAAGCCAACACAGGGGAAGGACAATGTCTGTAATTAATGGGTTCACCTACTTGGAGTCTTTTCTGAATCAAATCTTAAAATGGTTTCTGTCCTTTCTGTTGGTCAGTGTCTGCCTTTTCATGTCCTGCCTCCTTTTCTCTCCTTTTTTGTTTCTCTGAGCGAGATACCACCCTCTATTAAGAGCAAGCAGTGTAGTGTCAGCTCTAGCCAGGCCCTGAGCTGCAGTGTCTGTGTGATCTCAGGAAGGTGCAGACCTGAGGTGCTTCATCTGTAAGCAGCATTTCTTGTGCATAACCAAGACTGACTCGTTTCAGAAGCATTGGGCTCCTTTTGTTCTCATCACAGGAGTCAACAGCTCTAAAAATCGTCATGTTTTAAATACTGGTTGTAAATGGTGTTACATTCTCAGCAGTGTCCTTTGCTAGTCCCTAATAACAAGTAGTATTACTCAAATTTTTAATATTAGCTCACAAAGGTCTTTCAGCAATTTCAGTAGAAGGCAATAATGAAAAATATTGCTCTTGGGTTTGGGTTTGTTTTTTTTTTTTTTTGGCTTGATCTGATTTGCTTGCTTTTGGTGTTTTTATGAACAAGCCACTTAAATATTTTGCAAAAACTGCTTTGCTGATGTGATTGAGACTATTAAATTATGCCGTAATTATCAATGTAAATTTAATTGTCTTTTATACTCCATTTTCCTTTAAATCAAAACAAAAAAACTTCCAAGTCTTCCTACAAATTCAAAAACATGTTGATATAACCATTTTCCAGGGAAGACCTGAAGCTACTCAGTTGTCACCTTGTCATCTTCTTTTAGATAGATTAAAATCAGAATAGAAATCCCAGATGTACAGGAATGTGTATGTCCTGTATGTAGGTAGCTTGGAGGAAGCCTGCTGAATTCCTTATATGAAGCACTGATCACATGAAGTGAATCATAGTTTTTTAAGGATCCTCCTTAAACAAAGCTCTTGGTCAGTGCCCTACTCTTGAGAAATGAACATTTAACAGTCTGTGCCCTGAGGGGTCACTTTTCTTATGAAATAAGTGTTTTCCTTCTGTCTTGTAAAATTTACCAAGATGGTAAATTTTACCTGAAATTGATGGAGGGATAGCTCTAGACACCACTGTATATAAACAAAAGTGAAACTCCAAAACTCCCTGCACCTCCCTTCTGTGGGATGGGCTGAAGAATAAAAGACAGAACACATTATGGTTTTAGGCTGGTTTGTTGCTCTGACCATGTTCTGCTCTCTTTTTTTTGTTGTTAAGAAGATACAAAACTTCTGAGACACAGCACATACTACAGTCCCTTGAACCATTTAGCTCTTGAGTCCTATGTGACTTAATGAGTTAAAATATAATGATGAAAATGGAAGCAGCTGGCTGGTGACTAACCCAAAGAGCAACTGTGCCTTCCATGTTGAACTTTAATGTATGTGTCATCCTGAGTGTTGAAATACTGCAATGTAAAAGCATGTTAAATAAATGCTAAATACTTTGAATGACAGTTATACAAATGTTATTTATTGTCACAGCAATCAACAGTGAGAATTCTAGTGTAATGTGGAATACCTGTGCAATTTTTATCGGTTTGGCTGAAGCACAGGAAGGGCAAATGATGGGGCCCACAGCTCTCAGTGACTCATGGGCACAGGATGTGATTTGCCTTCAGTAGATTCATTGGCCAGCTTTCAGAAATCCTCAGATCCACTCAAGTCTCTGAGATCAGTGTCCAGTTTCCCAGCTCTCTGCCTTGCCATGTGCTAAACCGATAAAAATCTTTGAATTTGGGGTAATTTAAACCAGGTGAATCTGGATTACTTTCTCTCTGGGTATGATTAATATTTTTGTATTCTGACTGATTCTTATCACAAGAAAATCGTTTGAGTATGTGAAGAGTTTCCATGAACAACTTTAACACTTTACTTGATTGTATATACTGTGGCAT
The DNA here is from genome assembly GCF_036169615.1 of Heliangelus exortis. Lineage (NCBI taxonomy): Eukaryota > Metazoa > Chordata > Aves > Apodiformes > Trochilidae > Heliangelus > Heliangelus exortis. Next base: position 105,153,538 of record NC_092424.1, on the reverse strand, counting down.
TCATAGGTGTGACAAAACCTGCTGCTTATGGTAGGCAGTGTCCTCCACTTTCAGAATGACTGGTCTTATAATAATTCTGAAAGTTGTCACTTGAATGTGACTCTGTGTCCTCTACTTAATTTCAGCTAGAGTAAGCTGCATATAGATATGATCCTGGCATTTGAAATTAAAAAAAAAAAAAAAAAAAATTTAATTACAATGAGCATTTGAATCTCATTTACTTCCTTCATTTTACTTGTATGTTTCTACTTCACTTATTTCATGACACAAAAAGTACAAACTTCTTTTATGAAAATGTGTGTTATAATAAAATTCTAATTTTTAATGTTTCATCTATTGTATTTGCAGCTATATTGGGAAGAAGTTAAACTACATCTTTGAGCAATTCTGCAGTCAAATGCACATTTCAAAATGCTGGCTTGGGAAACTAGTAGGAAACTTAAGAAATAGTTGATAAGTGTTTGAAAAGTATGAATTTTACATTTCTCAAATGGCTGCAAGAGATCTTAAAAGAGAAAGAAATTATATAAAATTATCCTTCATCTTAACCAGCAGCTTTTAAATTCATATTGTAACAGCTTTTGTGGTTTGTCTTTTTTCCTCCAAGGTTTAGCAACTTCCCCCAGTGGTTAGTACAGCACTCCAAGTAACCAATCCTGTATCTATAAACTCTAATGTCAAAGGATTAATGTGTGCCTGGGAATGCAGGTCAAATCTGCTTTAGATCACAACAATTTGAGTTCAGCTCCTAGCTGAAGTATCACAAAACTACCATATAATTTAGTACGTACGAGTCTTGCATTCCTGTACTTCAGCTGCTGGTTGCCTTTAATAAAAAGAGGCCCAGGATTGATTTTCCCAAGAATGGCTTTTCCTTTTTCTAAAACCAAAGGAGTATCAGCTGGAATGTAGTCGAATTTCTTAAAATAGTTCCATGTTCAATATAAATAGCACTTGCAAAGTGTGCTTTTGAAAAATTTGTAGAAAGTACAGTATGAAAAGTTATTGATATTTCCTGAATTTCTTGTTTGCTGTGTTGCAGTGCCCAGATTCTGTAAGCATCCCCTGGTGGCACCCCCTGCCTTTTGCTGCAGAGCTTCTGGGACCTGTGGTGCTGCACACAGATGCACTGACATACCTTAGCTGAGTCTCATTTGGCACTAAAGACCATTATTTTAATTGAACTTGTACAATATGTAGAATGATATGTGCAGTAGGCAGACACAAATCTAATTACATGGGTTTTTTGCTGAGTTCAATCACCCACAAAGCACAGACTTTTATACCTTCTTATTTGTAAATGTCTTATCCAGAATCTCTCGTTCTTCTGTTAGGTACTGTAGTTGTGTGTCTTTGAGGGTTTTTCATATATGAATTCTTCTAATATATTTTTACTTCCACAAAAAAGTGGTAGTTACTCTCTCAGAATACTTGTTTGTTATTAACACTGAAACATGATTGAGAGTGGGTGTATTAATTCACTTCTGCTTAGTCTGAGTGGGTCTTAAAAATTAATATAATTATATTGTAAGATTTCAGTGTATTCTTTCATCATGACATTAAGTAATCACCAGCTTTAGAATATGTCTTATTTCATTATACCATATGAAAAGCTTTGTTGTGTACCACTGTACAGGTTAGCAAAGGGGATGTGTGCTTAGACTCTTGTCTAAGTTCTGTCTGCATTGCACTGATGGCTCCTGCCTGCTGCTCTCCTGGGGCAAGATTCTGAGCTCCCACCTGTGGGACACTTGTTGTTAAACTGATGGAACCGAGCATTTCATAACCATGTTCTTACCACCTTCATCTTTAAAAAATTTAACTCGTGTGCGCCAGAAAGCCCACATGTCTGACGTGCAACACGCCTGGAATCCCAGCTTCACTTTAAGTGGAGATTCATTTAAAAATGAGGACTTTTAGGCTGTTGTGCTGTAGGACTTTGCTGACAGTCGTTTTCTCCTGGCCCGACAGGTGCTTCGCTCCGTGCTGCTGTTTCCGACGATCGAGCGCATGGCTCAGTCCCCCCAGGGAAAGCTCATGACCCCTCTGCTCTGCAAACTTCGTTACATTCTCTACATGCCCGTTTACCTTCTGTCCTTCCTACCAGAGGGAGTCAAAGCCTCCCTGGTGAGGTTTGCTCTGCGAGGAATGAAGACCTGTGATGAATCTTCCATAACAACCTCCATAAATCTCTTCAGCGTGGACTGCATCGGTGAGCATGTTTTGGTTTGGTTTGGTTTTTCCTCTTTTTTTTTTTTTTACACCAACTTTTGTGTTGTTCTCACTTAGTAAATGTAGAGGTAGTTTTGTGGGAAGTTTGCTACTAAAGCATGAATAAGTTTTGAAGAAGAATGGATCTAATCTTTTCTTAAATTAAGACCATAGGTACAGGGAAATCTCAAATGAGTCAATTTTGAACAAAAAGTCTTAAAGGAAAAATAACAAATAAAATAAGTCCCCAGAGGAAATACATATTTTTTTAAGAAAACTCTGACTTATAATACTAAAAATGTCTCCCATGATTAAAACACTGTTGCACAGTCTCATTTATGTTACTTATGTCTGCTTCCTTTTTGCATTTTGTTCATATTGGATGGTGCAAATAAATTGGTAAATAATTTCACAAAGGGTTCTTTTCATCTGTATTTAAAAGCTATGATTTAACCAGCTCTATAGATTTTGTCATCTGGATTGAAATACTGGTAAATTCAGAAAAGGGCCTTCAGCCTCCAAAGACACAAAAAGGTCACTTTAAGCACAAGAGAATATGCACTTTTTTTACCATACAGAGAATGACAGAAGATTAACATTCTTCTAGTCCATATTGTACCCATATTTTGCACACTCTGGCAAGAGAAACAACTTTAAGGATGGGAATAATTTCAAGTTTAGCATGAAAACCTGAGTGTGGGTAGTGTTCTGGTAAGTTAGCAGTTGAAAACAATTTGGAATAGAACTGACGTGCTAACACAGTAATAACAGCAAGAAGGAAGTTTTGATTGCATTAATAGTAGTAAAAACACATTCCTACGTTTCCAGCTGTGCTCTGCCTTCTATCAGTTAAGTTTTGCCTACCAGTCATTCAGACTGATGGGCCAGAGTGACTCTGTGATTGCAGCAAGGTCCCAGACCTTTCATGGATATCAGTTGTTCTGCACTGGAGGTTTGTTCTGGCACTATACAGAGGCAGAAAGTGGGATGGTCAGTGAGGATTCTTGCTTCCAAACCTTGACAGCCCTCTGTATGTTGTACAAACAGGGCAAAATGACAGTCAGTCCTTTGCAGTACCCTGTGCCTAGCAACATCAGGCTCCTGGTTGGTAATGTTAACTTCTGATAGGAGTCATATAGTCTGTGGCTTCAATTCTTATTAATTTATGGCAGTTTTATGATGACCAAGGAAAAAGCAAGCATGCAGTCATGTGAACACTAGGCTTTCAGGCTTCTTCCTTTGATAATTTAGTTTCAGAGAAAGGTATGTGAAGGTCTGTGGGGTCACACCTCCACAAGCCAGGAATCCTTCTCTGGTCTCCACAGATAAACTTTTACTTCTCAAAACAGATTATCCACATCCAGAGTTGTATTGGACATGGTCCTTGGCCTGCATTCATCTCCAAAAAAATGTGGCCAGCCATTGTTTGTGAGTGCTGTTTGGCCCAGACCACAGCAGTGGCAGAAATAATTTAGCAGAATGGATTCTGTGTGCTGCTGGTAGAGCCTGAATCTCTGAGCTCTTTAGTCTCTGGGTGTATGAGCCTGGTTGGTGTGTCTGTCTCAGCCTGTTGTGATTTTCTGTGTGCACCAGCATCTAATGTCTGTCCAAGCTGTAAGGTAAATTGAGACAAGAAACCAGGGTGAAGGCTCTCATACTCATAGGATGTGATCTCTGCCTATGTTCAGTTTATTGACTGAATCCATTAAACCAGAATGAAAACCCCTGTGGGCAAATGTCTTGTAAAACTTGCATAAATAGGCCTCATTGGTACAACAAGTTCCTTTGATATCATCTCTTTAGCAGAATGCCCCTTTGCTTTCATCTTTGGAAACTGATGGTGTCTTACAGCCCAATTACTCAAGACCACATAGGTGGACAATAAACTTAGGGCTTTCTTGATATTGCCTATTAACCATCTCAGGTATTGTTTGCAGACAATAGGAAATTTACTAAACTGAGTCTGTCTTGTGGGACCCCTCATCTCTGAATTATTGAATTTGTGCTAAATGTTTTTTTGATTGCTTCCTCGTTCCTTAGTAATATGGTTCATAAACCTTCAGCAAATGAAATTGTTTCTCTTCTCCAAGAAGGTTGCCTGTCAACTCATTAAAAATACACATATTGTCTTTGGCATGTACATCTGTTGCATTACTGTAATTGTAATAAAAGCTGTGATTAAAGGCAGAAAAGATGGTAAAAGTTTCCTTAGAACTAATACGTCCGTTAAAATAGACAAACTTGCCAGGGATTTGTTACCACATCCAAAGCTTAGTCACAACAATGTTTTCTCTCCTCTGAAAGGAAATGAGATTTGAGAACTTAATTATAGCAGAATTCTAAGTCTGAGTGCTGCTCCTGTTGACATCAAGAGTGAAAAGCTCCATTCAGTGGCAGCAGAATCAGGCCCTCAAGAGAATGAGTCAGTAAAGGAAGAATTATATTAGCTGTCTGACCCACTGTTTGAAATTTTGTTTGTTGCTGCTTATGATCCAAACTCATCTTTCCATCCCCCTAGGTTTATATTTGAAGGTAGGTAGAAGCCTCAGTCACTCAGCAGAAGGCATTGCAATGACACTGCACAGAAAGGGAGTGGGGGAAATAGTGCATTAAGAGGAGAGACAGCAGGGAGTGTGAAGCAAATTGATTGTAAGGAAGGGTGGGAAAACATGGTGTATAAGTAAAAAGGAACTTATTAGAAATAAGAAAAGGGGTCTGAAAGCAGGTTACAAAGTTAGCCAGCAAAGTTATCTTAATACAGGAGTAGCACTACAAAAAAGAAAGTAGTATTGGGGTGCTTGTATTCATGAACCTGGGAGATGAATTGACAGAAAAATTGGGCATCGGTGACCTTGAATTGTCTGGAACATTGTCACTGTGTTTATTCAGGCAAGCAAAATAAGGATACCCCCATCTAGCTCTGTGGTGGTTATTCTGCAAACCCTGTACAGTTCTGCAGTGCTGGAATTACCTTGGCACTCCGGCACGTTGAAATTTGTAAACATTTCTTCAGTGACAGATGCCAGTAGCAGGCTTACAGTGACAGTAAAGCATTCTGTCTACACGGGACAGGATTTATTGTCCAGCCGTTTGACTGGCAAACTTCCTCCATTTGTTTCTGTAAAATTTCCACAAAAGCACAGACATGACATAATGGGTAAACACCGCAAGGCTTTTTCGAGAGGTGGGCTCCTGGGTCAGAGGTTAACGTCTGGATGACAGTGAAGATACAGATAAGCACAATAGCAAGAAAAACCTCCAACTGGCTCAGAGGCAGTGTGTCCTTTGTGATCTTGAACCTGTGACTTCCCTGGAGGAATCTCCCTGTTTGTTTAACCTCTTTGGGGAGCACTGCAGGCTGGGGTCGGGGGAGGTTCTGCTGTCTGCAACTCAGGCAGGTTGGGAAGGAGGGGACTCAGAAACCTGAAACGAGGGTTCCGGATGGGTTTGGGCTGCACGAATGCAGGCTGGAGACAGTAGATTTCTACTTTACTTTAAGCATCCAAGAGATGTTGTAAGACAAGGAACTAAGTTTAAACTGGATTCCAGTTTTATCTTGCTCCAGGTGTGGAGACATTCAGATTTCATGTGGAATGTTACATCTCCCTCATTTTACAGAGAAAAAGATCTTAATCAAGGAGGGTAGATTTAGGTTAGATATTAGGAAAAAATTTTTTAGTGTTGGGATGGTGAGACACTGACACAGGTTTCCCAGAGAAGCTGTGTATGCCTCCTCCCTGGAAATGTTCAAGGCCAGGTTGGATGGGGCTGGAGCAACCTGGTCTAGTGGAAGGTGTCCCTGCTTAGGGCAAGGGATTGGAACTAGATGATTTTTAAGGTCCCTTTTAACCCAAGCAGTTCAGTGATTCTAATTCTATGATTCTAAAGCAGTTTCACTCACTCCACTCTTACTCCCACAGGACTCTATAGGAAGCAAGAGTCCCAGCTGAGGGACTGAGGCTGCCTCTCAGCAGTAGCTGCTTCTCTCTGCTGGCTGTACAGGATGGCAGATTTACATCCCTGAAGGGACTGCCATAGAATAAAAAGCTTCCTCATAGGATAAGCTTTGAAGAACTGTCAAATAGCATCTGTGACATAAATTGTATCAAAAGCCAGTGAAACATAGGCTTCCAGTTGCTATGAAAATGGAACGTAAGCTTTTATTTTAAAATTTTATCTCCAGGTAGACAACTGGAAAAATTCATTCTGGATTTACACCATCCCAGACTTGAGAGCTGTCATGTCTTGAGATCTGTTCTTATTCAGAGAGATTTTAAATATGCCAGTGTGGGTGGTCTTCATCTGACCACAGTGGACATCACGCCATCTAAATAGTTGACACGTAAAGGTGAATCATACCCTACAGATGTCTGTTGCTCTTTACTGACCTCAAAGAGACCCTCTCTCTGTTAGATACCTAAAATTAGAGGAGATAAAGCCCACTCTATCTACTGGCTGCTCATTTTGATGCAAACATCAGAAAACAATGTGATCTGAATTGTCCATACAGCCTTTACCCTTGCTGCCAGGATGGTCAGATATCCCATTTTTTGGCTGCATTAGAATTTACAGATCCCAGTTTCTAGTTAGAACTCTGGAAAGTGTGTGGTCTTGTATTCATGGCACTCCACAGCTCCTCCGTCTGCTCTGCTCTTGTTTTTCAGAGTTAATCAACAAATTCACCTGAAATGGTGAAATAAAAGGGCTTTGCCTTGAAATGAGTAGTTAAAAAAGCTATATACCCATGTAGGTAAAATATAGTTACTTTTCTTGCTTTATTTTTTAATTAAAATGATGTTATTTTCTTGATTGAAATAAAAATTTAACTCCTAAAAGTAACAGAACTTTTGATATGCAAGTTCAGCACAGAAGGCAGAGTTCTTTTGGTTTTACTGTATGGAACTAAAACTCTCCATTGAGACATATAAGGCCAAGGAAGTTTTTTATTTCAGACACTGTAGTAGCACATTTTAAAGAGGACTGGGCATTCAAGACAAGCAGTGAGCTAATGCCCAGCATTACACAGCTGATCAGCTGCAGAACTGTACATGGAACTGCATCCCAGGGCAACAATTTATTTATTGAATATGTTTCACTATTACTTTAACCTTTCAAATATACATATACACACATCCATTAGTCATGAGCAGATTCCATAAACCACAATGGCTGGACAGGCTGACTATTTAAAAATGCTTTTTTTAATAGAGTCAGAAACTGATCTCACAAAGGATTTCAGGTAGCACCTTTCCATCTCACAACTTCATTTTTCATAGTGGATGGAAGAATAAAGCTTTCCCTCTCCCTGCTGCCACTGGGCAACTGTGCAGATCTTTATACTTAGACCAATAAACTTTCAAGTTGGTTTTCCAGGCTGACTGAAATCAAAGCCCTGGCAGTAAAAAGAGATTGCTTTGTTTCTTCTGATGAATGTAAGTTCCAGATAACTTCTGGCTATAAGGCAGAAATAATTTCAAATATATTTTTCAACTTTTATAATTAAATATGTATAGAATATCAGACATGATATATAGTTAGACAAAATTTCACAGAGAACAGTATTTACTGACATAGTACTTGATTACATCTACATAAACTAAATAATATTAAATCTTGACAGTGTAGTGTAGTGTAGTATACCATGTGGACAAAAAGGATGAAGATCAAGAGGTCTCTTCTGTTCTCCCTTTGTGCATTCCTTGATACTCAAGTGGGGCAGAAAGAGCTCTAAATGATGCAGCAGATAATCTCCATCATTCTTGCTGCCATCTAACTAATTAGAATGCAAGAGAAATCATTTTTCCTGAAATCAGGTAACTCTACAGCTGTCTCTTGCAAGATATGTTTTGCATGTATCTGATTTTGCTACCACCAGATATTGCCAAGGATCAGAAGGTTGCTTTAGGTAGCCCAGCAGTCTGACCCAGCATGTTAAATCCTCTACTGCAGAGTTTCTCAGCAGGCTCCTGTGTGCTGTCACAGCTGAGTCCTATCCACTTCTGACATTTTGAAGTGATGATAGTAATATGTGTTTCTGCAAAGTGTTTAAGAGCGTGTTTCCTTACCTGTGGAAACACAGTAATATTTTATCACCTGCTTCGCAGGAAAAGGGGCCAAAGAATAACAGTCTTTAATATTTTCATGTTTCCTCTGCTACTGTTTATTTTCCTGTGTGATGCCTGACTAAAATGTTTGTTTAATGTAGTCGGACAACTCACCTTAACCAGGGCAGCACTTAAGCTGACGGAAAAACCTCACATCTGCTTTATTCTTTCTGTGAGTGAACTAAACTTTTCCTTCTTTCAGAGTAGGATGCTCATATTCAGTTACTGGAGGAAGGCAATGACATTTGTGTATTTATAGTCCTATTTATTTTTTAAAGTCAATCTGCTGCATAATTTACTCCATTTCCAAGAGGAAGAAAGAGGGCTGTTTAACAAGGACTTTTATTACTTACAAAAGCTTTTACTTTCCTATGAAAGCCTTGTGAAAATAATAGTAATAATGTGGAAATTTCTCACTGGGTTTATTTCTGCTAATTATTCTTCTTTTCTTCTTAAGGGGAAAACCCAACATAAAAAGCTCCCATCATAAATATTACTCATAAGGTGTGAATGTTTTCATAGTGGAACTGCTGGTCATTTCCATGAAATGTGAGGCACAGTTGGGATTTGGTTGAGGAAGGGGAGAGTGTTTATTCACCCCTTGTGAGGGTTTCATCCCCAGGGATATGATACACTGCCACAGATACGCAGTGAGTCTAATAATGTGTTGTAAATGGCATGAAAAAAAGAAGGGGTAGCATCAACAAAGCTAAAAAACTGTTGAAAATAAGCATATGCTAGTTAAGTGCTAGCAGCTTTGTGTTATCCAGTTCTAGACAGTCATCTGCACACTGGCACTTTATTTTTCCTGGGACCCCATGCAAAGGTCCTTTAATCCAGGGGAAGGATTCCCTTCTGCAGTAGACTTAAGCCTTTTGTGTCTCTCCAAAATCCCCAAGGAATACCCAAAGTAGAGCTCATGGCTCTTTCATAACTTGTGTTGCTTGGTAATTTGTTTCATTCAACTCCTTCATCATGCAGTTCCAGCAAATCACCTAAACACATGCTAAACCCATACCCATATTAAACTATAGGCATTTGTGTCCTGGAATAAGACTTTTTTAAAAATGACATTTGCAAAAATACTACCTAATGCACAACCTGTCAATCAATGTGCCTAAAGAAGACACTGATCTGTATGTAATTCCTACAGTCATCTCAACCATTATTTCAGTATTCATTGTTGCTGCTTCTTGTCATTAAAAAGTCCACCAGCAGTCACTGTCTCCCAAACCTAATTCTTTGACATGAATATGTTGACAAGGAGACAAAGTATACAGAGTCTTCATGTATCTTTGGGGGAAATGTGCCTTGTCTTGAGCAAACCTAGTGGTTAGGGAGCTTGCTTACTGATTAGTGCAGTGTCAAGTGTATAATGCAATGGTCAAGTGTATTCAAAACAAGTGGATTAGGTTTAACAAAGGGTGGTGTAAAGTTCATCTTTCACACAAACCAGAGCCATTTCAATTGAGAGGAAGTTCCCCTCGTTCCAAGGACAGGAGTTCCAGTTGCTGAATTTCATCAGAGTTCCCCAGGAAAGAGTCAGTGTCAGGTCCCAATCCAAAAAAGCACTTAAACTGACCTCTGTGTAGATGCTCACATGCCTACCCCTTGTCTGGATAGCATGTTAATTCCCAAAAGAGCTCAGGCAAGAACCACAGTGTGAGGATGCTGAATTGCTGCAGCCAGTGTCCATCCTGGCCACTCCAGCACCACCTACATCAGATCCTTCTCTGCCCCTCTTGCAGGATAAGCGAGCAGATGATCACCACAACCAGAAATCTGGACTGTAGCAGAAATCTCATCATCATGGCCATCTGCCAGGTTATGTGAGTTCTTCAGCTGGAGATTAATTTCTCCAGTGTTCCAAAGTAACTTAGTGCAGTATTAAGATCATAGACATTCCAGTTTTCATCACGCACCCCACTTCATCTGCACATGCTTCATCAAACAAAGTAAATGAGTGTTTTTCACACTCCCCAACAAAGCATCTATTGTTTGTAAAGCACCTGGACATTTTATTTTTGCCTTCAGCCTCTACTGTGCTGCCTGAAGCACAGCTGACTGCTTTTCCTGCATAGTTCTGATCTTCCAACTGGAATACCAAGCAGACTGGAGAAGTCCATCACAGCAGTTGCAGCTACTTCTGCCTATTTGTGTTGATCGTGGTTATGTATTAACTGGTAGGTTTTCATTCTAAATACAAGTGTAAATTTAAGTAGACCCAAAGTCAATGTTTACATCTTGTAAACCTCTAAATATCAACATTTTATCCAATGTGTGCGTGCATGTGTGGAAGCCATGTTCCTGCTTTAGTCATGCTTGATACTAAGCAGTTCCTTCTGTTTGATGTTTTAAACAATAAGTTATACAATATCTCCAAGATTACTGTTGGCAATAATTGCCAGTAGAAAATATGTTTTCCCCTTAGGAAATTACACTGCTGTTTGGTATTCGTAGTTGTTACCACTGTTTTCCAACTCTTTCTGAGGAGTGACAGAGACTGCTTCCTCAAAAGCAAAGGATAAACTTGAAAAGAAACTTAGTGTTACACTGCTCTGAAGAACTTTACAATAACACAGGCAACTTACCAAGAAAAAAAAGTGTGACTGAAAAGTAGTTTCCTGAGGAAAACTTATTTTCAAAAGTTCAATCAACCTTTTCAGGGCACTTAGATTTAGTAAGGAAATCCTACCTAGAATCGGGCACTCTCTTTGCCGTTTGAGCAATTCTTCTTTACAGTTTTGGGAACTTTTGAAAGAATTGTCTTCCAGCATGTCAAGGTACAGATGAGCTCTGTTGCACATGAGAACAGTAGTCTGGCAATAATTGTTCCACTGAAGTCAGCTTACTTTCTTCTTCTACCCTCTGCTTGCAGTCCCTCAGAAGGATGAGCAAACTTCTGCATCCATATCTGCAACTCAGCATTGAGCAGCCACAGATTTATAAATAGGCTGTAAAAACTATGGAGAATTTATGATAGTTTCCTGACAGTTTGAATAGCCTTTGACACACACCAACCTCTGAGTAGGATCTTTACTGTTCCCACTCACTATAACTAGTTCTTAGTTATAAAAAAAGCTCCAGTTAAGCAGTCAATTAGAACTCTTCCCATTTGCTACAGTTAGCATCAAATTAACTGTTTGCTTGTCTGTTGTCCAGTTTACTTTGCAGAGTCCAGTAAAGGGAATTAAAATTTGCTCGTGTTTTGCGTATTTTAAAATATTTATAAAGCATTTTGTAATACCAGATTATTGTTAAATTATCCTGCTGCCAAGCAGATATAAGAAGGGAGGTGTCAGGGAAGCTTTTTGGGAGAAGGAGATTTAAGAATTTCTGGAGGGTCTGTGGGGATCACTTCTGTGACAGAAGAAAGCATCATTTCAGGGTTTTCTGTATGCAGTACTGCCAGTACCTGACAAATTGTGTCCCCAGTCTCTGCTGTGGTCCTTAGCCAACACAAACAACAGTCTAAAATAAAAGCAACAATAGCAGTTAAATGGCAAATGGTGAAATAGCAGATGTGTTTTGTGAAAAATTTGACAGTAAATGATAGTTTTGCAAGGCAGAACATCAGAAATGTCCTGGGAAACTGCAATGTCAACATCAGAATAGAAGATGTATGGAAACAAACTAGAGAGAGTGAGAGGCTAATGACAGTGTAATGAGTTTGCTTGTTTTTCATATGGCATAAGACATATTGATTAAAACCACTGCCTTCCTCAGAAGAATATTGGCAAGTATGCACGGGTATGCAGTAGTTGGTGCACAGTCAGCCAAACCAGTATCATGGGGACTTTGGTTTCCTTAGCCATGAAAAGGTGATTAACATTGAAAGATTTAGTAAAGAAGGCTTGAAGATGGGTTTTAGGGGAAAGATAAAAAAATCTTCTGTATCATTATGAGCAAAAGTGTGCTTTTATAGGATCTAAAATTATGGTAGGCAAAGAAATTCATAAGAGATCAAAAGAATACTGGAAGAGGGCAGATGAGCTGGATGATGTGCAGATAATGTAAATTCAAAAAAGTGGAAAATAAAGCAGTGTTGCAAGCCTTCATAATTTACCAAAACTACTAGTTTATTGACATAATAGACATAGGTGAGGTAACTTACAGAAGTAGAATATCAATATGAAGGGACATAACTTGCTTGGGATAGAGGGGCAGAAAGAAAGAAGGAGGATGGATGGACTTGTTCTGATATCCAGGTGTTAATGACAGAGAAGCCTGTTGAATATTATGTCCACCAAACTATGGAACGTGAATTCAAGAGATTTTCCTGAAAAAATTCCAAGCCTTCCAAAGTACAGTATGTAGAGGTGTCTGTAGAGGAAGGAATCCAGCAAGATACAGACTGTTCAGTATGTTCTCAAAGTTCATTGCTTTGTATATGGATATAAATACAAACTGGAAAAAGCAATGGACAGAGAATATAGGGCTGTTTGGTAGAGAGAATTTGAATGTAAGAGGCAGATTGGCTGAATTTATTCACAAAAGGGTAACATTTGGGCTAGGAGAGAAATACCATGTCCACAACCTTAAAATCCTGTCATAGTCAGTAGGTACAGGAATCACTTGTCTGTCTTCCTGGGTGATTGCTTCAGGAAGAGATGATGGAGGGAGAAAAATTATGCTTTAGATATCCATGTTTAATCAGGTGAATCCCATAACAGATATGAAGAAATGAAGATATGAAGAAATTATGACCAAGGGAAAAAAAAATTAGTTGTTTAAATTAAAGAAAGAACAATTGAAGGACATGGCAAGAATTTTCAAGTAAAGGAGAAAAATGTAATCCACATGTCCCTGGTAGACAAGGTAATGTGTAATGGAGTAAATTGCTATGTTGGTGATTCCAATTAGGTTTTAGTTAACAATGAGAATGGAATTCTAGACTGAATTTCCTGGAAAGATAATGAAACTTTGAACATCTGTGCTTTCTAAGGACAGGATGGATAAGTGTCTGCTGAAAAATGAGATGATATCATTGATTCTCCCTAAGACAAGAGCACAAATGGAGACATCTTCCAGCCCCACGATTTCAAACACACTAAAGGTGCAAGAATAACATCCAGAATTTCAGAACACTAATGAGGAACAATTAATTGTGTTAAGAATTAAGCAAAACAGATGAACAGATGCAAAACAGAATGTTGGAGGAAACCAAAATAAAGCAAAAAAAAAAAAAATGTCAGACATTAGTTAAAAGCAGATTTGAAAGTTCAGCAAATGTCTGATTGAATATCTGAATGAATCTGCAGTCTGTAGGTTGAATGCAGCATAAAGAAATGTTATAGTAGGAGCTACCAAAGGCAGGTAAGCTAAAGGGGTGCAGGACCCATAATAGCACTGGAGTGTGATCATCTTCATAGTTATGTGTTTCATTCTTAATGAATTGTCTGATCTGGTTTTAGTTTTCCCCAGCTATCATTCTCCCAGTATTCAGGCATGATTCAGGAGATAGCACTGCTCTCTTCCAAATAGGCAGCTAGGGCAGTAGAAAATTTTAATTCTGTGAGGGCCACAAAATAGTTCCTGGCTCCATTTGGGATGATGGTGTAGATACAGCCCATATTTACACCTGCAAAAGCAGCAAGAGTTTGGTTGTTGGAAAGCAATTCTGAAACAGACTGAAAATTTGAATTCATAATTATCAGAGCAGAAGCTGAGAAACTGAAAAGTCAAAGCAAAATATGGTTCATTTATTGTTTGGAGGAGGGTAAGATAGAGTAAGAATGGCATTTTACTAGGGTATTAATCATTGAAAAGAGGGAAGGCTAGCAAAAACAAGCCAGTGTGGAACTGCAATCTATACAAAATGCTGTTTATGTAACAACAGAGCAGAATGTTCTATAATGAATGAGTACTTGATGATGATGATACAGCAAAAGGTAGACAGTAGATCCTCATTTTTCAATCCATCCATTTCTGGAAGAATTAGACTATGTTATGGGTTTAGACTAAACCTGTAAGTCTTTTATGTAAGAAATGTGGACTAAGCTACCAAGTTGTAGTCACTCTTAAACTTTTTACTCTACTTTAGTAGAATTGATGTTTAGACAAATATTGCTGAAAAAAATGTTCAATCTGGGGGAATGCAAGCCACTACTTTCATATATGGTGCCCTTAGTAAGCGTAAGAAGCCTCTCTTCTCTCTGTATTCATCTGCTCAGGGGGTTGATTGGTCAAAATATGGTAAGAGAAGTGGCATCAGATTTGCACGTGGGGATGAAGGTAGGGCTGCAGTCTCCTTTTCTTCTGAGTTTGTCCACTCTGGAAAATCATATAGTATGTTCTTCCAAGGTTAATGCTATTGCAATTCTGCTGTCTGGACCTTGAAGTAAAAAGTTGGCTTTGTGTTTCTTCCTGTACCCATTCCAGGGCACAGCTTCCACTAACTTACAAAATAGAGCAATATTTTTATGTGTGGGACTTAATAAGTTTACACCTACAGCCACAATCTTGTTGATAGAGTCAACATGATCTGGAGCCAACAGCAGTGGGGAAATGAAGTGAGCTCAGGTAACCCTTTGTAGTCTTCTGTTTATTTTAATCTGATGAACAAGTTATTAAAGAATGTGTGTGTGCATCCATTAAAGTGTCCAGGCTGGGGCTATCTTCACAACCACTCATTTTTGTTGGAAAAGGAACTATTGTGATTATTTCCTGAAATTCATTAGCCAATGGAGTTGAAAAGGGTGGGTTTTTTTCTTTGTTATTGTCTCTGTTGTTTCATTAGTATGGCATCCCTTTCTGTCTATTCTTTCTGTTGCAGGAAAGTCATCTCCTAAGCTCAGCAAAGAATACAATATTAAGATATGACTTCAAAGCAAAACCACACAGAGCAAGATCTAGACGTGGCATCAAAACACAGAGTTGATTTTTAAATTAATCAAGGACATGTACATCTCAAAGTTTATCAGGGTTAAGTCAGAAATATTTTACAGTCTTATATATTTTATGGCTTGTGTAAGTCATTTTATTAAGATTTCTTTCCATACAGACATTGTTCTAACTCATCTTGAGTTTCCACAAACAACATAACATAAACCCTCAGTTTCTAGTGTGAGTTCACTGTTAATCTAGCCCAAATCTAATCTTTTCCTTGCAAATAAGCAAACAAATGATCTTTGGATATTCAGTAGTCATGCAAGAAGTTTAAAGACTTGAGGAAAAACACATTTCAGTCCAAGTACAGGAAATCTCTGTATTGCTTCAAGAATCAAGCATGAGGAGAAAGTTTATCAGTCCTGAGGTAGAAGCATGTTTCTTCCCTGAAATTAGCATAGATCTGTTGGTATCCAGAGTCAACAGACAGCATGCTGGTTTAGGATATAGCTCTAAAATCTTTATTAAGTAATAATAATGCTTCTGGACATGTGTTTCTTCAAAATTAGGAAATTTGTTATGCTATTTGCTTCACTGCAGTGTGGATATATCAATGGGTTTTGTATATGTGTGGCTAACAAGTTCAGCTCAATAGATCCAGGTATTCAGCTAACAACTGGCTCATTGAATTGGTGATTAAACAATCCTAAGCACTGAAAAGCTTGTGTGATTTCACTCATTATTGTTTGTGAAAACTAATAATTTAGCTGAAGGATATTAAGTCCTTGCTGTGACACTTTGGGTACAGTGATATAAAGCACGCTTTTCTTTTCTGGAACCTTGGTTTGAGCCCAATCAGAGTTCCTCTATCACAAAACCACCACAAATAAATCAAACACATTTTGGCACAGTTTGTTGTCCCTGCTTAGCAGATGTATGAGACTAAACTGACACTGATCCTTAATCACCTTTAATCCATGAAGAGGGAATGATCCTACCAGGGCAGGAAAAAGGTCATTGGCAGGATCATGGGGAGAAACTAAGTTGGCAGTTAATTTCATAAGAATGACCTGGGAACAAATGAAGGGCTTCAGCTTTCAAGGTAATCTGTGTATAGAAAAGATCTGAATATAAAAATTTAGGATCTGTTATATATGTGTTAAAAGCATGATATTTTTCTGTTAAACCTTTTCTTTCACTTTCAAGCTCCAAGGCCTCATTTTTTAATGAATATTACATAATTAACAATAGGGGTTTTTCATTATCAAGCTGGTTATGATTTACAAGGGATGTCAGTAACTTGAGATGGAATAGAATGTAATAAAAGTGCTTTGGGGTTCCACAGCTGACTCCAGGCATGCAGGCCAGGTTCTCTAGTGGTTTTATTATTGTTGTTGTTGTTATTATTATTGTTATTATTTGAATATTTAAAAATTTTTATAAGGAGTACTTTTCCTTTTTTAATTGCTTTGTGAAAAACTCACATGAGGGAATGTTTACAGAGGCCATGATATGATGAAGATTCATGTTGAGTGCTTCACCTTCTTTACTTTGGATTGTCCCACTCACCCAGAACATTTTATAATGCATCAGTCCAGCATATGCTTAAGTACAGATTTGAACTAATGGGATTAGACTGCAAAAATTAAGAAAAAAAAAAACCTGCTGAAATTTGCTTCAGACTGTTAAACCAGATAAACAAAATGAATAAAGCAAAAGTACATTGCCAGGAAAAACTAAAGGGCTTCTGTAGGTTCCTTTCCTAGAAATCCTAGGCTGAATCAAGACCTTTCCTTTAGGATCCTGCTTCCTTGATGGGAGTCAAGAGCACAGAAGTACTGGGCTTTTGCCATGCAGGCAAAGGATGAGGAAAGTATGAACTTGGTCCCTGTCTTCCAAAGTCTTTTCAGGAGAGGACTGCAGTTTATGTATCCTCATTGGATGGAGATGATTTCTTGAGTCAGATCTCTGTGAGCCAGGGTTTAGGATTCAGCTCCCTCCTTGTTATCACAAACTGTGCCCAGCACAGTGCTCTCAAGTCATTATCTGGGTCTCAGAGCAAAGTTCTGAAGTGTTCACATTCATTTCCATGAGAACTCTCTTCTTGTTTCAGGGTCTTAATATCCAGGTTACCAAATGAACCAATGTGTTTGGTTTTTATCTTGTTTACACAGCTCATCCTAGCTGTGCTGTGGTGGGGTTCTTCAGATGCAGAATATTTTAGTAATTTATCTCTGCCTATGTTTCTCCTTCAGAACGGAGGTAAAACTGTCTTGCCTTCAGTAGAAAACTGTTATCTGCTTGACATAGCAGCTTTCATAGGGCTCATGCAATCCCTGCACACACCTTGGTTATGACAAGATCAGCTTATTTCATTTCAATAAAGTATCAGTTATTGATGAAAGGCATGCCTAGTTCAAGCTCCAGGATGATTCTGATCCTTCAAATATCTAGCTTTATCACTTTAAGTATTCCTATTTAAAGCAAAGAGGCAGCAGATCATATGCAGAAGTCTGTGTGCACATCATATTGTGTCCTTCAAACCTTTTGTGTTGGCCTCACTAAGCCAGTTTAGGAGATTTGGAGTCCAAGAAGTACTTACGGTGTAGCCCTTAGCTCTCATTTTGTTGCATTCTTCATTGAACAGCTTTGAATATTTTTTTCATTTGTTCACCGTAAAGTACAGCTTCCAAGTTAGTAGTGGGCAATTCTGAAGGGACGTGATCTATTTGAGTCTATAATACAATTTCATTATTGTTAAATAAGTGTATTTTTCAAGAACCAATTAATTGTAATTATGATTATACAATTTCACTTCAAGTATTTATGATAGTCTACAAAACCCACTTCATTGTCATAGCAGCCTGAAGCATGTTTTTAAAATGAGGAAACAAGCACACACGTGTAATTTGCAGTCTCTGAGGATTTGAGTGATAGTTCTGAAAAATTTCAAGCCTCCTGACCTTTCATCCCACGGTCAGTCTTATCTTGGACATGCAATGATTTTTCAGTATACTAATTTCAGTCTTATTTTGTCTTTACTAAACCCCCAGATAGCTCTCTCTTCAGTGAGCAGTGAAACATAGTGTTGAATTGCAAATAGATTGGAGCTACGTGTTCACTGTGACTTCAGCATCAACACCAAGGTTACACCTCCAATACAACCTCTATAGTTTGCATTGTGAGCCAGGGTCCTGCAGACTCTTGGATGTGCTTTTTTTTTTGGGGCAGTGACTCATTCTGCAGATTTTAGTGAGAAGGTTTCATCACTCAGGAAGTTCAGCACCTGGCCTCTAGGTTGCATTTTATGTTGTACTTGAAATCATGACAATCAAAACCAATAAATATTTTTCCAGGACTCTTGGTTATGATTCTGGGAATCTTCAGAGATTTTCTGCTAAAACAAGCATTAGCACAGGTTGGAATTCTTTCCAGAGACTGTAACTGTATCTGTGTTTAAGATTCTTTAAAACTCTTAAGTAGATTTTCTAGCCCTGATGTATTGTATATTCTGTGTTGTTTCTCCTTTTTGATACCTTAGTACTTGAAGAGAAACTGCTGGAATTGCCAGAAAAGAAATAGAGCAGAAACATCCTAAATATACTGAATAAAAAAATTAAATGCAAAAAAAGAGAAAAGTGAAGTTATTTAGTTTCCAAACAGTGTAATTATCTTCTTTAGCAACTCCCTTAGCTTGTACAAATTCAGTTGTAGGCCTCTTGTTTCTGATACACCTACGGAATATTTTATTGTTTATTTTTAAATCTTTTAATGTTTGCTCTTGGAAACCTACTTATGCTCTCTGTAATTTCCTCTTACTTAACGCCTGCTGAAGTTTAAGTTCCTGTTTATTGGCTTCCCTAGGATCATGTTTCCAAAATTTGAAGGATTTCTGTTTGGTTGAAATAGACTCTTGAACCTTGCCATTCATCCGGTTTAGCTTAATCCTGCTTTCCTGGTTCCCTTCCTTGCACAGAGCACAGGCCTGCAGAGAGAGTTCCTTTGAAAGTACTCTCATTACTGCCTTTGTTGTCTTACAGTTTTACTTCTAGGATCTTTATGACTTACCTGAGTTTCTAAGTGTGAGAATTCCACTTCATTTCTTTTTACTGCAAAAAAAAAACCCAAACCCAAACGCACGACCAACAGAGAAACATGAGCAGAACCCATAAAGAACAAGAGACAGGGCAGACAAACCACTCAGATGGGAGAAGGGCAGCAGGAGAGTACTTACTGTTCCCACTTTTCTTGTATGACTGAACTGGAGGTAGAGAGCTGCCTGCAGAATCCCAGCAGCACTCGATGTATTTGGTTCTGACCTGATGGCCACCAGAATTTTCATCCCTGCCGACCATCCACTGCTGGTCCTGCAAGGTAATGGCAAAAGTTCTGACTGCAGGGCAGCAATCTGCCTTGTCCTACTAACAAGAACCTTATTCTGTACTGGAAAACAGAAGGCCTGGCACACCAAAACCTTCAGATAATGAATTTGGTGCAAGTGCTGTAGCCACAGATACCGTGCCACATCCAGGCTCTTGTGCTCAGTGCACATAGTAAGATGCATCCATCAGCTGACAGAGGGAGACTTCATCATTCTCTACAGCTACCTGAAAGGAGGTTGTAGGGACATGGCTGTTGGCCTCTTCTCTCAAGGGAACAATGACAGGACTAGAGGAAATGGCCTGGAGTTGCACCAGGGGAGATTTAGGCAAGATATTGGGAAGAATTTATTTACTGAAAAAGTAGTCAGGCACTGGAACAGACTGCCTAAGGTGGTGGCAGAGTCACCATCCCTTGGAAGTGTTAAAAAACTGTATAGATGTGGCACTTCAGGAAATGCTCTAGGTTTTTTGGGGATTTTTTTTGAGGGGTGGGACACTTGGACA
Organism: Heliangelus exortis; assembly: GCF_036169615.1. NCBI lineage: Eukaryota > Metazoa > Chordata > Aves > Apodiformes > Trochilidae > Heliangelus > Heliangelus exortis. The sequence continues at coordinate 105,133,509 of NC_092424.1, read as the reverse complement.
TGGTGATCTTAGAGGTCTTTTACAATCATGACAATTCTGTGATCCTGTGTGAAAGACCAGTGCCTTGGGTAGCAAGGACTGTTCTCCATGTACTGCCTTTGCTTCTGACTCAGAGCAGTGTTTTTGACAGTTTCTTCTGTAGGTAGGAGTTTTGTGCATTAAAGCCTTATTTGTCACATCAGAAACTGGAATCTGAAATTACTTAAATACCTATGGAATTGTCTTTCATACCTCTCAATTAAGGTTTTCCTAGGTGTTTTTTTAAGGTGCTTTCTAAGACATGTGTCCTCAAAACAAAGTCATAATTCATCAGAGTTTGGAGCTGAATTGAGAAACATAAGAACAATATCAGGGCATGAACTTCACAATACTGTGAACGGACAGACTTGAGTCAGCTGCACCACAGGATGAGATGACCAGATTGTTGGACACAAATTTCTATAGGATGAATAGGATGAGATAGAATAGATGAATAGAATAGGATGAGACCAGCAAGTTTCCTGGATTGTCTGTGTGTTGTCACATCTGCAACCCTTTCATCTCATCTCAGAAAGGAAGAACTTGCACTATCTGAATTCAGCATTTGATTGAAAAAGACAGAGCTCTGCAGGCATATAGCTGAACTGCATCTGCCTTGGCTGGCTCAGAAGTAGATACTACTTTCTAGGATTTTTTTTTTTTTTTTTTTCATGAGAGCACTGTCTTTGCCTTTTAACATTTGATCTCTGGAGCCATCACTCATCTCTCCAGTGGCGTTCGGTTTCCTTAGAGCACAGCTGGAATTCAGCCAACTCTGTGTTTTGGTCCCCACCAAAGACCTATGTGATTGCCATTTCCTCCTCTGTCACACATTTTGAGAATGTATTATTTCTGTCTCAGAGCAGAATCAGGTCCAACACTGTCATTAACCATGTGCACAAAACTTCATTGGTTCAGATTTAAAAAACTGTCAGTCTTTCAATTTTCTTCTGTTTTTCAGGAGAGGTTTTAGTATTTTAGAACACTTTCAGTCACTCTAGAACTTGGAAATTGAAATGCTTTAAGAAAATTTAGCCACTCACAGTCTTCCATTGTTTTTAAAAACTGGTGGGAAAGAAGGAGAATGTTGCCCTTCATTCCCCCATACAGGTTAGGAATGTGTTTTTGATCCAACAGGCACATAAGGCTTCAGATAGCAAGGGCAGGAGAGACTTGGACATCTTATTAGCACATTAAGCTGACTGGGCAGGGAAAAAAAAAGGGTGAAAGAAGTGTTAATTATTTGGATAGAGCTATCTGCACATTTTTTCAGTACAGCACTGGTGTCAGATGTCACTGATGTCACTTACCCTTGTTAAAACTGGGTAAGTCTGAACACTCTTTGGAAGACTTCTCACTATCTGTGGACATAAGGCAACATTGGTCATGTAGCAACTCTCAGTCTGCAGCTGAATACTGGGGTTTGTTGTTGCAGCAGAACTGGTCAATCTCACAGGTCTGTGCTTGTTCAATGCCAAGTTTTGGACTGTGGACTGAAATTTCTTGCCAAGCTTCTGTAGGTTTTGTTTTAAGAGAAGCCAGGCTGGATGGGCACCGTGTGATCCTCCTGTGTCAAACCAAGCCACTTTGCAGAAGAGCTTAATTCTCACTGCTGTCTGACATGCATGGGACCTGCTACAACTCAGGATGTCTTAAAATTAGATGCCTTTTAATTAGGTGTCCAAATTTTAGACAATCATTTATATCTCTGAGACAGTATCTTGCAGACCAATTCACAATAAATTGCACTGAGCTATTTTTAGTACTTCACAATTCAGACAGGTGAGGCTTGGACATTTGGTGTCCAGTGCTGTCTGGGGGAAGTACCATCACCATTATGCAGGACTGCAACTTTCAGTGATACTTTTATTTTCCATTATTTTTATTATTTGTTATATTGGATATTAGAATTATTTCCATATTGAAATGTCAATAATTTAATATTCCATTGATAATAATCCCTTTTAGGATACATTTTGTATTTAAAAGCCTACTCATACACTCAACATAAATGTGTAGAGTTACAATCCAAAGGTATTTTTCCCTTTCCAGTAATTATCAAATTAATTAATGGGAAATTACTTAATCTAGACTACATTCCTTTTTAATGATTGAGCTCAGTGAGATAAATGCTGCCCTTTCTGTCAGTGGGATCCTTTTCAATGGGATTGTCAAGATGGTGGCTACTGTAATTGCCTTATCTTTTTGCAGGATTGGGTCAGTATTGTTTTTCCTAAAAGATTTACTTTGTACTTACATTATTGCATGTTTCTGTTTTCTGCAGCCAACATCTTGTATATGGCAAGCCAAGAAATGATGAAGGTTGTGGAGAGAGATAGTACAACCATAAAGCAGAATTTAAAGAAGGTAACTTTAATCCTCAGAATTTTCATGGGGAGCCCACATGCATGAGGAAATGGATCATTCAGTTGTATTTGTGCAAAACCAGACTTTCAGCAGGCTTGATTCTAGTTTTGTGTTGGTGTCATTCCATCAATTTTGAAGAAGCCATTGCAGGGGTCCCTGATAGTTAAGATGTCACTGTTCCACACCTTTGCAGATGCAGTGTTCAGCATTACCACATCTGGAATGTTTTCCTTGGTGAGGGAGAAGCAATATGTTCTGGCTGAGCCTGAGAGAGAGCTGCCAAGAAGCCAGTGGTTTCCTGGGTTCTGCTCAGACAGGCAGGTGGGCAGCCAGGACATGAGTTCAGGCTGATCAACCAAATCCTCTGACTTTACTGCTGGGCAGGTCAAGCAGAACACATGCCCTCTGTGTTGGTGGTGTCAGTTAATACCAGGGGATTCTACAGGCTTGATTTTTCCATGGCATCAAAATATAATAGTGAAATTATTTGGCACCACAGTTTCAGCTATTTGATTGTAGTGTAAGAGAACATAGAAAGATGCATTCCTCAGAGACTGGAGCAACTGCTATACAAGTAAATTAAGTCATTTTGGGGACCCTTCTCCTGCACTGAACTTATTTTCTGCAAGGAATTATTGTTGTAAGGGATCCTGGAACAGTTTGGGTCTGAACCAATGGCATTCTCCCACTCAATTCACAGGCAGAGTTCCAAGAGTTGGCACAGTCCAGGAGCTATTCCTAATGGGAGTTTTGATGTGGTCACCCTGTTTTGGAGGCTGAGAGATTTTAATAGTGGTCATGGTCAGGCAATTGCAGCTGGCTTTTGTGCCAGAAAGCTGTCATATTTAATATGGCATTTAATATTTACTCTTGGTGTAACTTCTGTGTGAGTAGATGGTACAACATATTATTCTGTGTCCCCGTCCTTCCTTCCGTTTTTTGTGTCATCTGTGTCGTTTTGCTGGAAGTATCATTCCAGCACTTTGCACTGGTGCAGATTTTTCTTGGAGAATGAAATTTCTAGGACAGAGGTCCTAGATCTCGGCAAGATATTTTTATGCATCATAAATAGATACTATACAAAGTTCACTTCATAAATTAGTCTTTTTGCCTGGAAATTCATTTTTTTTTTTACCTATCCTTTTTGCCATCTCTGCACTTTGAAAGGTATGTTCAGATGTTTCAATTCTAGGTTTTTTTAAAGGAGCTGAAACATGAATAAGGAACACAGCACTAGGGCTGCCCCTTTTGTCACATTTTTATTGCAGAGCATTCAGAGTTCTCCTTCATTGGAAGGGAGGGGGAATCTCAGTGAAAAATCTGAAGGGCTGATCTTGCAGATATTCTCCTTGTCTTAAATGACATTTTTCATGGGTTGATCCAAGGCACAAGGAGAAAGTTGATTTTACTGACCGGGTACCTGCAGAGTCCAGCTGTTTCCTGAGGGAGAGGGAGCCAGGAACCAGGAACCCTGCACAGGCAGAGCCCTCACCAAGCAGGGTTCAGTCCCACAGAACCTGAGCAGGGCAGGGAAACAGAGTCCATTGACTATCCCAGAAAAGGCAAAGCAATAGACCAGGTCCAGTGTCCCACCAGGGAATCCAATCAGGAGCAAAAGGAGACAGGGCCAGAGACAGGACTAGAGACAAGGATACAACATGTGTCCAAAGTCCATCCAAGAGGCACAGCCAAAGACATGACAGAAGGCAGCTGTTAGGTGGGATCCATCCTGGTGACAGGCTGGATGTCACCAATGTCAGTCCAGGGCCAGGGATGGAGACAGAGACTCCTATAAATGTATCTTGAGAGGCAGATAATAAGGGCAAAGGACAAGAGATAGAGACCCTGGGCCCATGGGCAAGGAGTGTGGGTCAGGATCCCCCAGCAAGGTGAGGATGCTTAGTGCCCTGAAATGGAGGATAAGACTGCAGGTTACCATGCTAGGGTACAAAAGTGAAGAGTTTGCAAGAGCAGGACTGGGGGTACCCTTGGAAATTTTAACCATAAACATGTGCTTGAAGTTCAGCATAAGAGCTTTGCTGAATGAGGACCATACCAGTGACAATCAGGTGCAGCTCCAGTGACTTCAGGTGGTCTGCCCATATCCTTCACAATACAGAAATCCTTATGTCTGGCACTGAAGGAAGGCCCATAGCCAACAGTAAGAGTTTGCAGGTGTCCCAGCCTGCTTCATCTGTGCTTTTGTTGACTCTGTCAATCTAAGCATGGCCTTGGCAGACTGGAGCTTTTTTAAACCTGTGTTAACTTTCTTTTATTGATTCTCATACTTCTAAAGTGGCAAACATACTCAAGAAAACAAAAAGCTGAAGCAGGTTTATAAGCAGTTGGCAAACTGAAGAAAAAGCAAGTCTAAAAATGGAGCTAAATGCTTCTCTTTTCTCATCTTGTAGTAATTTCTGGGAATGTAAGAATTAAGGAAAAATTTTGTAGTTGGCATTATGTGTAATTTAAAGTGTATTGACAATAAAAATGGGCTTAACGTATAAAGGTTGGAAGTTTATAAAAACAGGAAAAACAGTCCAAGTTGCTATAGAACTGGCAAGCTGTCACTTCAAAAAAATTTATACTGTTCAGTAGTCTCTGTGATCATATGCTAAAAGCCAATCTTAACACCTGACTTTGCCAGCTGCTGTGCAATAGAAAAGTTATTTCTGGATCTTATTTGCATTCTGTGATCTGAAGAAGAAAGAAGAGACACTAAATTATTCCAATCTTTCCATGGCCAGGTTTAACCATAATTATTACTACTTGGGGACAAGGAGAGAGTTTGTCTGCAGACCCCAGATTCTTAGTCTAGCAATGCTAATTGCTCAGATTTATGTTGAAAGAATGGGAGCTGGAATATTGTTTGGATAATTGTGGTATTTCACTATAATCTTCTAAATACAGAAGTTGCCCACATTAAATAGCAGAGGGACTGGATGAGGAGGTTGGAGACTTGTCTTCTAGCAAAGTAATAGATGATACAATGCTGGCTCCAAAGCTGGTCATCTGGATCAAGCAGTACAGAGTGTAGACTTCTTATTGCAATGACACAGAGAGGTGTGAGGAATCACAAAATCCAAACAAATAAGGTTGAGAAAGTTTATTGTAATTCTTGACAAAAGGAAGCAGATGAAATTCCATATTCTTAAAGGGTGGATCAGCATTGAGCATCATGGGGCTTCTACAAATAGAATAAAATTTTTAAAAGGAAAGGGAAAATGGTTATGTTGGGTATTAACTTGTGTGCCTGTGATGGGCAATGATACTTCCTTAGAGAGACTCTCTCAGGTCTGCATCATGCCACACACATGGCTTTATTTTGAGACCAAGCCTTACTGACTTTTTCTGTCAAGTAAATTTATAAACTTATTGTGATCAAGAAGGTATTGCATTAAAGGGTAAAACTAGGGTGCTTACAGGGGATTTTAAAAAAAAAAAAAATCACCCCACAGATTTTGTATTTATTTAGATATATTTGTTCTCTGCTCTATCTGTAATACACACTAGTCCTATTTTTAAGTACAGGATCTCCTCCAAAGTCCATCTAAATAAATAAAAGAGCTCCCACAAACTTCAGGAAGTCAAATCAGTTTGACAGCAAACTTCTTGAAGTGAGTAATAATTTCTTAAGACCATGAATCATCTCCTCCAACAACTGAAAATTGGGATTCTTTTGGTTGGCATGTTAGATGAAAAAAATTGTATATGATCCTTGAGTTTCATTTTGCCAGTGGTCTGGTGTAGCAGATTATGTAAGGAAAAAGACAGAACACATATGAAGGAGAGATACAAAGCTGAAAAAAAGTCTGTTGTCTGAAGAGAATAATTTTTAATGCAATGGGGGAAAGTATAAACTGGAATTTTAGGGACACATAAACCTATTCTCACTCAGACTGAGGAAGCCTGTGAGAGGCTTATAGCCATCCATCTATAGGTGGTTAGGTAGGGGAGAAATTCAGTTTTGAAAAAACTAAATTAATGAAGTGTGTGTGTATCACTTCCTGTTTATTTCAGTGGCATATATCAAATTTGAAATAATGCAAGTTTTTATCACACCAGTAGGGCTATGGAAAATGTGTTCTCCAAGAGTATTTACTAAATAGTCATGTGCAGAGACTTGGAGTAAATAATGCCAAAATTAAGTATTTCCTTTCCACATAAAGGGCTAGTTTTCACTTTTGAAAAAAATTGTCTTTGCTAGAGCAAATTTGTTAAACTGAGCAACCAAGAGCCATTTTTACCCCTGAAGGAGCTGTTTTGATGTTTCCCAATGTTTTTGTTTGAGTCTGTAGACATCCATAGGGGTTTAGTAATTATTCCCAGTGAGAGGACCATGATCTGAAGGTGAGTGGTAAGGAGAATTCTACAAATACTTTGCCTGCCCACAGCCTGAGTCAGTTGCTTGCCTGCATTTGTGAAAAACCTTCTGAATAGGTGCAAAGTGCTCTCTTGAGCCAAGAACACCTCTTTTTTTTTGCTGATCTCACATCCTGTGCTCCCTGGAGGTTCAGACTTAAAGCTAGGGAAGTTTCATATGTGCTTGTGGTGCCTGTGTCATTTAACCACAAGGCCAACCTTCTCTTTGAAGCATGCAGAATGCCTAATCCAAGGATCAGCAGTTTCCACTTTGGTGGAAAAGAATCTTAGTGAGCATTTAAGAAATTAAATATACCACAATATACTTATCTGTGATATTTCACTTTCTGTAGCTGAGCTCCTGTTGCCATTATTCAGGCTGTGTGGTGTTCTAATAAAGAAGTGATGACAGGAATTTCCAGGATATTGGGGATGGGTATAAGGTGTTCACTACACACAATGGGCAAAGACAGCAATATTTCCCCAGCCTTCTGAAGAATACTTAAGAAGTTACTACCCAATCCTTACTACCCCTTAACTGCTTCCTCTCTCTGCCACACAGCTCATCACAAGGCTGTGAACAAAATTGCTATTTACTGCCAGATGCTGATCCTGCTGAGATCTGACTGATTCACCTGAGACAAAGTCCCACTGAATGTACACAGTGTTAGGCTGATACTCAAGGGGGAAATACTGTTTGCTGTCAATATGATAGGAAGAATCTGGTCCAGCAATGTTATGTTTAATTAGTCGTGTCAAGTCAATTTGGTTTTATTTTGGTATTTATACAGACTTGACTTCTGAAGTACTCATGTTCCTAAATATACACCCTTTAAAGTCTTTAAAAGTAAGATAGTATCAATAAGTTAATTGCACTGGTTTTTTGATAAATCCTGTTCATCCTTTTTAAAACCACATTTTACATTTCACTGTCTGTGAGAAAGTGGAAATAGAAATGGCCTCGCTTGATCTCTTGGGTCTGTGTGAGAGCAGCTGGTACCACTGCTAACAAACTGCAGCAAAGTTAAAGAGAAGCCCTTTCCCCTTCTCTGATTTACTGGAGTTCCAGTTAACAATGAGAAAGCCATGAAAACTGGGAGCCTGCATCCAGTCCGTTTGGTGGAGCACTGTACTTGATACTGAAGAGAGGAGTAACACATCTTCCATCATGTGCACAGTAGCCACTCCACCTGGGTTTTGCATCATAATTTCTCTGAAAGAGTTTAACACAAGTGTCCATGTTTCCTCTGTTAATTAAAATCACCACAAAAAAAAAAAAAAAAAAAAGTTGAACTACCCGGTGCACCTTTACCACAGCCCCTACAGGTCAGTATTTTAAAATTGTATGGTGTACTCAGAATTGTCAGCTGCCTCTTCTCAAAACCATCCAGCAGGAATAGTTTGGTTTTACGCTGCCCTTGGAAACTTGAGAAGTAGAGGTTTTGGTAAAACAAGCAGAGAAACAAGTTCCAATGACCTTGTCATCAAACTGCCTGATCTGAATGATGGCAGGGTCATGAGAGGAGACAGTGTATAGGAGAACCAGATTCAACAGCATTTAGGGCTTCCTAGGGCAATGCCAGCTCTTCAAATTCTTCCCAGAAACTGATTAGTTAAGCCAAAGTGCAACTGAAGCAAGTAAAAAAAAAAAAAAAGTGTGTCCCAAACCATCCTGTTCCCATGTGGTTTATACTATTCCTTTGGCAGGATAAGGTGGAGCCGCTTTCGTAATTCGTAATTTCGTAATTCCAGAGAAGCTACCAAGTCATATTCTATAAACCTTGATTGAAACTAAAATTAATTCTGGGCTAATGCCTTTTAAACTAGTTTTCATCCAAGAGCAAATGAAACTATTCACCATTCACTGTTGAGAGATGTCATCCTGAGGGAAACTGCTGTCTCAACCAGTGAATGCCTGTGGGAGTAATGCTGATAAAAGTTAATGTATCAGAGACAAGGATTTCAGCAAGGACACTGGTTCACTCTTGATGCCATTGCACGTGTGCTGCTAGTTTATGTCCACAGAGATCAGTCCTTTGCTCTTTGCCATCAGCTGGAGTGGTGCCTGCTCATGTAATAGGATCCTAAAGTTGTTATAACATGTACCAAATTCCAGGGAGATAGAGGAAACTCAGTATTTTTTAACTTTTTGCATTTGTTTTTCAGCGTTGACTTATGGCAGCTACAGAAGAGGCATTAAAGTAATTTCTCTCTAATTTATACATCTGTGAATTGTCATACATACTATAACAAGTGCCAGTGAATTCAACTGCAGGAAATCTTTATTATTTTCTTAGAAACTCTTTAAAATATAAACATCCTGTTGATACAAATCTCAGAGTCTTCTGATGTTTACTTAGCAGCTGCCATCACTGTGCAGTGTCTGAGTACATGTACCATACTACAGGGTACTAGGCTGACAGAGCTCTATTTGACTTTTGTTTTATTTTACAGAAGCTAAGGCTCAAAGTACTTCTGAGCAACTTAATGGTAAAACAGTTCATGAAAACATTGCCATCATTTTAAAACTATTTGAAACTTAGAAACTGCATAACTATTTCAAACATGGCATTGAAATGTCCAGCAGTGATAACCCACATCCCTTTTACCCTGTCCTCATCATCAGATCCTGAAAGAGGATGTGTTTCAGCCACTCAGCAAGCAGGGTGTTGCATCAGGAATCATACAGAGTCTTTGGCATGTCCAGTGGTAGCTGCCATTTCTCTTCTGAGTGAGAAATATTGGAAGTCTCAACATCCCATATTGCAAAAGAATAAAAACTAAACTGACCCTCGTGGCAGAAAAGTTCAAAAATGCAAACATGGAAAAGCTTAAGTCCAAAAGAAAAAGGGAAAGAATCTTCTATTTATTGTTTTGTAAATCTGTTTATTTTTAACTGGTCTCATTATCTGGGGGGCCTGACTCACTGTTTTTGAATGCTTAGGTTGGCAGCAGTTTTCCATTGCTGGTGCAGTGGCTTTGCTGACTCAGGGATTCTTTACAGCTACTCACAGTCCACAGGAAAATATATACTTTACAGAGCCATACAGATCATATAGTGCATGCCAGGGTTTCCTCCCATGAATGAAGATCCCACGTGCCTCTGGTTACACATGATGATGCCTTCTTGCATGCTGCAATAGCAAAACTCCTCTGGTTAACATGAAAATTTAACATTTAAAAATTTAACATTTTAAAATTTAACATTTGCATTCTAGAAAAGTTTGCTTAAATATGCCTAAGATTATTCTATCTTAATATATTAGGAAAAGTGGTAGCATTTTAGCATCTGTGTGCTTTGTGGCTGTGTGTGGCATATACAAAGAGCACAGACTCTAGCAGACTCTACCCAGGCTCTGCAATAGCCAGCTGTGAGAATGCATTCCCAAATGTTTCAGAGTTAGGGATCACTGATCTTAAATCAGATGCCTTTAATGTATGCATTAAGTGGTGGTCTTTCATGAAAACATCACATTTCCTTTTTCCTCTTTCATAAACCAAAAGAGGTATGCAATGAAAGAGACAGCAGGATGCAGAAGTCCTGCCTCATTTGGAGTGGTAAAATGCCTCTCAAAAGAAACAAGAAACCAGCATTTTTACAATGAACACAGGTTCATGGTAAAGCCACTTAAACTTCACAACCAAGACTGGACTGTTGGTGAAATCATTGATATTTCTCACAGATGGTCACAGTTCATCCTGACTTTTCTGAATATCTCATTTAAGACCTTGAAATCTGTTCTAGAGTCAGACAGACATACAGACAGACAGTGTTTCAGGGCATCCACAAATGAAGTCCAAGAGTGGTACCCTTTGAGCACAGTCAACACTGTACTACACACAGTGGAAAACCAGCTCTAGGTATTCCAGACTGCACTGCATACTTTGAACTAATGAATATAGTTTGACATTAATTTCTGTGCTCCCCAACTGCAAAATGGAGATTAATCTGGCCACTAAGGTGTTGCAAAACTAAATTAATAAATGTGAGCATGTAAATCAGTAGTGATGTGTGCCAGAGGAATGCATATAAGAAAATAAATTCTGTCTGTAAGCCATGAAATATGTAGTAAATAAATCCTCAGACCACACAGAGAACTTAAAGCAAAACGCTCTAAAAAGTACTATCAAATAGCAGTTCATCAGCTGAAAGTCATCCTGTCAGGGGACTGAATGAGTCAAGGATCTTTTGGATCATGCAATGAAAGATTAAACTGCACTTCAAGTGTACCAGGGGCAAGCTAAGAATGCAGGTAAATACTTTGTTTAGGCATTTCCAAGTCTGTGGGTTCTTAAGTTTACAACCCCACCTGGAGAGAAGCCCGTTCTGCAGTTCATGAAGATTAAGCCAAGTGTTTTATCCACCTTTATAAGTGTAATGGACTTGTCATCTTTTTTCTAAATTATCATGTGATGAGACTCTAGGACTAACCTATCAAAATGCCTAATTTCAAGGACTACTCTGTTAAACTGGAGTTGCTTCAGTTCTTAATTTCTCGGTTTCATAATCTTTATTTTTGTATCTGTTGGTAACAGAGCCCAGGGTTAACCATGATTCATTCAGATGCTTGGCTTTCACAGGGCCTGAATGCAGCTGGCCATTTCATTTTAAATTGGCTTTTTTGAGGAATTTTTGCTACTGTGACATCCTGTGATTTATGAATCAAAGACAAGATCAAAAGAAGTTTTGTGCTATATAGTTTTCTTTACTTTTTTTCCAGCAATTAGTGAGTGACAAAGGAAACCAATAATGTTTGTTAGGACAGGATGGTTTAAGTTCTATGTTTTATGTATACACAGAAGTACTACTTGGGTTGGTGTCTCTGCAGCTGAGACTTTGGATACAGCCAATAATGTTGAAAATTTGGGTACACTTCAACAAGAGAAAAACGAGTTAGACAAAAACTTGTGATATTTTGTGAAATGCAATCTGGGCTCTGAGCCCACCTCTTCCCCAGTGGGTGCATTTATTTATATTCCACATGGCTACAGAAATAATTGAATTGAAGATTTTTGTGATGAAAGGCAAACTTCTTGTCCTCTAATTTATGTCAGCATTGCTCAATTATTCACTCAAGTACAGAAATGAAACATGAAACAAATAAGAGTTATGGAATTGGGTCAAGCTGTATGTGTGATATGTGGGCAATCAACATCCTTTTGGTACATGCATTTAAACATTTTAGTATAAAGCATCTTCTTTAGTATAAAAGCATCTTTTAGTATAAAGATCTTTAGTGTAAAGCATCTTGTTCCTGTATAGTTTTAAATCCATAGGTTTTTACTTTTGTCCAGACCACCATTATCCCTTCAAATCCTTAATAGAAATCAAAAAACATAACTGTAGTGTGCAAAGTTGAGATGAAAATGAGGGGAAATGATGACTTGGGAAAGTGTGTTTCTAACAGTGAGAAAAGACACTTCATTGAATATTATATTTGCCTGTAAATTGTTACTTTTGTGTTTATGTGGGCCATATAGCATGTTTTTCAGGTCTGTCATTGAACAAGGTAATTAGGACAACATCAAAACAAAATGTACTTTGGTAGAATTTTAGATCTATATTACAACCCAAAAGAAAACAGCTCGGTGATTTTGGGATTTCTCTGTGCTCTACCAGGTTAAAAAGATAAGAGAAAGAGTTGGGATTGGTTCAGCCTGGAGGAGAGAAGGTTCCATAGAGACCTTTTTGCAGCCTTCCAGTACTTAAAGGATGCCCATAAAAATGATGGGGACAAACCTTTTAGTAGGGTCTTTTTTGATAGAATAGGGGGTGGTGGTTTTAAAATAAGAGATGGTGGATTCACACTAGATATAAGGAGGAACCTTTTTATTTTGAGAGTGGTGAAACAATGGCAGAGGTTGCCCAGAGTGGTGGTAGAAGCTCCATCCCTGGCAGTATTCAAGGTCAAGTTGAATGAGGCTCCAAGCAACCTGATCTCGTTGAAAATGTCCCTACTTATTGCAGGTGGGGTGGACTGGATGACCTTGAAAGGTCTTTTCAACTCAAACCATTCTATGATTCTAAGATTCCATGATTATAAAACTATACAAGCAAAAAACAATTTACTTCTGAGAATGATTGTAATCACTGTAATTCTGGCATGGCTGGGTGGATCACCTCTTTTTTACATCTAACACTTGAGACTAAGAAAAATAGGTGCTCCTCCACCTAAAGCTCCAATCAGCAAGTGGTTTGAGATCACACCTCACAGATGTAAGACTGAGCTATTCACAAATGCAGAGTTAACCTCCTACTTTCTTTTAGTTTATGTCCAGAAGAAAGTTGTCCAGAAATGGTTTTCCCCTTCAGTAGGGCACAGCAATCAGTTTTGCTGTTTGACTCAATAGCTGGAAAGCTATCCTACAAGCCAGCTAATAGCTGGGGAAGGCACAGCAGCTTGCCTGGCTAAGGGTAAACTAAATGCTTTGATCCATAATAACAAATTTCTTAGGACAGGGAGACTTTGATCTGCAGCTTTCTGTTTTGGTATTAATCTTGTATTGTGTCCCCCCAGTTTCACAGATGAGGAAACTGAGTCACAGAGCATGTAATTGGCTTCATAATTGCAGGCCTGGAAACAACCAAGAACTGCCACTTTGCTATTCCTCACAAGGAGACCGTGGTCCATAAAGCTTATTTCCAAAGAATTCACTGCTCTTTGTATGTTGGTTGCTTCATCAGTAACATTTTAAATTACTGATTTGATATATTTTGATTTCTAGCTGATTTTTTATTATGGAACTGGAGACAGCTGGTGTCCACAGAACTACTATGATGACATCAAAATGGATTTTCCAGATGGGGACATTCGACTCTGTGAGAAAGGGCTCCGCCACGCCTTCGTGCTGGATGCCAGCAAGGAGATGGCTGCCATGATCACAGACTGGTTACAGGATGATCTGACCAAATTATAAACACAGATTCAGTGATTAACAAGGAAACGATGTAATTATTTTGTGAACATGTAATTTTTTGTGAAAGAGTCTGTCCTATTTTTTTCTGTTTATTATAGATTATGGCTTGTTTTCTATTAATATGTTGTAGAGAAAGTTCAAGAGAGACTGGCTGGTCCAAAGTATAGTTTTATTGATTCAGTGGTGATGTACCTTCATCCTGTGTCTTCAGGGTTCTGCAGAACTTGGCAAGGGCTGGAATATTTGTTGTCTGGTAGCATTTTAGACAACACTGATACTAGGTTCACTGGCTGCAAGTATACCTGAGTTACTACCACCTCACCCACCAACTGGAGAGCTGCTGAGGGTGGGTTTGGGGCAGACCAGCTGGTCTGCTTTATAAAGAAATACCATGCTATTCCATTAGAATAAAAATCCCCCTCTGGATGGATCCTGGCATGCTGCAAAAGACCTCGCCTTCTCCAAAGCCCCAAGACAACCCTAACTTTTTTTCCTCCAGGCTCAGTGGGGTTGGTGGTCAGTCAGAGGTTAGGCTGAGTTCAGGATGAGTACAAGGGAGATTTGTAGATGTCATGTGCAGTTTCTCCAAGATTCGGAAGGGGTTTAGGGCCCTGCCAGGACTCCACAGGGTATTAAAAATACTATAAGGTAGCTGTGGCTGCTCAGCAAGGCAATACCTATGAAGCTTTTGTCTGGAACATGGCTCAAGTGTTTCATTGATTGCAGAGAAGGTAAAGGATGGTGGTCAAAAAGTGCCAGTATTAAAAGATGAAAAAGGATTGCAGACTCCATATCTGACTACATACAGGTGAGCTTGCTTTCCTAATGAGGTCCCTGAGAACAGTGCTTACTCAGCAAGTTTTAAAAAATTAAGCCAGTTTTGGTGCATGCCTAAATTCCAGTTCTTTGCTTTAAGGACTGAAGTATGACATTTCCTGCCAAGCCACAAACTAGGTAAGTCCACTAGGAAAAAGTGGTTGTTATTCTGCCATTGTTGCATGCATGGAATTGTGTCAAATGTAACACTGACAGCCAGGTTTTTGCTATAGCTCATAGCTGACAAGTGCACTGTTCCTCACATTTGTTCATCCCTCACCCAGAGCAAAAAAGTAGAATAAAGCATCCTAACAGTTGTGATAACAGAATAAGTTACAGGCAATAGCTAGAAATGAAAATAATGTAAAGGGAAGAGAGCCAAGGGGTAATCATGAAAAGCTTTCTAGCCATGAACCTGTGAAATAGTCTCCCTGTGGAGTTCATAGAGACATTTATAAATAAAACACTACAGAATATAGTCAAGGGAAGTCCTGCCCTTGCAAACCAACTAATTTAGCTGATGCATTTGGTATCTCACTTACATGATTTATTAACAATTTTAGTGTGGTATTGGTGAGAATGGTACCAGAGAACATTCTCCATGGTGCAGAAAGAGTGATTAATTCCTTAGTTTTCTTACACGATTATGTGCACACCTTCCACTTTTCTCTAAATCTCCCTTCAATCTTCCACTAATATTTGTAGTAGGATTCATTTTCTGGATGTTTTAGACTACTTCTCAAACCTGCAGGCAGACAGGGGATTTAAGTGACCTTCTTTGCATTGGAAACTGGTTTAGCTTTTGAGAGTAGCCAGTGGATTTTCAGATTATGCTGCTGTGTAATGCAACAGATCCTGATGTTTGTGACAGAAATGTTGAGACAACATTTGCAGCAACATGAGGAGAAACCAGGTATGGTCAAAGCAGAAAGGCTGTACCCATGCTATTGGCCCTTTGTTGGAGAGTTATGGGACTTCTGCAGGGCCATATTCAGTCAATATCCAAACAATTCTTGTGCTCACTTTGGGAATCCACAGTTCTGCATCCTGTGTGTGTTTAAACCACCCCCAGATGTTGGCAGGCATTCCAGTTGGGTGCCATGGCAGATGTTAAATGCATATATTGGCCTAGGTGCTCCCTAGGGCAGGTTAGGTGGGGGTGGGGTGTCACATATGTGGACATATATATATGAACACACACACACATATATACACACACACATATATATATGTTTGCGTGTTAGCAAGTCAGTTCACTTGTTTGTTTTGGTTTACACGTTGATCTCTTGGAACAAAACATTTACTCTTTGAAGTATGTGGAATCAGGAAAGGACACAGTCTGTAAAAGTTCAGCTGTTGTAGATCTCCTGAGGACAGAAAAAATCTTGCATTAACCAAAGATGACAAGCAGCTATTAAAGTCTGGAAACTGAAGCACCTATGAGAAGCAGTTGTTTACAGTGCATTATTCGTATACTTTGTATGAGGAATTAATTTAGCAATACTTGTACTTGACTTGTCTATGCCTTTTATACAAATGTTAGGCTGTTATAATTAATCCTACTGGCTGCATTAAGACCTAAACTGAGCTCAGAGCTGGTCAGTGATGACCAGATCTACTGCAGGATAATGCCTTATGATTTTCTTAAATGAATTTTCTCTTAAAATTATAAAAACCATAATGATTCAATTGCTCCCTTCCTCCTAGAAGCTGTCACCATAAGGCTAAGATCTGAAAATTTGCTACTTTTTTCATTGCAAAAGAGCAGGGGGCTGCTTTTCACAGCTGTATTTCCTAAGAGGAGCAGATCACACACAATGAGAATCCAGCTCCTCTTAAGCCCGTGGCATTCACCATGACCCCAGGCAAATAGTGTCCAAAGTGTTTATGGTCCAAATGTGCCAACTTGCCAAGAAAACACAGTGTGGTCTTGCCTATTTTAGACTGTTTTAGAATTCTTGTGAAAACTGTTGCAAATGAATTGACTGTATGCAGTAGCACCTACTCTCTGTCATTCACATTTGTGCTTAGTTCTCACCACACAAGTAATCCTGCCAGCTTCAATGACTTTGACTCATATTCAAGTGTTTTGCTAGATTGATACCTTTTATGAAAAAGTACACAGCTCTAATAACAAAAATAAAGACATTTATGGTAAAATGTTTTGATTCTTTATTATGGTAACTTATTAAGTCTTGGTTCACCTTCTTCCTTACTTCATGCACACAAGATTTACAAAAATACTTGCCAAGTCCCAGATTTCACATGCAATGGTGACATCTGCAAAGTGAGTGGTAGGCACCTGACTCAAGCCTTTTTATCCAGATCCACTCCAAAATAATCAATCACTGTTTTTCCCTTGCTCCCTGTTTTCTGCTTTGAATGAGCAGTTTAGGGTGTGTGGATTAGTAAGGTTTGTCCCTTCAGGAAGCTTGATGAGCGTTTATGGTGAAGTGTTTATGGTGAAGTATTTGGACTTGGACTCCAAGCTGAACACCCACTTCTTGACTGGCAGGAGGCAGATTGCATCCATGAAGCACAGCAGATCATCTCCTCTCTGCAGCTGAGGTCACCTACATATTTATTATGCAGAAAATGGGTTTATGCGTGAATCCACACCCCATCCCTTTCTTTGCTCTAGCTAATTGCCCGCAAAGACTTGAAACAAGATGTTCAATGTTATCATTAATAAAGTTCCTCAAACTATTACTGGATTTGGATAAACTGACTAGACCCAAGAGACTTGTTTCACTCTGTGTGACAGGTCAGACTTAGGCTCCCAGCTGCAGTGAAGTTTCTGAGACTCTTCACTTGTAGGCAAACATTCTCTTTCCTGGCACATTTACAAAATAAAAATCCAAGGAGCATTTGTGAGTAACCAGGGACTATTAAACCAGCATATATTCCTGGAACAGCTGATGGGGGTTGAAAACAAGCAGCAGATACAGCAGAAACAGTACAAGCCAGCTGCCAGAAGTGATTGTTGCTCTCAGTAGCATCATGCAGAAGTTATGAAACAGGCCAAGATGCATGCTCAGATGGGGCAGGCAGGGAGAGATTTAATTAAACACTACTTTCATGTGCTTGAGCTGATGTAAATGGATGAGGGTTTTCCACCTATTGCAGGAACGTGCTTGCAGGGAAGGGAAATGTTACAGAATGTAGTTTGGAGCAGCTAATAAAATGCAGGGTGTTGTTTAAACATCTGACTCTGCATCTGACTGCAGTGTTTGCCAGTCAGACACTCAAAGGAGATTTTTTTGCCAACTTTTTTTGAAGCAGTTTACAATGAAAAAGGCAGTGGGCAGTGCCCCCCCTCCCAGTCTATGAACAACTTCATCAAACTCACCTTAAAGCCCCCAAGCTCTAAGATATTAAGACAAAGCCTTGTGTATGAAGGTGAGATAGCTTGGAATTGGGAAAAACAGCCTTTCCCAGTGTCAGGATTCAAGTTACACATTTTCCTAAACAAACACCCTTAAAATTTGATGAGGATCCAACTGATCCAATCTAACTTGTTAGAAACAGGAATATTGTTTTCAGAATATAATTCTTTTGAAGTTTTAACTTCATCTGCTCTCATCACAAAAGGGTAAATGCAACTCATCAGTATTTATCAGAAGGAACTTTTTCACCCACAAAAAATCAAGGCCTGGAATTTTAAGTATCCAGAGTGAACTGGAGTGTTTCACTCTAATTACAGCCCCAGTACAGCCTCAATATAAGTCAGTGGGACCCTCCCCACCCAGGCTTAGGGAGACTCCAGTGATCAATTGACTGAGGCCACAGAGGCAGCACGACACGAACAAAAAGCTTCAATACAAAGATACACACAGGGCAGTTTCCATTTATCCTCATATCCCTCCTACTTTGATCCAAAATAGGACAGTCCCACATAGCAGGGTTCCTGGGGAATTAGCACTTTGTTATAATGAGGGTTTAAATTTTTTGTAGTAATGAAAACATGATCCCTGCCTAGTATCAGTTACTGAAAGTAAGATTAAATTCTCATCCTAGAATCTTTAGGGACTGCAGTTGAGCTTCACAGCAAAAACATGTCCCAGTGATCTCCCAAGCATATTCTGGGTTGGTTTGCGTTACAGAAAATGCAGGAGATGCTTCATGTAAGTCTCAAGTAGATGCTTGTCCAAAACTTGAAGTTATCATATTCACTAAAACTAACTCCACTGACTTCAGATTAGATGCTAAGATAAAAACTGGAGCTCTTAAGGGAAGTTGAGCTCTCTCACCTAACTTTCCCCCAGTTCAGTGCTCCCAAAACAAACGTCTAAATTCCCTGCCTGCTCTCACTTGGATACCTAAATGTAGGGGTATCAGATCTCCCTCTGGAGGTCCTGGGAGGCACCAACGTTGTTTTGGTTTGGTTTCTTTTTTTACTAAATAAGGAACCTTGGCATTTGCTGTAGGGCTAAGTCACGAGGTTTTCAAGTCAGACCATTCCCACTGATTTCAGAGATGGGATGGGATTTCTGTAAAAACCCATTTGCTTTTACCTTTCAATATTTTGTTGAAAAAGTCCTGTTAAAAGAATAGTTTCCTGTAAAACTGCACATACAGCAGGGCAGGGGAAGGGTGGAAAATGGCATTCTGTGTCTAACTGGAGAACTTGGGCCAAAAGACCCCTCAGCCAATGCAGCTGGAGAGGAGGACGTGAGGATGCAGGAGGCTGCCCAAAAGGTGGCTTGTGCTTGGTGTGTCTCTCCATGTGCCACTGGGAATAACAATCACTGTGCCTCTCCCCACCTGAGCCATGTGTTGGTGACAAGGGGTCAGCCTCGAGAACACCAGTGTTGAAAGAATTAATTTTTAAGTCCTTCCAGTGATTCTCTCATCAGTTCTCTGCGTGTTTCCTGAAATCTGAGGTTGTTCTGCTGTGACAAAAACACAGACCTGATGTCTTAGAGATTTCCTCTGTGCTTCTGCATGTGCCCTGCATCTCCACAGTCCTGTGTGCAGTCAGGATGCACCAGAGGCAGCTGTAACCCTGTTACCTTCCCTCACTGTCTCTGAGGCACTTTGGGGATGTCTCTTGCAGCAGCACATGCTAAAGCAAATCACTCTCCCTAAAACATCTGATTTTGCACCTATAATGTCCAAGTGAAACCAAGTGAAATAAAGCTCTATAGCTATATGACATCTGCCCCCAAATGTGAATCACATCAGGCTAACGTGACAGATTAAGCCAATCTTGCATATTCCTTGCTTTCTGGATGTTTCATGACTTTTAAAGTTCATCTTCTAGGAATACAAAACAGTTTCATATCCCAGGGTACTTTATTTAGCTATTTTTTTAAAAAAACAACATTTTGAAAGAGGGAGGAATGAAAGAATTAAAACCAATGCTCAAAAATTATTAAAAAAAAATCTTTGGAAAAGATTTTACTGCAGTAGCAATAATCTAACCTCTTAAGTACTAGGTAATGTATCACACAGCCCAGTGGTACCTAACAGGAATGAAATGGAAATGGACTAAAGTTGCACCAGGCGTGGTTTAGATTAGCTATTAGAAGAAACTTCTTCACTGAAAGCTTAATTAAACACTGGAGCAGGCTGCCAGAGAGGTGGTTGAAAGTGTTAAAAAGACACATGGATACAGTTATTAGGGATAATGTTTAGCACTGGACTTGGTAGACTTAAGTTGGTAAAGTTAGGTTATGGGTAGAATTGATGGTCTTGAAGGTCTTCTCTAAACAAAGCAATTCTGCAAATATTTGATTCTCTGAAACTACCAGACCTGATGTGGGTAAAAACAAGTCTCTATTACATTTTTCCAGGTAATTTTTTTTATACCTGAAATACTGAAATTCTACCTTTCCAAAGGGGGTGTCTTCACCAGCCCTAACCAAATGGGGCTCCTCCCTCACCCCTCCAAATGTTACTTTGAGGTCCCTCTGCAGGGCCCAGGCACCTGTAGGGCAGAGTCCTGTGCTCAAGTCAAACCCATCAGGACGGTTTTGTGTCACACCTGATCACAGGCATCTACAAGTCCATGGGACTCAACAGGATACACCCATGGGTACTGAGGGAACTGGTGGGTGTGGTTGGTAAACCACTCTCCATTATATTCCAAAAGTCGTGGCAGTCTGGTGAAGTCCCCACTGACTGGAAAAGGGGAAGCATAACCCCCATTTTCAAAAAGGGAAATTAGTATGGACCAGGGAACTATAGCTGGTCAGTCTTACTTTATAAGATCATGGAGCAGATCCTCCTGGAGGCACTGCTGAAGAAGAAGAATAATGAAGAGGTGACTGGGTCAACATGGGATCAACATGGGATCAACATGGTTTCATCAAGGGCAAATCCTGCCTGACAAACCTGATGGCCTTCTATGAAAAGGTCACGGCATCAATAGACAAGGGAAGAGCAACTGACATCATTTACCTGGATCTGAGTAAAGCCTTCAACAGTGTCCCACATGTATTCCTGGTCTCTAAGCTGGTAAAGCATGGGGTTGGTGGATGGACTCAGTGGATTAAGAACTGGCTTGATTAAGAGTGGCTGTCAATGGGTCCATGTCCAGGTGGAGGCCAGTGGCAAGGGGAGTCCCTCAAAGATCAGTGTTGGGACTGGTGCTGTTTAACATCTTTGTTGGTGACATGGATGGTGGCCTTGAGTGCATCCTCAGCAACTTCACTGATGACCCCAAGCTGTGTGGTGTGGCTCACACACTGGAAGGAAGGGATAAGATCCAGAGGAACCTTGACAGGCTGGAGAGGTGGGCCCATGCCAACCCCACGAAGTTCAACAAGACCAAGTGCAAGGTCCTGCATCTGGGTCAGGGCAATCCCAAGCACTGATATAGGCTGGGCAGTGACTGGCTTGAGAGCAGCCCTGAGGAGAAGGACTTGGGGGTGCTGGGGGATGAGAAGTTCAACATGAGCTGTCAGTGTACACTTGCAGACCAGAAAGACAATTGTATCCTTGGCTGCATCAAGAGAAGTGTGGCCAGCAGGTCGAGGGAAGTGATTCTCCCCCTGTACTCTGCTTTCCTGAGACCCCACCTGGAGTAACTGTCTCCAGTTCTGGAGCCACCTTTACAGGAGGGACAGGGATGTGCTGGAGGATGATCAGAGGATGTCACGAGGATGATCAGAGAGCTGGAGCACCTCTCCTGTGAGGACAGACTGAAAGAGTTGGGGTTATTCAGTCTGGAGAAGAGAAGGCTCCAAGGAGACCTTATTGTGGCCTTCCAGCATCTGAAGGGGCTACAAGAAAGCTGGGGAGGGACTTTTTAGGATGTCAGGGAGTGACAGGACTAGGGGGAATGGATTCAAACTAGAGGAGGGTAGATTTAGACTGGAAGTTAGGAAGAAGTTCTTCACCATGAGTTGGTGAGACACTGGAACAGGTTGCCCAGAGAGGTGGTGGAAGCCCCATCCCTGGAAGTTTTTAAGGCCAGGCTGGACAGGGCTCTGAGCAACCTGATCTGGTGGGAGGTGTCCCTGCCCATGGCAGGGGGGTTGGAACCAGATGATCTTAAAGGTCCCTTCAAACCCTGAAAATTCTATGATTCTATAATGTAAGCAGGAGATATTCTTCCATATTTCATACTTACTCCTTCAACAATGTTTTGAAGCCTCTAAAACTTTCCATTCCAGACAATGGAGAGTCCTGTTTGGCTGCAGATGGGGAGTTACTACTCAAGGCAGGTGAACTCTATTCAGAAACACAGGGAAGAAAAGGGATGCATATTTTGTGGATAAATGTACCACAAACACTCCCTGCTCTGTCATTTTTTTCCTTGGAAAATACCTGAAATTGCCAAGGAAGGCAGTGTAAAATGATCATCTTTTCACTTTTGAACATCTTAGGTAGCCCAGGAATTACAAGTGAGTGACAAAGATTGCTGTGAAATGAGCCATCTGATATCAGGACATAGACACAAGTCTTCAAAAGAAAAAAAAATCTTGCAGAGATTTATTTATCAATAAAATATTTAATAAACTTATCTGTACAAAATATTAAAAGGGTTATTGAAGAGTATACAAGAATACTTATTTAACAAATATATACTGCTATATAATATATTCAAGAAAATATAGATTGCTGTTTACAGTTAATTTACAATCCCATATGTACAATCTATTTAAACTTTAGAATACATACAAACAATGCATTTACACCATCACTTACAGAACTATCATCTTCAGAGACATTTCCCACACTCAGACCTGAAAAAGCTGAACAAATACATGGATAGTTTAGAGGCACACACAGGAATATGAGTATTGCTTCAAAAGTTATAAGTACTAGAGATACGGCTATTGGAAATGTGAGTCTTTTTTTTTTTTTTTTTTTTTTTGTCTTTTTATTTTATTTTTTTTAAATTTTCCTTTCTAATCAAAGAAAGGAACATATAAATAAAACCATGACTGACCAGCAGAGAGGCTCATTTTGTCAAAGGAGCTCCAGAAAGTGCTGCCTTTGACTTCAGAAAAAAGAGTGTGTGGTGATGGGACAGGTAGTGATTAAGCACAGTGGATGAACAAGCAGTGCTGATGCTGCCCCTGCCTGCTCTAAACCAGGGAGCACCAAGAAAGGAGCAGACATTTCCTGCACAGGGCTCATGAGCAGCATCTCCACCAACTTTTCCAGCAAAGAGTGCAAGATGGAGCCACTGACAACAGGTAAGTAAGGCTGGAGCTGAACTCCTGACCCACCCCCTCGGGTTTTAAGAGCTTGATTTGCACAGATACTGCATAAATGTGGCTTTGACTGCCACGAGTGGAAGACTCAACACTTCAGAAACTCAGACCCTTCTTTTTCAGTGCTACTTAAAGAGTTAATCACACTCTGATCAACCCCTCCCCAGCCCAGGAGAGAATGAGTTGACCCTGCAAAGTGCCCCATCACTGCCTACATCACCACCACTTCATTTAGGTACCAATCAAGCCCAGCACCTCCATGTGTGACCAGGCCTTTCCCTGGCCTGTGGGGGTCATTTTGGGCTCTGCTGCCAACAGCTGAGCTCCTGCAAGCCCCTCAGTGCTCAGCAGTGCTTGGCTGGCAAGCAGCAACCCGAATGACCACCTTGGGAGCTCTAAACCTTGCCTTTTGATTTTTCCCCTCCTGCTCCTCTTCTCTTTTTGTCAAGGCAGGGTGGAAAAAAGGAATGAATGCCACAATATCTCTGAAGGCCAAGACCAAAGCCACAGCTCCCAGGGTTTGCCCAGTCTCTCAGTCTTCCTATTCTGCTGACAGATAACTGGGTGACACCAGCATAGGTTGGAAATGCAGCAAGGCACAGAGAAAGGGAGACCCAAACACTCCCCCCTTCTACCAGAAAAGCACTTGAGCATCTGACCCATCATGAACAGGTCCTCTCCTCCCACTGCCTTCAACCCAGCTGGATCAGTCCCCTCACTGTCATCTGCTCAAGGACACAGTCTGCTCCCCAGCCCCCTGCTTGCTGGCTCAGCCTTTAATTCCTTGCCCTCCTCCCACCCACCAAACACCATAGCAAGTCTCCAAGCTCCCCATCCTAAAAACCCAAAGTAAGAGCATAAAGTCTCAAAGCAGAAAAAAGTGCTCACAAAATGTACACATGAACTATGAAGTGGTGAAGAGCAAAACCTGCTGAAAAAACTGCTGGGTTTCATTTTCAGCCATTTCTGGGAATAGCCTTGATTTAAATTTTTTCCAATACTGATCTACATGAAAACACTCTGCTGTCCAACATGTCCTACCCTAACCTGCTCAGCCAAAAGATAAAGCCCAAGCCTCAGCCATCCTGCCTGCAACCTCCTCCCCACCACCATGGAAATCAAGCTCCTCTCCCACATGGCAAATTCAGGGGGCTGTTTGAATATCAGTGCCAGCAAAAGGAAAAAGCAGCTGCCTGGGCTACATGTCTTGAGGTGCAATGCTGCAAAACATCCTTCAAGTTTTCTTGGCCAGTGGGTTATGCTGGCAGGAGTTTCAGATTTTGGTGGTGGTTGTTCAAAAGTCCACAGCACCTGCAGATAGGGCATAGCTGGTTTCCAGAGACAGCTTTGCACCTTTATACATCTTACAACATGCTGCACCACGAATGAAGAGCCTGAGGATTTTGCCATGGAGGATGTAAAGCAGCTTGTGACAAGACTCAAAATGTCACAAAGACCACCCCGGTGTCACATCTGACTCTTTTACAGCCATCAATTCAAATACAGGAGAGGCAGAAAAACTCTCTGCCCACCACACAAGGTCACAAGCTCCTGACCACCAGCAACACCTCATCCATGTGAAAGTTACCCCCCACTCCCCTCCCTGATGAGTTTTCATGGGGACACAGCCCCAGTGGGGAGCACACAGCTACATCTGCTCCTGCCACCCAACATCCCCATTCCAACACCACGTAGCCACAAAGGGGTCCCTGATACTGGAAAAAAAGTTCTGATGCCAGCAGGACACTTGTGTTCTTCTTAAAAGAAGAACCTCACTGCTCTCAAAGGCCACAATTTGTTTTCTCCCACACAGGTTCCTACCCCCTTACCTCCCCAGAGGGTGACATGTGAGAAATTAACACTGAAAGTCTGATTTCAGCCAGGACAGGGGAGGACACAGCCAGAGGTTTGGTGGAAGTGCCCAACCAAGGTGCATGTGACAGCTCTTCAGTTTGACCATCTTTCAACTCCAGCAGCACAGCCCTAGTTCAGGTGACACCCCTGTGCAGTACTCAGACTGTCATTGTCCCATGCAGGTTTTTTTCCTCCCTGGCAAATGGCCATGGGGCCTCACCACAGCCAGAAGACAAGGCACTCATATTTCAGGAGATGCTACATGCTCTGTAGGAAACCATGACATTGGAGCATGAGCTGGTCAGGGGATTGGTATTTATGACATATCTGTCACACCAACACATGGCATGTGGTTTTTGATGTGAATAACTATAAATGCCACTATCACAGACAAGCACATCAAACTGAAGCTCACAGCAAAACTCCTGTTGTCTGGAGAGCAAAGCCATCAGCATCCCAAAGTGCCCTGCTCTGATTCCCAACCTGTAGCCCCATGGGACCCTCACCCCCAGAGTATCCTAAGTGATGCTCCAGCCTCCTTCATCTGTTCCCTGCAATGGGCAGGGCTGAAAACATCAGTTCCAGGTGTCTGCTGTTATGTGGGGGCCAGCACATATGACTGTCCCTACACACACACGTTTGGGTTTGTGGCATAAGGACCTACAACTGCCAGCACTAAAAAGATCTGCTTGTTTTGCAACAGGAGTGTTGGGAAAAACCCAATTTTCTTCAGTCAGAAGAGCTGTGTAATCAAAACGTGAGTTAAAATCCATATGGTGTAAACACACACCGAAGTTGCTGGCACCAAGACTTAAGCAGAAGGCTCAGGACTTTGGGTTTGCTTTTGATCCAAAGTGGTGCCTTTCCAGCCTTATCCTTATGGGTATGCCAAGCATCAGCACACAGCCAAAGAGGACAGGGCTCCATCTGCCAGTGCTGACCAGAACAAAACTGCTGGGATCAAGGCAGCTGTGCTGGGGCCAAGCTGCTGTGAGCCTGAAGCAAGCCCTGTTCCATACAAACAGCCTCCTCCCTGCCCAAGGAATATAATTTCCCTTCTACCATGGGATGTGAAGTACAATGAATTTTTTTAAAAAAAAGAGGGGAGTGGGAGTGTTTTTGTACAATTAAGAGAATTTAAAAAAAAAGAAAAATATTCCTCTAAATAAAAATAAATTAAAAAAAGATTAAATTTTTGTTTTCTGGGTATTATTTCTAGGCCAGAAACACTCTGATCATCAGGCAGTTAAACTGGGCATAAAACCATTTTGCTTCTGGCTGTCCCTGCTATGGGACTCTGCTGCAGAGGGGCTTCAGGGCACAGTGCAGGTACTGGTGTAAGCACAGGCTTTAGTTTGACAGAGCCCCAAGGCAAGGCACAGACACCAGCCCTGTCCTGACTGGCTGTGCTTCCCTGAATTCCAAGTCAAATGAGGTTGCTCTGTGAGTTTCCCTGCTCCTGCACAACTCTGCTCTCACTCCCTCCCTGGGAAGGGAGGCAGTTGAGAGTAGATACACAGTCCTTTTCCAATCCTTAATATTTCTATTCTATTAATATTTCTAGCTCCACTGTTATTGTCCTGCAGATAAAAATGGTGCTGAAGGTCAAACAAATCCTCCAGGAGGTTATACTCTGTGTGGAAACTATGGGTTTTTTTAAACTGGAAAGGTTATATAAATACTGTTGATTGAAAATCTATAATTATACATTAAGATCACTCTGAGTCTACTGAATTCACATTTGTCCATGTTCACTCTCCAGTTGCCTATTTATAGTGCCCACAGGTGCCCAGGCAAGAGGTGACTGATCAGGAATACAACTTTCCCAGACCATTTTGGTGGTGGTAGGGGTTGATGCTCTAGGAGGATCAGCTCCAGGGTGGTGGCACTGAGTTGGGCTGGACTGCTGCTGTCCTGCAGCTTATCTACTTATCTACTTATCTACTCCTTCATGCCCTTTGCAGATTCATCCCCACGTTGCTTCCCAACACAGCAGGACTGAAGCAAGTCTGCTGTGGGAATCTCCCTGCCCAGGAAAGGCTTTTCCACTTCCCTGAGGGCTCAGCACCTCAGTTTGCAATGGCTCTGATGACTGCATCCTGAGCCTAATCCCACTGTTTGGGGGCAATCTCTGAACATGAACCGGGATGGAAAGGTAACCATTGCTACCAGCATGTGGGGATGTCAATTCACCCTCAACAAGGGAGGACTGGTGGCTTTTGTTCTAGAAATATTCCTCTGGGAGCACTGTGACCACTGAGTGCTGTGGCTGAGACATTTGCCTGGGGTGGCAGTGGCACTGTCACTCACCAAGAGCCTCAGCCCCTGTCCCTCCAGCCCTGACCTGCTCAGAGAGGTACCTGCAGTCAGGAGAGCCAGGACTGTCTCCTGCATGGGCAAAGCCACAAACAGCATCACTGCCAGCATCAGCCTCTGTGCTCATCCCAAATCCTCCCTCTCCTTGTTTATCATAGTGATCTAGCCTAAGAAATAATAGCAACTCAGCCACAGTTTTACTTGCCAGGGCCAGCAAAGCCATCATGGGGTCCAGGACAGAAGCCCAGCAGCACAAAGCACCCCAGCAGTGGGGATCACAAAACCCAGACTGTCACCCTGCTCTCCATCAGCCACCTCCAGACCTGAGATGACATCTGGTTCTGACATCTGGTTCTGATGGCTGTGGCTGAACAAGAGCCCCCACATACAAGGGTCACTGGTGTCAGCACTCTCTTGAGAGCCAGGTCTCAGGCCAGGCACTCAGGAGAGGCTCACAGGAGCCACCAGCTGAGGGGGCTACCAGGGGCTATGTGTATTTTGGCTGGACTCGAACTGCCCATGAACCTTCTCTGCAAGTATTTGGAGGAAGAGAAAGGGGTAAAAGAAATGAAAAAAAATTGTCTAAAGAATAAGTAAAACTATCAAGCAACCACCAACAATTGAAAAATTAGGTCCTGTGAAAGTCTGGTAATTTCTAAATGACATGGTGTTTCCAGAGCAATCTGACTGTGCCAACCTCCTTCTTCTGGCCACCTGGAAAGGTCAGAGGAAAACCATGAATTCCAGCTTTCCCTCACCTGCTAGCTGTACCTTGGTCCCTCCAAATGATGACAGTGAGAAAACCCACCTGCATGGACCTGATTCTTCCCCTCTCTCTCTAACTTCCACCCCTGAACCTCCCCCTGGGTGCACAATTACATTCACACTGAGATAGGGAGCCAGTTTTTCCTCTTGGATATGCAGATGTAAAGCCAGAGGAGCTCAAGGGGGTTACGTGAGACTTCTGGGTACCATGCTAACCCTGTGAGCTGCTACTGGCCACAGCTTGAGGATGCAGAGCAGACCCCAGCAGGGTGAAGATGAAGGGAAGCTAGGGTTTGGGGTTTAGCCCAGTGGATATGTCACCATTACTGATGTGCACAGTGCTGATGTGCTATTTTCTTAAGGGGGGGTGGGGGGGGAAGGGGACAGGAGGGTGCTATTAGACCCTCACTGAGGCTTCCCTGATCTTTGAAATTGTTTGGATCTCAGCAGAGCTCTTTCAGGTGATCTTCCCTCTGCCTTGGCTCAGCTCTCCCTGGCAGAACACTCCTGCAGTGAAGGATGACTGGGTTTATATATGAAAAAAAACCACATTTTCCAGCAGGAATTTACCTCCCTCAAAAGCAAACTACTGTTGCTAATGAGCGCTGATGTTTACATGCCAACACCTTCACCATCAGTGAAAAACAAACCACCAAAAGCAAAATCTGTGCAAAGGCATCTGTGGTCTAAACCAGCCCAGCCACGAAGCCAAAGTTCGGTACCAGGTGCCACCGAGGTGCAGCAGAGATGCTCCCCAGCATCCCAACACACCTTGGTGTAGATGCAAGGTTTCTCTGATTTAAATGCATCATTTATACTCAGCCCCTGAGCTACTAAAATCCTGTAGCCCTTTCAGCATGGGCCACAGCATCTCATTTTATGTAGCAGCCTCCAAGGGCAGTGTTCCACTGTCTGCATGGGAAATGCCTGTTCCCAGCAGATCCAGGGAGAGGCAGGCACTCTGGGGAGGGATGGAGCTTGCTGGGAAATCAGTGCCAAAGGAAGGCAGGGTGGAGCTTAGTGCTTTTAGAGAGATTATTTGGAAAAAGAAGAACCCAGGCAATGGCTCTTCCCTGGGGAACTCAGGACCTTTGCTTCTCTCCAGTCACTGGGGACAGCTGTGTGACTCGTGGGCCCAGTGCCAGGTGCCTGGTGTGAAACTGGGGTTTTGTGCAGGAAAGGGAGGGGACCCCCTAGCTGGTACCCCCTGCAGGATATCATTAACAGGTCCCAGCTTTGGACCACACAGACACACAGCATTCTCAAGCTAACAGCTTCCAGGGTTACTCTCATCTCTGCTTAGAACACAAGCTCTACTTCAGACCCAACTCTTGCTTTACCCTCAGATTACAGGGACCATCTTTCTTGTCCCCAGCAGCTAGCTCACCAATCTCTTCCCCCTGCAAACAGGCCTGAACCAAATTATTTCAATCCCCCATGACCACAGGTCTCCACCCCCTGTGTCCCCTCCCTCAGCAAATCCAGCTCAGCAATTTGAAGGCAGCCAGAAAAACTGCTTTAACTTAAAAAAATGATCCCACCTCCCCTCCATACCACTGCCACAGCACTGTGGGTGATGCTGGCCCATCTGCTCTGCCACAGCCACTGCTCCACCTCTCCCTCCTCCTCCCAGATTATCCCTCCCTCCCCACTGAGACAATTTTGGCCAGATATTTTCCAAAACCTTTGGGAAAGGTGTCAGCTCCACTTGGGCAAACCAAGTGGGTCAGGCAGAGCTTGGAGGCTGAGCAGACATACCTTTGGGGCTCTGCCAGGCTCTGGGACCCCCACCCCTGAGGGGATGGCAGGCAAGGCATGCAGATAGATGGTAGCAGATCTGAGCAGGGAGCCCAGCCCCCTGCCCAGCTGAGACCCAGGAAACCCAGCATGGGTGGTGAGGGTTGCTCTTTCTTTGAGAGGGTGCAAGCTACAGCCACACTGTCTTCAGGGGACATCAGCTCAGGGCCAAGGCAGTCCCAGGAAGGCAAGGTAGACCTGTCTGAGCTTGGTTTTTGGAAAGGCACACACCCAAATGTGTATGTGTATATATATATACATATCTTATATATATATATATTTATATATAAAAAATGGGGGAGGGCTGCTGGGCAGGGCAGGGCAGGGTGGGGGAGAGCCGCAGAAATTGCTACCTGCAGCCACATGTCTCCACGACCATGTCCTCGTACTGTTTGTAAACCACATTGTTCCCAGAGTCTATGTAGAGGATGCTGATGGGGCTGAGCTTGGAGGGCACACAGCAGCTGGGAGGGGTAGACTCTGGGTCCATGGAGTTCATCAGGGTCTGGATGATGGCATGGTTGGTGGGCTCCAGGTGGGAGCGGAGGGGGAAGTCACAGACCCCCTCGCAGTGATATGCCTCGTAATCCAGGGGGGCAATTATCCAGTCGTCCCAGCCCAGCTCCTTGAAGTTCACGTGCAGGGGCTTCCTGCTGCAGCGGGTCTTTGCCTTCTTCCCGTGGCCTCTGCCCCCGGAGCGGGCAGCGATGGTTGTCCGTCTCTTCCTCCGCTTGGGGTATGCCTCCTGGCCCGGATCGGGGGGCTCCAGGAAGGGTGGGGTGCCCAGGGCTTTGATCTTATCCCGGATCTCCTTGAAAAGATTGTCCTTCCTCTGGGTGCGGGAAAAGGCCACGAGCAGGGCTCGCTCGTGGGGCTGTGGCCGGGGCTTGCTGAACCCCAGCTGCCGGGGGGGCAGGAGCCGCCCTGACTGATCCGAGACGATCGTCAGCTGGAAGCACAGGAGCTTTCCCGACGGAGATCTCTCCCTCCGATCCCGCAGGGCTTCCCAAACATCAAACACCTCCCATCTGGAGGAGCCCGCGTCCAAACTGTCTGCAGCCCTGGAGTCCAGCAGCCGCGGCTCCTCGCCGTCCCGGCTTGGGCAGGTGGAGAGGAGGAGGTGGTGGAAGGTGCCTTCAGGGGACAGGACCAAGCTCCGGTTTTCGGGGAGGGCACGCAGGACCCGCAGCTCCGCACCCGTCACCTCCTCTGCCTCGCTCAGGCTGGAGATGTCAAAGAGGTATCGCTGCTCGGGGGCGGACGGGGAGGCATCTGGAAGAGATAAAACCAAACCAAAACAAACCAAAAAAAAAAAAAACAAACCAAAAACAAAACGCAAAACGAAACAAATATTAAAATCCAGCCAGCTGAAACCAAGCTCCCATTACGGAGGCAGAAGGGACACAGAGCTAACGGGGAGATCACCACCTTGCAGCAAGGCACACCGAGCACTCCAGCGGGAGCACAGCCGGTGGGCCCGGGCTGGAGGCTTTGAAAAACAAAAATACAAAACGGGGAGGAGAAGGCGGAGAGGGAGGGAGTAATTAATTCAAACAAGTGGCTTCTCATAAGCACTCTTTCCCGCGTTCCGAGGCGGCTTCTCTGCCTCCTCCAGGATGTTTCAGTGCCCCCAGCTGCATCACTATCGCGTTTTGGCACAGAATTTCCATCTGAACCTGCGTGGCACAGTCCCACCCCCACACAGCAGGTTTGTCACTGGTTTATTCCACGCTGTGTCTCTCACACACACATATACAGAGCCCGAGCCATCCCAGCCTTGCCAAGTAAAATGCTGAGAAATATCTCATTTTCCCTCGCAGGGAAATCACGGGCAACGAGCGCCGGGGTGCAGAAGATGCGGTGCTCGGGGGTGTCTGACAGAGGCACTCTCAGAAGCTGAGTGAGCCGCGCTTGAATTTGTCATAATTCTTGCTTGGTGGAACCAAAGCCCAAACAGAGACTTATGCAGTTTCTGGACCTCAATGCAAAGTAAAAAAAAAAATAAAAAAATTTAAAAAAAAAAGCGGGAGGGGGAGAGGTTTGGGGAAAAGGCATAATTGAGTTCTGGGAGGTTTGTTTTTTTACTTTCCCATTCTCTAATAAGAAACCTGAGCTGGGCATGCTGCAAACACTGAACACTGCTGCTGTGCCCAAGCCCTCAGACCCAGCAGAACCCCGCCGGAGACCCCTACAAGGCAGCCCCCTCCCGTGGGCACCACTGCCGGGCTGCAGCCTGCACTGCCCTTTGGATGGGAAAGAGTAGTCCCTCCGCCATTTCCGATCATCATCATTACCGTTAACATTATTATCATTACTGTTACTATTCTTATTTTAAAAGCTGATCTGAAATTCCGGCGAGCAGCAGATAAGGAGATGCCTTTGAACGGTTCATCTGGTTTCGTTTTGAGCTGAAACTTCCCAGGACCTGTGCGCAGTTTTCCCGCTGCTCTCGCCAGCCGGGCACTGCCCACCCTCCCACTGCAGCATCCTCCCCTCGTCCCGCCTCGCTCCTCCGCCGTTTCCCCTCCAGCTTTTAGCAAAAATTCTCCCTGCAAAGGCTGTCGGCAGGATACGGACCCTGCTGGGCTTGGAGTCGGGGCTTGGGGGGTTGCGGGGGGGCTCCGCATCGGCAGCTGCCGCTCACCCAACCCGGGGCAGCCGGCGACAGGCACAGTGGGAAGCGGGGGCTGCTTTTCGGTTTGTCTTTTCATTTTATTCGATCGGGGGGGGTCTTTTTTCCTTTTCCTTTTTTTTTTTTTTTTCCATTTTCTTTTTTTTCTTCACCCAGCCGAGCGAACTTTGCCGGCAGAGCGCAATGTATATATATACACATATATGTAAAAATACATTCCGTTAAGTGCGTATTTGTGTTTATTTGATTATTATCATTAGATCCGCGGGTATGAAAGGGTAAGAAGAGAGGGGAAGAGGAAGAAGGGGAACGAGATGCCGAGCTCAGCCGGCTCCGGAGAGCTGCTGCAGCCTGGGACTGAGCCCCTGGCCCCACGGGGAACCGCGACGGGCCGGGACTGCCGGCTCCTTCTCCGTACCGGCCCGTAGCGATGCCCCACGGATTTTTTCGGGCTGAAAACGCTCTGGTGGGGTTTCTCCCTCCCGGTCCCGGAGATGCTGTGCAGAGAAGCTGCCTCTAAACCTTGCCGCATGCCCCGGCCCTCGCTGACGGGCATCAGGTGGCGGGGGGGCTGGTGGGGAGGAGGGGGGAGGTGAGAGGTGCCTGCACCCCTGCCTGCCCTGTCCCGGCTGGGCTGCAACTCACAGCGCTTTCCCAAAAAGCACCTCCAGCCTCAAGAGCCATCCTCGACTCCGTGCAATCCCATCGCCATCCCCAACCCCGTGCTCATGCACAGGCCCATACTTAATCTTTATCGGCATACTTTTTCCCCAGCTCCAGGCACAGTCCCTTTGCTATCACCATCAGGACCCCAACTTCATGCCCACGCACAGCTTATTGCCACTGCTGTCTTCATCCCCATTGCCATGCTCAAACTCATGCAGAGCTCCATTCCCGTTCAACAACTGTTGCACAGACCCTTCTCCATTAAGCTCCACCTGCATTCCCAGGCGCTACTCAATCCCCCTGCAACTACCCCGTTCTCAACCCCTACTCCTCAACCCAGTAACAACCATGCACAACCCCACCCCAGGCACATCCCTGTGCCCAGACCGACATGCGAGCTCCATCTCTGTGTGCACGGAGCCGCGTCTCTCCACGCTCAAAGTAGTGCACAACACCATCTCCATCCCCAAACTCATCAGCAGCCCCATTCCCATGCCAAAACCCACACACAAGCCCCATCCCCAAACTTACCCAGGAGCCACATCTCCATCCTCAAGCCCAAACCCATCGCCATCCCTCCCGCCCGACGGCGGGGCCCCGTGGGGACAGCCCGTTCCCGATCCCGCGCCCCACTGCGGGCGCCGCATTGCGCGGGGGGATGCGCGTCCCGCACTCACCGCTGCGCGCCCGCTCCGCGAAGCCCGTCACCGTGTCGGCGAGGCGGCCGGGAGCGCGGCGGGCGGCCAGGCGCTGGTAGAGGGCCACCATGTAGTGGTGCGGCACCACGGTGCCGTTGCGGAGAGCCCCGTCCCTCCGCGGCGGGGAGGAGAAGGGGGAGGCGGCGGCGGCAGAGGAGGAGGAGGAGGAGGAGGAGGCGGAGGAAGGCGCGGCTGCCGAGGGTCGCTGGGGAGCGGCCGCCGACGGGCCGCGCACGGCGGCGGCCTCCAGCCCACGGCGGAGGCGGCAGGCGCCCAGCAGGCAGAGGCAGAGAGCGGCGGCGGCGGCGCGGAGGCGCATGGCGGCGGCCCGGTGCGGGGCCCGGTGCTCGGACCGGTGCTCGGCGCGGTGCTGCTGCCGCCGCCGCTCCCCGCCCGCTTTTGAACATCGTCTTCGCCCGCCGCCGCCGCCGCCGCCCGCCGCCGCCGAAGCGCCCCCTGCCGGCCGCTCCCCGGCCCCCCCCCGAAGCACCGCCCGCGCCCCGGCCCCCGCCCCCCGCCTGCAGGTGAGACCCCCCCCACAGCCCCCCGGACCTCCCCATCATTGTCCCCCAGCCCCGCCTGCAGGTGAGCCCACCCCATGGCTCCCTCCTACGGTCCCCGCTTATCACCCCCCCCCGCCCCGCCTACGCCTGCAGGTGAGAGCCCCCTCCTCGGACCCCCCGTCCGCCCCCGCTTGTCCCCTGTTGTCCCCCCCCCTGCTCCCGCCGGGAGGTAAGACACACACCACCCCCCTCCCCCGGAACCCGCCCCCTGCATGTCCCCTGCCTCGGCTTGCAGGGAGCACCCACATCCTTGATTTCGTGACGAGCTCCGTCACACAGTCCCCCCCCCTCTCGCGCTTGGGGGCTCACCTCGTCACTTTTTATTCTTTTTTCTTGGGGGGTCCAACCTTATTTTGGAAGGCGGGCCTCCCACTGGTATTGTAGGAGAGACATCCCCACGTCGTACTTACAGGGGGTCATATTTCTGAGAGATCACCCCCCCGCGCACTATATTGAAGGGGTAACCTTCACCCTGTAGGGGAGGGGGGGCCCACCCGCCACCCTTCATTAAAGGGAAGGGTCCACCCCATACTTTGGCAGGAGAACCCCAGTCCCATACCGGAGACGGTACAGCCCTGTTTTGGAGGAGGGAACCGCTACCTGACATTTTGGACGGGAACCCCCGCCCCAAATGGAAGGGGGACACCCCAACTCCATTTAGGAAGGGGCAGACAGATCCCCGTCCCGGTGTCGGAGGTGCCCGGGGGTGGTACCAGGCGATGGGGCCGGGAGCGGACGGGGGAACGCGGAGCGTCCCGCTAGTGCGGAGCGGCCCCGGGAGCCCGAGCTCCGCGCTGCACCGCGCCTCCACCGAACCCGGTAATTCCCCCTTGGGAGACCGAGACCGGAGCAAAACAAAGCCCCGACCGGGCTGCGGGCTAATGTTTTCCCGTGCATGAAGGGTTTCCTTGGTAAAATTCAGATGTTTCCTTGGGTCTCGATTAAAATAACAAAGTGGGGTATTTACTAGGATGTTATTTCAAGTCTCTTAAGTCCCTGGTTATGTCTGTTGCGATTTCTCCGCAAATACAAAAACAAGTGCTGCGATGATTTATTTGAAGGAATGGAGTTATTTCGCCAAAACAAACACGGCTTTTTTTTTTTTTTTTTTTTTTTTTTTTTTTTTTTTTTTTTTTTTTTTTTTCCCCTCTCTCTCCCCCCCCCTTCCCCGCAAACAATCGCTTCTCACGAGCATTTGTCACTGCAGCCTCTCGGGTTTCTTTCTGCTGCGATTTTACAGGTGCTTTGTCACAAATATCGCGAGCGGGTTTCTAATGCCAACCTGCAGATCTGCTCGGTCCGTGCACATAGCGTCCAGCAACGCAGGCAGCTCCCGTGACAACATCCCGAGAAATCCCCATCCCACGCCAGGCGGGATGTCCTGGCCCCGAGCCATTTGCACGCCCCGACACAGCACCTTGCAGATTTTGCACAGCTCGCACGGGGCTTGCACAGCCTCCTCCCTCCCGCGTGGCTTTTGCACGGCTTGCACAGCATTTGCACGCTTCCGGGGGCCTTGCACGGAGCTATTGGCATCCCCCTCCCAGCAGTTAGTGACCACCAGCAGCCCTCACCCGGCTGGGCAAGGAGGCAGAGGAAGAGCCAGCAGAGGAAGACTTAATTGCTTGTTTTACTTATTATTAAATCCAGCCTGATGCTGTTCAGATGCTAAAGTTCACTTTAAAAAATTATCCACTAAGACCTTCCACTCATTCCCTATCAGGGCAGGGTCCTGGGACTCTGCTACAGTGCCCTCACAACCCCGGAGAAGGTGGCAGCAGGGATGAGTGTTAAGGGCAGCCCTCCCTGGAGATGCAAAGGCTGCATCCATCCTCCACCAATAGCCCCAGACCCACAGCTGATTCCCTCCCCATGGGATATGGCAGTGTTTCCTTCCCAGTGCTGCCCAGGGAAGGGACGAAAAAGGATCAGCAGAAGGATGGAAGGACAATGTGATGGGAAGGACTGCTGAGCTTTAGAAAATGGGCAGACGAGTCTCTCCATAAACCTCTGGGCTTCTTGCAAGGGTTTCTGGGTCCTCCTGCCTGGCATCCTTTCACAATTTAATGGGAAACAGTGAAAGGTACAAAAATGGAGAGTGTGAGTCGTGCCTGGGTCTGTACATCTTCCCATGTTTTGGGGTGTATGTACCTGCCACATGTGAGGAACCCCAGGCTTCACCAAACTCCCAGGGACTGGAACTGTCACTGCATTCTTTCTGTACATCTTTTAAAAATCAAAATTACATTGTTGCAACAGCCAGGCTATCCCCTCTGGTTTTTCTTTCCCCCCCAGCTTTTTCACCCCAGATCAGTTCTCAGCCCCTATCATAGCAGCAGGGCCAAATCCTTGCTTGGTGCAAGCTGGCAGAGCTGAGCAGGAGGTCCTTGTCCCCTTGCACAACCACACCCCCCCTGGCACAGCCGTGTGCGGGTGGGTGATGAGAGCCAGATGCCCATCCTCCCCGTCTGTATAGAGACCCTAACACAGTCATGCACATACCCACACAGTCCTGAGTGACACACACACACACACACACACACACGTCTGCACGCACCAGGCACACATGGAATACACAGACCCAAGAAGCAAATCCTGCCCGGCTGTGCTGAGGGGAGACGTCCCAGAGCCCTCAAAGGCAAAACATCTCTCGAGGTGCGCGAGCTCCGAGTTCCCCATCTGTTCTCCATTCCAGCTTTGTCTAAACCCTTTTGGGCTTTCTTGAATTTCCATCAGCCCAGCCCAGCCCAGCTGCAGACCCATCCCAAGCTCTGTGGTGCGGCAGCTCCTGCCCCCCAGCCCTTCCCTGCTCTAAGGACGGGCTCCCTTCTCTCCCAGGGCAAACCTTTCGAGCATAATTTCCCCCTGGCAAAGAGCCACCTTCTACCAGCCCTCTTCCAAAACCAAATTAGCACGTTGCTGCAGCAGCAAAAATTGGAGAGGAGAGGCTGCAGTTTTATTTTACAACTCAATTAGCAAGTTTGTACAGAAAAAACACCCATTTAACCAAAGGAGATTTTATGTCCATTTGGTTTCACCAGCAAAAAGTCTTGTTCCTTTTGAGGGCACTTCCCATTGCTGAGAGCACAGGGATGTGGTCCTGCCTGTGGTGATCCTCAGTCAAAGTGGTGACGCTGGCTCTGACCCTCCTCACTTGCTCCATCTCTTTCTTCTTACACTTACAAATCCTTTGAGTTCATCCAGAATGGACTGAAAACCATGGTTCTGAGTCTGTCTTGTCACTCACTGTGTTCACTAAGTATTAAATGAACAAGAAGTCTGCCAGAACCTCAGGTGAAGATAAAGGGCCACATTTGCCTCAATTTTTTCTCTAAGAACCTGTCCCAAATAACTGTCCCCAGTGGCTATGTGCTCAGGAGGGATCCTAACTCCTGTACAGTAGCTTACACCTTGTCCCACAGTCTCTCTCTTCCTTCATTAATTGGTCCTTCTGACAGGGTTTCTGAAAAGAAGGGGGCAGTCAGCTCACTAAGCTTTTTTTTTTTTTTAATGGGAACATTTTTTAGGATGATGATTCCTTCAGGATCAGGAAGGAGTTGTTCCTGCCCTGATGACACTTGGGCTTGACCCCTCCATTGCAGTCTCCTTCACTATGCTTCCTCTCTTGGTTTTCAGCATTGCCCTGCTTGCCTTCCCACATTACCTGGGGTGGTTTGGGAACTTTGTATGTGGAATCTTGATTAATTTCCATAGGTGGATTTTAGAGGTAGACTCTCGTATGACAGCTGCATCCTCTTTAGGAACTGTAGGCAAGGTCCTACCCTGGGACTCCTGCCTGCCAGAGAGGGGTTGTACCTTCCTTTTCTTTCAGCAAAGGAAAGAATGAGACACTTGATTTAACCAGAACACCATCAGCTGTTGAAGACCACTTCTCAAAGGAGGAAACTGAGGCAGAAAGGAAATCTTCAAGCAATAACCATGTACCTGGTGTCATGTTCCCATCTTTCCTGTCATTAACATTTTTTGATGGAACGAAGTTAAATTGCAGTGACAGGGTGTATGACTCCATGCTTCAAATCTGGAGGTGTTTGTGGCTGTTTCCATGAGCTAAGCCAGTGGAACTCAACCAAGTGTGTATGTTGAGAGGCATACTTCAGAGTGGTCAGATTATTGATGCTGGTGGTTATTTGGAAGAATATGTTTTCATGTAGTGACCGCACAAGAAGCCTCTTGTGGCTTCACTTAACAAATTTCTTCTAAAAAGATGGCTGTGAGTGATGGCAAGGCCAGCTCAGCAAGTAACCAAGCAACAGCATCGGTTTCTTTCCAAATATTCCAGTAACTCCTTCCAAAACTTACATAAACTGAAGCCAAGCTGAATTCTTCCTCATTGTCTTTGCAGGGATAGCCAGGGAAGATAAGGCAAATCAAGGTACAAGTCCATCCACAAAACATCAGATGGATTCAAAGACCTCTGAGGGCTGCTTTCCTTCAGGCCCAGAGACCTTACAACACCACAATTTGGATGTTTAAAGCTATGCTTGTCTCACATCACTTTCTATTTGAACATTATACTCTAGCTAGGAGACTGGAAATTTATGGAATGCTTTACTGAGTGTTCAGTCCTTCTGGAAATATAAAAGTTTCTTGGATTAGACTTTCCATTCCCCTCAGGGAAAATTGTCCTATTCAGTATCTGGTAGACAGGGTTAGGCATAAACCACCTGAAGATGGCAAGTCAAAACATATTTGAACACTCAGTCAATTAAAAAAAAAATTGCTCTAGAAAAGTGTAGAGTCAGCAGGTAATGTGCCAATGCACCAAGCCACAGATGCTGAACTGGGGTGAGGACTCACCCTGTGTCACTATGCTCACCTATGAGAGCATCTGGGCATCTGGTCAGAGGGGGTGGGATTCACCTGTCTTGGTTTTTTTAGTTTCTTTCTCAGTATAACTCATCACTTTCCTCCCATAAACAGCTACAGGATGGAGAGCCATACCACCCCTCCTCTGCCCTCTGCTCATCCCTCTCCAGCCACTGCTGCTCATGTCATTCTCATTTCTCTGCCACTTGAGACAGAGTTTCTCTGTACTAAAACAAAGTCCTTTCCTCTCCATCCTAATACAAAACCTGACCAATAACCTCAATTCTGGCTCACTTCTAACTTCTAGATGCAGCTGTTTGCCCCTACGAACATGGGAGGAAGGTGGGCATTATTTTTCCCCTTCAGATTACCTTGCTATCCTTTGACAGTGTTTATTCCTTGTCAGACAGTTACTTCTGCTTGCTAATTCACTTCTAATTAACTAATTAACGCTGAAGTCCTTAGGGTCAGACCAGTAGTTCTCCACAGTGACAGGGGTCTAGAAAAGAAAGCTTTTTTCCCCAGGAACTGATTCCTTTTGGGAACACCACCTTGAGCAGGAATCAGTGGGTGGATGAATCCTACCTAGGCACAGCTAACAACACAAGGTTCCTAGCTGGAGGTATCAACTTTTCTTTCCTTGAGAGTTACTCTGGGGACACCAGCCAGCCATGGGGGTCAGCTGAGGAATGCCTAGGGCCAGAGCAGACCTCCCAACCTCTCTGCTCCAGCCCAGTCCTCCTCTGTTCATGCCTGTGTGCCTGTTGCTGGGCTGGGCTTTGAGGAGGAGATATGATGGAAGGTGGGTGTCTGGGTGAGGAAAAGGCTGTGGTCCAAAGTCCTGCTTGACTGCAACTCTGCATGGGTTCTGAGCCACTTCTCTCAAAAACTCTGTTTTTCTGACCTTTGTGCCAAGGCAGTATGTTCTTCCACAATGGAGGGGACGTGGGTGATTTGGGCCAGGCACCTGGCAGTTAGGAGAGATGCTTCTCACCTGAAATGCCCCATAAAGGCCAGCACAGACCATGGCAAACTGAGCAGCTCATAACTACATTTTACCACCACACCATCTTTTGGCTTCCTGTCCAGTTCTGCATTTTAACCCCACAGTTTCTGCCTTCTTTTTCCATCTTGCCTTTTCCAACTATTTTCGTAGCTGTCTCACGTCCTGGGCCTCTTTCTCCTTCAGTTGTTGAGTTCAACTTTCTCCAGAAGTTTTCTCCTTCTACCCTTGAGTAGAGTGAGAAGGTCAGAGAAGAAACCCTTCAGCCCCAGCTCAGCAGAAGGGTTGGGTGGCTGCAGGGGGTCTGAGCATCAGCAGAAAGCTGAGTACCAAGGGAGTGCCCGGGCTTGCGGTGAGATCACTCCCAGGGCAGGAGCACCATCTCCCGGTGAAGGGATTTATAGCAGCGAGCATCTTCCTAAGGTGTTTTAAGATGTAGGGATGAAATGTGAGAAGCAGTAGCAATGTGAGACACTCTGGTTTCTATCCCTTTAGGCTGTGAAACACATGCAAAGCAGAGCAGTACAAGTATGTGCTGTATATGGGAGGGAGATGGAAAACTGGGGCTCAGACCAATTCACCTGGGGTTTTGATGCTCGGGTGGCCTTCAGCATTCTGGTGGTGTATATGCAGCTTTGAACACCTAAGTGTCTGATTTCAACAGAGGCTCTGGGCATATTGCAAGACAATGGATACAACTGCTTGTAGGACCAGCTAGAACAATGTGGTTTCTTAGGGAGACTTCATTTCCACTCTCCTCAGTCTGTTTCTGTCACCAGATAGTGGTTGCGTCTTCTTTTATTATAGAAAGCTGACAACTTGATTTATGAGAAAAGAATCCAAAGTGTGTGGTATGCTATTGAATCATAAATGGCTACATCTGTCTCTAGAACTGTGTTTTCTGAACAACAATCATTCATGTCTATAAAATCCCCAAGACATACATCCATTCAAGAGACCCAAGACATGTACTCTAGGTTGCCCTGCTCTGGCAGGGGGGGTTGGACTAGATGATCTTTCGAGGTCCCTTCCAACCCCTAGGATTCTATGATTCTATGATTCTATGACATGTACTGGAGGGTGCAGGCATAGAACAAGACCAAGACACCCACAGATCGCTAGGGCAAGAGCTGGAGGGCATGTGGGGATACGCCAAGGACTCTCCAGTGGCTTTAAACTGCAGTTTAAACTCACCTGAGACTTGAACATCTAAGCTAGTTGCTGCATTCCTGTAGCCACAGGAGAAAAGTAGTCACTTTTAGGGCACAAATCATAATATCTTGAAGTGAGCACCTGAAACAGATCTCAGTGCTCCCAGAAAAGTATCCCAGAAACTCCACTGACTGTAAAGATATTCTACCAGATCAGCACAGAGGAAGAGATTGGGGAAAAAAAAAAAAAAAAAAAAAAAAAAAGCAAGAAATTGGGTATTTTCTTCCTCACTGGCTCCCATGACATTTACTCACGATTTACCTTGGAACTCCCCCTCTCAAAATAAGGTATTAATTTTAATTCCAAGGCTACAGCATGTCAAGAGCCACATTTATCTTTCAGCAGAGGTTATCTGTGGTTTCTACTAGATTATTCCTGACATGTGTCTCATTATATCACAGGTTAACTGTTTAAAGCAGAGGGGAAAGCATGAGGCATATTGTAGAACAGCAATATAACTCTCCTTCCTTCTTCCCACTATAAATCTATCCTGAGTTTAGGAGGTGTGTATATTAAAAGGGTGCCTTGACAGATCCTGAAAACCTTACTATACCATATAACATGAATGAACTTTAAATATACCATCTTGGCTAACTCTGAAAGTCACAGAGAAGCCCAGTCCTAGTATAAAATCTCCTAGTGGTTAACATTTGGATTTTGAAATTGTCATCTGAAAACAAACAGTGGACAGGGGTGATAAAGTGACTTGTCATCTTATTGGGATCCTATTACTCTAGTGAAGACTCTTTCAATAATTAAATAATATTGTATTTCTCCCCATATGAATCAATACCAAAAAAAATTTCATGTCCAACCTTTAAACTGTGTTTAAAATTTATTTATTTTGTTTTTAAACATGTTCCTCTATCTGTCCTTCCCCTTCCTAATTTTATTTACTATACCCTAAACAAGGCCCTGATTTCTCCTCATCCTACCAGCGACTCTGATCACAGGCAGAGTCCTCTGCCAGGGATTCAAAAACTGCAGGACAATTATCCCTGGGCTTGTAAACTCAGTGTTGTCCAACAGATCTCTTGGGGGAGAGGAAAAGCAAATCCACAAGGTGCCAAGAATCACACTCAGGCAGGGATGCAGTGCTGTGGGACCTGGTCACTGCTCAGCAGCCAGGAGACAGATCTGACCTTGGGATGAGTTCATGGGGTCACACCTTTGCCTCTGTGCCTTCATGGGGAATAGAGAGGGATTAAACTGGAGGGCTGCAGTCTGTTTGAACCAAACTGAATGAACAGATCTCACTCACAAATCACTCAATATTTCATCAAGCTTTGGGAGGTTTTTCTTCCTCACTTTAACCCTTTGTGGGAACTTGGGGCCTGCAGTAGATGGCCTGTAGAACAACTCCTCCAGCACATATGGTGAAAGGCTACCTGGGGTAAACTTGCTTTTTCTCTGTCCCAGACAGATCTGAAGGGACAAGGACTGTTTCCTTCACCTCTCAGGTCTGGGATCTCTGTTACAACTGCCTTATAACACACGCTGCACCATTTGTTGTTCCCTCACAAAACAGGTCCCCAGTTTGGCACCGAGCCACTTCCCAAGGAAGCCAGGACCTGGCTGCCAGTTATTTCACAGGCATCAGACACTGAGCTCTGTAGAGGACCTGGCTATTTTACAGGTGTCAGACCACAGGCTCTGCAGCCACCTGCAAACTCCTGAGTCTTCTGAGCTTGACCAAATCCTTTGAAAAATCTCTTTTATATTTTTTTTTTAGGTTCCCACAGGGAGGGACAAGAGGAGAGCTTTTGAGTCATGTCTGACAAGGGACAGCAAATATGTTTGTGTTCCATTCCGACTGCTGAGGGGAGGGGGGATAGCTGCTGCATCTCCATAATTTTTCATGTATTTCCTTGCCTACCCTGCTATAGCCTGGTGGATGGAGAATGATTCATTCTCTGCCAGAATAGTCCTGTGCTAGTACAGAGATAGGTCATGGAGGACAGGAGCTGTAGGCTGCTGATTTCTAACATTTAGCATTTCTTTCTTTGTCACATTTTTCATCCCACTTCCACTTAGAATAGAATTCCTAGAATCCTAGAATCATAGAATGGCTTGGGTTGAAAGGGACTCTAAAGATAAAGATCCAACCTCCCTTCATGGCCAGAGGACAGCAATCACTAGACCAGGTTGCACAATACCTCATACAGCCTGGCCTTGAACACCTCCAGGGAAGGAGCATCAACAACCTCTCCAGGCAACCTATTCTAGTATCTTACTATCCTCATGGTGAAGAATTTTTTCCTAATCTCTAACCTAAATCTACCCCCCACCCCCTTTCAGTTTAAAACCATTACCCTTGTCCTGTCACTATCCTCTCTCGTGAAAAACCCCTCCCCACCTTTCCTTTAGCCCCCTTCATGTACTGGAAGGCCCCTGTAAGGTCTCCCCAGCTCCAGGCTGAACAACCCCAACTCTCACAGAATGTCTTCATAACAGAGATGCTCCAGCCCTCTGATCATCTTTGTGGCCCTTCTCTGGACCCTCTCCAACAAGTCTATTTCTTTCCTGTGCTGGGGGCTCCAGAGCCTGTACTCAGGACAAAACAATTACAGAATTATAAATATTTTTATGTTGAAAAAAACTTAAGATCATTGAGAGTCCAACTGTAAACCTAACACTTGGACCCCCAAGGGGGGGATTTTTTTCAGCAACTTTTTGTTGAGACAAGTGGCTGAAAAAACTCCTTTGGCTTATGAGTCAGTGAAAGGCTCTTAGTTCAGCTACTGGGAGTAAGACTGCATATAAAAGTAAATACAAACCTCAC
Organism: Heliangelus exortis; assembly: GCF_036169615.1. NCBI lineage: Eukaryota > Metazoa > Chordata > Aves > Apodiformes > Trochilidae > Heliangelus > Heliangelus exortis. The sequence continues at coordinate 105,089,247 of NC_092424.1, read as the reverse complement.
CCCTAACTTTAAACGTGTTTGTACCACTGTGTGGCTTCAGCTCTATAGAAAACCCCCAGTGTAACTGGTCCCAGAGTCAAGTTTTGAGCATGAGCTGAGGGTTCAACTGGAGTCGGTGTTATTCACAGTGCAAGAAAACCGTACTGGAAGGAGCTGGGGACAGCTTTTAGCACCAGCAACCCGTCCCTGTTCTACAGGTTGTATTTGAGTGCTCTCTAGTGGACAGAAAAATTAGTCCGGAGAAAAACACGTCTGATCCTCGTTCTGCCAGAGCCGAGTCAGCTTTACCTGGGTGTGTAAGGCACTGGGTCTCTTATATCTACATACCATGGGCGTCAGAAAAAAACCAAACAAACAAGCAACTAAATCCAACAAAACCACAAACAAACAAAAGATGATGGGGGCTGCAGAGTTATAAAAATTATAAGACTTGCTAAGAAATCAGGGAAGTAGGCAGTACTTGGACTTCTTCATGTGCAATACCAACTTAGTGCTCAGCCTCTCCAGAGATGTTTTGGGGCCAAGCAGACACTTCAGTCTGGGGAGAAAACACCCAGGTTTTGAAGCATCTTCACAGGCCCCAGTAGGGGCTCATGTCTCAAGTCCTGCTCTAATTTTTCTGTCTCAGGCAGCAATTTGCCAGCTGCTTATTCTTTGTTATTATCTGAATAAATTGGATTACCCAGGAAGCCAACTGGGGATAAAAATGCCATCAAAGGAGTAATTCATTTAGACATGTAACTATTTAGGATACACTTATACTTTTGGGAACTCCAGCACAGAGTTTTTAACCCTTCAGAGGCCACATGAGCATGATTCATGTTTCAAAAGTGTTTTCCAGTTGTTTGCTGTACTTCTGGCAACCCTGATTCCTGTGCCAGGAAGCCTGCAGCCATGGGCTGGTATTTACACTCAGCTTAACAAAAGGTTTTCAGTGGTAATAGCCAGCGAGAGAAAACAACCAGGATTTAGGAAGGAACTCCACTTCTGAAGTCTTTGTTTTGTCTCATGAGTTTCATTCTCCAGTTTCACCAGAGGCAGCAAAAGGTAGTTCTGTATCTGCCACCTTTGGATCTCCCTATTTTTTGAACTTCCATCACATCCCTAACTCATCCAGCCGCTGCTTTCTGGGATGAAAATCCCTAATGCACTCAACCAGATCCTCTTTTAAGGGCTGATCCTCCCTGGGGACACCCATGGACCCTGCTCCATATCCACTCGGGTGCAGAGCCTGTGTGGGGGCTACAGAGATGCAGCAGCACTGTCTGGCTTTTATTGCTTTTCCAATAGTCCCCAGTTTCTCCTTAGTTTTCTGCTGTGATGCTCAACTGGGAGCAGCAGACAGCAGAGAGAGGTGCCCGGGACGAAGTTTTTTTCCCCCGGTATTTCCCTACAGAAAAGCAGCGTGAAAACAAGGCTGTGGGTGCTGGTGGAGAGCAGCAGAGGGAGCAGCTGCTTGCCGCTTTCTTTCCAAAATAAAGATCGAAGCAAACCGCGTTTTTGAGCAGCCGTGGGCACCCCTCGCTCTTTGCCGGGCGGAGGCAAAGGGCGCCTGGGGCGCAGGCACCGGGCCGGTGGGTACTGACGCTAAGGCTGGCGAGCAGCACCCTGCGGTTATTTGAGGACAGAGTCGTGCGGTGATGTGCGCTGTGCAGTCAGGAGGAGGGCACACGAGGGGAACATTTGGGTCCCGTGCAGGGAAAGGAAAACGCGGGGGGGAAATTTCCTGCAGGTTCCGTGACTCGGCACCCACTCGCCGGTGTAGTCGTGGCCGAGTGGTTAAGGCGATGGACTAGAAATCCATTGGGGTCTCCCCGCGCAGGTTCGAATCCTGCCGACTACGGTGCAAAAAAGTTCTTTTCTTACCCGGACATTTTCCTTCCTCCCCCTACTTCCCAACCATCGCTTTGCACCAGCCCGCCCGCCAGCAAACATCCGGCAGGGCGGCCCGAGGGGAAGGGAGGCGGGATCCCGTGACAGCCGGACGCAGCCTCTCATCCAGGGCCGGTGCCGACCCGGAGCGACGCCATTCCCCGAGCCATGCAGCACAGCCCGGCGCCCGCTGTGCTGGTTACTACCAGGTACCGGGGAGGGGAACCGAGCAGGCACCACGCCGCTCGCTTCAGCTCCGGCTGCCGCTATGGGCCGCTCGCCGCGGCCTTCGCCCCCGCGCCCGTCCCAGGGAGGGGACGGAGCACGGCGCCTCACGCCCGCCGCTGGGGCGGGCGCTGAGGAGAAACTGAGGGAAGTGGTGGAGCAGAGGAGGATCTGGGGGAAGTGGTGGAGCAAAGGGATAGCTGAGGGAATGGAGCAGAGAAGATGAGGGAAGTCGAGCCAAGAGATAGGTGAAGGAATGGTGGAGCAAAGGGGAAGCTGAGAGAAGTGGTGGAGCAAAGGGATAGCTGAGGGAAATGGAGGAGCAGAGGAGGAGATGAGGGAAGTGGAGGAGATGAGGGGAAGCTGAGGGAAGTGGAGGAGCAGAGGAGGAGATGAGGGAAGTGGGGGAGCAGAGGGGAAGCCGAGGGGCGGCAAGTGCTGAGGAGACGCCGGTGGCGGAGCTGAGGCGAGGCCAAGGCGGGCAGTGGTTGCATCTGCGTGAATTTGTCTCTAGGACACTTCGAATATATGCGGCACCTCGATTTTTTTTTTTTTTTTTTTTGGCATTTCACATCCCGAGGTTACCACTTTAGTCTGGCCCATCCCGTGTAACATTGGCCTATTGGTCCTTTTCTCCTCTGATAACTTCTGGCGGTTTCCCTTAACACATCGGCACTGCTGGGGACACGCTATGCGCTTCCACCCTCTGGAAACATCCTTTCCCTGTCAGATTCGAGGTGGGTCAGAAGGAATTAAAACGTATCCTGAAGCATACACTGGTGTCTTTGAGGTGTGGTGTCACCAGTGCCTTCATCTGATTCCCATGCCCTTCCATCAGGCCCTGCACTCTGACCCATGTGTCCACCAGGCTTGAAGTTAGGCCAGGGATGGGCAAAATAAGTTTTTTCTGTTTTCATACCTTGAAAAACCATGTCCTGGGTAGATGCAGTGCCTCTGGTTTTAGTTGCATTGAATTTCTAAAACTAGCATTTTCCTAGATATGGCAAATGAACCCTTTTTTTTTTTTTTTTTTACCTCCATGATATTTTTGAGACCATGTGGAAGCAGTTCCCTATCAGATGTGACTGAGAAAAAGTGTTGGATTCAGCAACATCCTGACTCTTGCACCTAAGTCATAAAACCTAAGTGGAAACTATTTCAATCACATTATCTTCAAAGCCATTATTTTAATCCTTGAATATTTGGTTATATCAGGATCAGGCTTCCTTTGGAGCAGTGACCTCGAACCTTCAAACATACCTAACTTAAATCACATATATGTTTTGTAGTGCTAATTTTATATTTTAAAGCTTGTAAATGGAAATCTGAACACCTGAGTTTCTTAACAGACTATAGTCTTCACAACTTGCAAGTTGTTCAAATGATACTGGAATGCTTTCAGTGATAAAGTTGGATGTATATATATATATGTATATATATGAATATATATGTGTGTGTATGTGTAAGGCTTAAGCAAGTGAATATATTTTCTGGCATAACATAGCTGTATAGTCATGACCTTTTTCACTCTTTATACATACTGGCTTGAGTTTAGGAGTTAGATTACTAGTTCCTGCAGTAATATAAATAATAATCTGTTTGAGTTATACTATAGAGAAAAATAAAGATGGCTAATAAGTGTTTGACATTTTCCCTTTGGTTAATGAATTAACTAGTTGTAGATTTATTTTTTTTTTTCTTTATACTATGACCTAGGTTGTCACAGCTTGGTCCCCTCTGGGTAGAAGTTGCTGGAGCTGGGTACTGCTGATAGGTGCTTGCTTTATCAGAGCACAAAGCAGTGCCCACACTTGTGATTACACAAGACACTGGAATAGGTTCTCTCGTCTCTGGCATCCCTTACTTTGCTTTCTTGTTTCCAGTGGCTGCTTTCCCTTCTCTCCCATCTTAGCCTTGAAGAACAGAAAGCAGAGTAATTAAAGTACAAAGCCTCATAGCGAATCATAAGACAGCAAAAAAAAAAAACCTTTGTGGGTCTTTGGGAACTGTGGGACCTGCTTTGTTCAGTTGACCTTTAGGCAGTCTCCCCTTGTTCTAATCCCGTGCTGATCCTGCATGATCTGATTGTGCAAGCACAGAGTTACTGGTATGAATGATCTTGTTGTACTCAGGTGAAGTGCTTCATGTTAAGGAAGTAAACCATGTGCCCAAGTCTCCCCTGAGCCCTCCATGTTTTAGACTACAAGCAGAACTTAAGAGGTGCACAAGCTAGATTTAGATAAGAAGTAGAAGCAATTAAACCGTATGTCCAATTTAAACAACCAGCTTTCTTCTTTTTTTTTCTTTTTATAACCTACTAATGTAAAAATAATTGTGTTTGATGTGAAAAATACAATTAAACTATGTTCTGTGTTGGGATTTGTAGGTGCTGCTTCCATTTGAGTAACAACAATAACAGTATCATATGAATTAAAACACTAGGGCTGCTTCTTTTGAAATTAAGGCATTAAAAGAACCAGTGTGTGCTTTGGATATTGTACTGTGTCTGTCTCAGCCTCCCAGCTGATTTCTCTTTGTTTCAAATAACTTTTATGTTTAAAAACTGCACAATCCTGTTGCTATGAAAGAGATAATTGTGGCAGGTTTGCTGTAAGAGATTATAATGAAAGTGATTACAAGGCCTAAAGCAAACAAACAAAAATGTAGCTATTACCCCTACCTCTAATCACTTTCCCTCACAGTAATTTTAGCTAAGACTTTCAACAATTTTAAAAGAAAAAACACAGGTGTAGATAAGATCCTTATTAATTTCATGACATCTTTAGAACTCTTTGATGCATCAGCACTTACAGTGAAGTAGTTGTTCTGTCATCTGAGAAGATCTGTACGTGTTTGGTGTTTTAATCTAAATAAGGCCATTCAGGAAGAATGGTTTACTGTTGTTTTTTCCTTGTATTTACATCAGAGGTCAAAAGCAGGTTAATTTGTTATATATACTTTGTGACTGTGTTAACAGAAGTAAGTCACTCCCAAGGATCATCTGACCTTTTTAATGTCATAGCTGCAGTCACAACTTCAGAGTGACTGCACATCTGGAGAGCATTTCCTCTGCTACAGGTGTATTCTGAAACCCCCAGATTCAGTAACTTTACTGGCAGGTGTCCACTAAGTCATCATTTTGGCTGTCACTAAAGGAGACAACACTCCAGAGAATGGCTGTTACTTGCTGGTTTGACAAACAGCTGTGCTTAAGCCAGGCACTTGTGTCTTTATGCATAAGCACTATTGATTGTGTGTACAGCCTGACAGTGTGTAACTGAGAACAAAATTTTGTGTGTTGGGCTAGAGTGAAATCCTTGGCTGGCAGAAAATGAGAACAGAATTGGAACAAACACAACGGCATTTAGGTACTTAGTATAAAACCTTAGTGATGGTAGAGGTGTTGTTAAAATCCTAATGCTTTAAACATGGCTTATAAAGTGGATTTGGTACAAAAATGGGCCTGTACTCTTTTTTAGCACTGTCCAGTTCATAGAGAGCTCTTGAGATATTCTAGAAAGCTTTTTATTCAGTACTGCATTGGAGATTCAGAGGCTGCCTTCTTGGAAAAAACACAAGTTTCAAAAGAACTGGTCAAGTTTTGACATGATGAGAGGAGTCTTTTAAAACTTTGTTGGAAACTAGATTGTTTAAACCTTTTTAAAGTGTATTTTAAGTTCATACACCTCATGTATCCTTAGGTGAAGGGTGCTTGTCTTAATGATCTAAGCTTCTTAAAGGAAGAGGCATTCCACAAGACACCTCTGCAATCCACAGGAAGTCCAGGCAAGATGGGACTTGATGTTCCTCATACAGCTGAGGTTAAATTTAAAAAAGCAGAAAATTGCTTAATGAAAGGAATTTTTTTTTTTTTTTTTGAAGTATTTTTTTTAAAGATTTCTTAAACAAATTTCACACATAGCAAAGACACACCCAGAAATGTGTTCAGAAAGTAGTCAATGCTCTGGGTATGTCCTGGTTTGTGCCAGGAGAGAACCAATTTTCTTTCTAGTAATTTTACTTTGCAGTTAAGTCTCTTCTGTGTAGCTTCATTTGCTGAAAATTTACAGCATGTTTTTCAGTCAGTGTCTGCTTATAGGGCTGATAGTGCTTGATGTTTCCAGTTACTGCTGGAGAATGGTATGCAGAACCAAGGCCATCTCTTGGTTCTGCTGAACACCTTAATCTCCAGAAACAAAAGGGAGTAATGGGATCACAGCTGTGGCCCTCCTGTGGGGAGGGGCAGACAGGGCAGGTGACCAAAATTGACCAAAGGAAGTATTCCATCACATATGTGCCATACTCAGTATAAATCTGAGGGATGACAAGGGCCAAGGTCTCTTTGTCCATGCCTTTGTATATATCTGTATATATTTTGTGGTTTTCTTTTTCATTGTTACTGTTTGATTAAAGCTGGGTAATTCAGTTTCTAACCTATAAGTCTTTCTTCCTTATTCTCTTTCTTTTCTGGGAAGGGAGAGGGGTTTAATTGCCTGCCCAATGTTAAACTGTGATAGGATGATAAATCTTTCTACTTCTGGCAAAGTCCAGTGACAGCAGTAGTGAGGGTGCTGTGGCTTGGCATGAGGGTAATTTTGGGGCAATGATTGCTGTTTATGTTTGATTTCCAGTCTGTTGAATAATACTGTTTATTTCATTAAACATACCATTCTCTTGTGCCTCAACAACAGCTCATTCTTACTCATGATGCATGAGCCCTATAATACAGTCCTGGCATTCCTTTTGCAAAAATGTAATTACTTAGGTGAGAATCCAGGGGGAACATGAAACCAGGGTTCAGTGGATCTAAAGCTGGCAGGAGATGAAAATACCTTGATGAACTGCAGCAGTAGCATCCTTGTTGCATTTTCCTCCAAGAGAAGCCAAGGGTGGTTCTGTATGTTGAGCTCTGAGAGATCAGCACTTTGATTCTTTGTCTACTTTAACTGATTATGAAAGGACAGGTGGTTTTGCTTGTACTGGGATTTTCTAAGAGAAAGCTGGGATACTTCTGCTAGTGTACCCTTGCTGCTACTTGGAAACAAGACTCAGTCAGACAGTCAAGACCCAAAGGCAGCTCAAAGAGATCATGTACTCCTTTAACTTGTTCTGTCCTAGTGTTTGTCTAATTTTGCTTTTAGGACCTCCACAAACAGAAACTGCAGTCTTCTCCAACAACTTCTCTATGCATTTTGAGCTTTAACCTAATTCCCTGTTGACTCTTAAAAACTTCACATTGTCCTTGCACTCAAGCAAGGTCCCTCCTTTCATGGCCTGTTTCAGCTATTGTGTCTGCCATTCCTGAGGAGGTCCTAAGTCAAAGGAGAGGTGGTTAGGGATTGGTGTGAGTTGTGAATAGATGTTTGCTTCAGAACAAGCTGAAGATAGGATCATGGGATCCTATCTGCTGGGTGAGACAGCATCTTCAGCTCCTGTGAGTGAGGTCTTGTTCTGTATGAATGCCCATCTTCAGTTCCCAGAAGTGCTGTGTTCCTAGCATTTTGTCTGATGTGGCCAGTGGCAGGTACTTGGAATACAGGTAGCAGGCCATGGCCAAAGTTGTATTTTTGCAGAGCAGGAACAGTGTTGGGGTCACATCTGCCTGGTGTACTGTTGAAATGAGAGTCTTTGCACTGACTTTCTTGAGCTTTGAACTGGATCCTTGGAAAGTGTTGGTTAAAAGTCTCTGTGCCAATGCCTGAACTCTGCATGTGTTTTCTTCCCCAGGCAAATTCAGAATACACACACGGGGCTGGATTTGTCAGTGCCAGAGTACCAGGAAATCCGTGGGAAGATGATGTCTGGGCATGTAGAGTATCACATTGTTGTTGTTACCCGACTGGCTGCCTTCAAATCAGCAAAGCACAAGCCTGAAGATGTAGTACAATTTATGGTAAATATTTAACCTGTGTTACGTTAGTGATCACTTTCCTAATCAGCTTAGATTATTTTGATCCTGATGTAGCAGATACATCACAGCCTCCCTGGGTCAAAGTCCCAGGACAGTAGGACAACACAGTCTGTGCCATTTCTGCCATAGGAGTATTATCCATATATGAATTGAACTTTTTATCCCAGGAGCTCAAAGCCACAATGACTCTTTGTTGTTGCCTTTAAGGCATTTTGTATGGGGGGTCAACAAATAGAACCCAATTAAGCTTTTTATAATTTCTGCTACAAAATTAGTTTCTCTGATACATGTATCAACACTAGGACTTGGTACATAAACATGAAATAAATATATAATAGTTTACTTGAATGGAGAGAGAATCATGTGGGGGCAATCAATAAGAGGAATTAACCTTTCAGTAGGTTAGCCTTGACCTGTTAGTTGTGCTCTGCTAGCCTTGATGTGTTTTTTAAAATCCTTACTAACAGTTTCAGAAAGAAGTATCTGTATAAAACATTGTTGAGTTGGATTGCCTTTTTCACAATACCTGCAGAGTAAAGGTTTGAAAACATGAGATTAATTTTGCATGTTTTAACTGACCTGTAGCACATGGATATTCTCTTGAGCTGTCTCACCTGGGACTGTCTATTGAGTCAGTGGAAAAAGGTGCATTTAGGCTACACTTCATTTGATCCACTTTTTCTGTGTTCTGAACTACTCCCAAATAGTGCATTTCTCTGTCTGTTTACAGTAAAAGGACTCTGCAGGGATGCACCTTGTTGCATGCTGTGAATATCTTTTTGTTTCAGGTGTTCAGGAGATAACTAATGTCAGTGATGTGAGGGTGTGGTTAGCCCTAGTGTAACACTTCTTAGAAGTCAGCTGATAGCCTTTTATGAGGATGTAAACAGGTGATGGTAATGCAGTGGGTGTGGTTTATATAGATTTCAGTAAAGCATTTCGTGGTGTCTCCCACACCATCCTCACATCTTAACTGGGTAAATGTGATCTGGATGATGGGGTAGTGAGGTGGATTGTGAACTGGTTAAAAGAAGGAAGTCAGAGAGTTGTGGTCAATGGGACAGTGTAGCTGGAGGCCACTGTCTTGTACCTCAGGGGTCTGTACTGGAACCAGTACTATTCATCAGTGACCTGGATGAGGGAACAGAGAGCACTGTCAGCAGGTTTGCTGATAACACAAAACTGAAAGGAGTGGCTGGCACACCAGAAGTCTGTGCTGCCATGCAGTGAGACTTTGGCTGGAGGGTTGAGAGGGGAGAAATTTAAGGAGATACAGCAGGGGCAAGTGTAGAGTCTAGCATCTGAAAAAGAACAGCCACATGTACCAGTATAGGTTGGGAACTGACCTGTTAGAGAGCAGCACAGAGGAAAGGGACCTGGGTGTTCTAGTGGAGAGGATGACCATGAGCCAGCAACATGCCCTGGTGGCTAAGAAGGCCAATGGGGTCCATTAGAAGGGTGGTTAGTAGGTCAAGAGAGGTTCTTCTCCCCCTCTACTCTGCCCTGGTGAGGTCTCATCAAGAATATTGTGTCCAGTTCTGGGCCCTTCAGTTCAAGAAGGACAGGGACCTGCTTGAGAGGCTCCAGAGCAGAGCCACAAAGAAGATTAAGGAGTGGAATATCTCCCTTGTGAGGAAAGGCTGAGGGAGCTGGGTGTCTTTAGCTTGGAAAACAAGAGACTGAGGGGCAACCTCATTAAAATTTATAAAAAAAAATTAATTTAAAATTTATACATTTATAAACATGTAAAGGGTGCCAGGAGGGTGGAGCCAGGCTCTTCTCAGTGATCTCCAGTGAGCTGGAGCATAGGAAGCACCATTTCCTTTTTCCATAAGGAAAAGCTTTTTCACTGTGAGGGTGACAGAGCACTGGAACAGAAGACATTCAGAACCTGCCTGGACATGTTCCTGTGTGACCTACTTAGGTGATTGTGCTCTGGCAGGGGGGTTGAATCTTTCAGGGTCCCTTCCATCCCTTAACATTCTGTGATTCTGATAAATGGAAATTTACACAGTTTGATTTACAGATAAAGCCTCATCTTTCAATGTTGTGAAGTGGTGCATGGTGAGGAGATCTTACACATTTATTGCACTCCATATGCTATATATACCTGTATGGTAGAAGCAGCCATGCTGGCATGATAGTCTGTTCTGTTCTCCCTCCTTGTCCCTGGCTGCTTGTTCTCACTCCTGCAGTGCTTCCTCCTGTGTGCCAGTGTCATGTGGCTATTCAGTAATGTCAGCTGAGGAACTCATCCTGACTAAAAATGGGGGTTTCATTATTTAGTACTAATTTATACCTGTTTCTTGAGCCTGCGACTTGCACAGCCCCATTAGAGTTTGTTTGAGGACAGGGGAAGGGCAAATAGGAGTAGGGGATGTGGAATTGCAGTTTTTCTGCAGCAATTCCTGTTTATATTATGTAATATTTCCATGCAGCTCTGTGCTGGAAAGAAGATGACGAAACCTGAGGTGTTGAACTGGGCTATTGTCATACAGCATTTTGCATCACTTATCAAAAAGTAAATAAAGTCAGCTCACCTATAAAGAGGAGAAATATACTTTCTACTGTTCCCCCCATGCTTGCTGAGTTTATCTGTTCCCATGTCTGCTCTCTCTAGAAGGATTTTCAGCACTTAGTTGCTCCTCTCAAGTGAAATAAACCTTTCTGTATTCTTCTCTCATCAAATGTCCTGTCATTTCGTTCTTCATGAAGAAGAAAACTAGTGTAGTCTGATGGGAATAACATTTATCTCATCAGGTATGTTTTTTTTCAGCCTACTAAGTCTGATATATTATATAGCTTGGTGTATGAGAGTAATTTAAAACCCTGAGCTGGGAGGCTGGAGGCTGGATGCATCGATAGATTCTGATGAGTCTTTTCTCTATGCATTACTGGAAGGAGCAGAGGGATTCACCTCTCTATAAACTGGATATTTTCACCTGAATCTGTCTCTGATTTTATGGTCAGTAGGGAGAAGGGGTAATGAGGTGACTCATCCTCTGGAAATGCCTTTCTTTCACTCTAAAGGAAAAGCATTTTATGTTTTAAACAGCTGGAACGGGGAGCTTCAACTCCAGGCTAAAATGCTCATTGTGTTGCACACTATTTATACACCCCTGGGATTTTCCACAAAGCCTTCAGAAGGCTGTGGGTCTCCTGTAGGTCCTGTGTGACATTTACCCGCCCCATGCAAGCCCATTGGATAACCCAAAGCATCTCAGATGGCATGGGATATCTGTCTTCAGGCAGAGCCAGCTGCCCTCTATGATTAGATGTCTTGCTGTGAATTTCTAAACAGTATTGTTGAGAAGAATGTAGATGAGCAAAGTGGATTCCTCCACACCGTAGGTTCTCGGCTACATTTGATAAACCCTGTTAACCTACACGTGTGCACAGGGCTGGCAGATGTTACATAAAGGCATAAAGCACATAAAGGCATTGGCACACCATCCTGGAGCAGATACTGCATGTCATCCAAGGTACCACTGTGTCCAGGTGACTTGAGTTTCAGTCACATCTTGCCAAAATGTAGTGTCTATATCTGACTGTCATGAGAGCTGAGCCACCTCCTGTCTGTAGGTAGTTGTCTGGTGGTAAATTCCAACCCAGTGGCTGCCAGGTGAAGTGAGTTGTACCCTCTGTCTGTGTAGTGCCCTGTTCTGCTCTGTGTTGTACCAGCACGAATATGAACCACAACCCTTCCTTCCTCAGAGAGTCTTCAGGTGAGGTGTAAGAGAATAACAATGTGACTGGGGAACAGCAGAGAAGAATGAGGTTAGATTGGGCAGCAGGTCAAACACATCAGATTTGTATAGCAAGGGGGAGTGAGATGAGGCATCTGAAGGAATTAAAAGCAGCAACTGTGTGGCTGTTCTACCTGCCCAAGTGTGCAACCCGGATGGGAGAGGGAACTTAGTTTTGTTCTCATTGAAATAATCACATTTGAGAGGCGCCAGTGTCAGAGTGCTGAGGTAGGGCAGAAATGGTGGATAGGCTTATCAGGATTTTCATTGTCTCTGAAAATGCTAATCTAGTTTTGGCTGTCTCAGGAGCCGGGTCTGGTTCTCGAGACCCTCTGTCTTTCTTTTTCTTCGTCCTCCTTTCCCCCTTTCCCTGCCTGATAATTAGCTACACCGCATTAATCTTTTGTAAATGTTCTTGTGCCTGCTTCCAGTGGAAGTGACCGCCCTCAACGCTCTCGTGCCCTAGGTGGCAGCAGCGACACTGGATTTCTGCATGTTAGGGCAGCATTTATTGGTCAAACAGTTTCTCTGTATCCCCTGGAAAAAAGATGGAGAGCAGGACAGAAGTGTTCTAGAAGCTTGCTGTGGTCTCTAGGCTGTGATTTACATGTCACTGGATGAAGATATGGTAAGAACCTCTGACCAAAACAAGATGGACAGCAAAAAGAGATTACAGATGTCAGGTCTAAACAATCTAGATTTCCCTGTTTCCCAGCCTTAGTGGGACTGTGCCAAGTCAGTATCATAGCATTTGTAATTGAAACATTTGTGAAGCATTAACAGAAGAAAAAAATTACTTCTGCAATGACTTTCAGATCAAAGTTCTTAGAAACTGGAGGAATGTTTCAGCTTTCAAAATGCCATTTCTCAAACAGGGCAAGTGGATTGTAGAATTGCTTAACCTTGAGGTTGCATTTGGTAATTGATAGAAAACTTGGCTGAATTTCTTTCACAGATCATAATACTCTTGCCTAATTGAAAGAGTGAAATTGCTTCTATCTTTGGTACTGCATCAGAGGCACTGCTGCAAAGGTGATACATAATTATTGCCTGTAGATCTGCCATTTTTTCTGTGAGAAGAAGAAAAGGCTTTGTTTTTCTGAACTGCATTTCTTCTAGCCACACCTTACCTTTTTTAGCAATTAAATTCTCTCTTCCTGACCTTAATAAAAATCTACCCAGCCTATACTGCCTTCGTGTTCTATCTCTGCCCGGTTTAATTTTTTCTTTTTCAGAAATTACTTTTGTTAGTAAAGTTTGTTCTTTTTCAACATAGAACAAACAACTACTGGTATTTGGCAGGCGCAGCACAGTTTTAGGAGGAATTTCCTATAGAACTGTCTTCCTCATATAAAATGAGGGAGTGTAAGGATGTGGATGGAAATTAATCTGTGTTTTCATCACTGTCTTTTTGCATATATTGGCCTTCTTTCTGTGGGCCTCAAAATCTGTTTGTTGGAGTTGCTGTTTCCTGACTATACAGGTTTGTTGTGCAGATAAATTCCTTCACATTAGAACCTCTGTGGTGTGAGAGTGGAAAAAATAATATCCCTGCTCAGTGTTCAGAAGCTGTTAAGAATTTATGTTGATTAAAAAGAAATATTGGAGTACTTGCTCTTCTGCTAGGCAAAACAGGTGGGGAGAACAGCATGTGGTCATGTAGTTAAAAGCAACCATAGTGCATACCCATGAGGTCACCAAGCAACATTAATCCTGGTATGCCTTAAATTGGGAGTCTACAAACAAAAATTTTGGTTCATACTCCTTGTGAAAAGGGATGCTTTTGATTCCTGAAACCAAAGCTTCTGGTTGTATAAATGACAATCCTGCTGCACCTCCTTTTTGTGGCAGTGTTAAGAAGTGGACTTCGTAAAAAGAAAGTCTTTGCCTGTAAGTATAAATACCTGTAAGTATTTTGTGTAGTACTGCAGAATCAAGAGTGCTCTTCACTGTGTGCACTGGCTAGATGAAGGGCTTGAGTTAGCTCTATCTGGGATCTGCATTTCATTGAAATCCCTGCAGTAAATATGAAGCATATGAAGACAGGTTTGAGGTCAGAAATCGGGCATTAAAAAGAGCCTAGGGAAAGGAGGCATTAAATCCCATTAATACAGAGTGGGATCAAATTCTCCTGCGCACATCTGAAAGTCCCAGGTTCGTATCCTACAGGCATTCTGGTGTGTGTACTTCATGCATGAGGTTCTCCTGAAGAAGGGTGCAAGACACATGCATGAGATTTGAGGGATTAGCAGCAAACATCAAGCTTTGACTTTGAACTTTCACGTGGTTTTCTTAACCTTCTAGCTATATTTGATCGTATTTTACTTACTTACTTGTTCCTGGTGCAAAAACATTCAGACCCATCCCTGTCTCTTGGTTCTATTCTGGATGTTAATTATTAGAGCCAAATAGGGTCTTGACTTGGCAGATATGCACATGCTTTCCTGTATTTGCATGATTAACTCTTTTGAAGTGGATTGAGCCTTTGATATTGTGACTTGACAGAGCTCCTTGAAGTTCGTGCACTCAGGCTGACTTACAGGTGGTGGGGGGTTTGCTCCTCAGTATTCACAGAGTTCAGTTAGAGGCTTGGAGGGGGAGAGGATAATTGCAGGATCAAGATCTAGAGGAATTACAGGCAGCAGAAGAAAAATATTTTAATATTAATCAAATAGGACTTTGTTTACTTAATAGGAATGATTAAAATGGGGTTTAGAGCAGCATTTATTTTCTTATCCTGACATTTTGGGCCATAGGATCCATCAGCTCTTTTCAAAGATATGTGTGTGGTAACCAGGAAAAGCCAGATTTAATTTTGTTATGTGCCAATACACCTTTCTCCTTGTCAAAAGACATCAAATTGAAGGGGTCTAGAACTGTCACAACAGAGCTATGCTTCCTGACTGGAAAGGTGTGAGAATGCTCTGGGTGACATCTGGGACTCAGTCTGAGAAAATACATTTGTGAGACCTGCCTGGTGCTTTGTAAGGCACATTGTAAGTGCCTCTGTGCTGCTGCTTTGAAACCAGGAGAGCCAACTGTACACTCATAGCCCAGAAGGCTCATCTTAGCCTGGGCTGCATCACAACAAGTGTGGCCAGCAAGTCAGGGGAGGGGATTCTTCTGCTTGTGAGACCCCACCTGGAGCACAGCGTTCAGTCCTGGGGTTCCCAGTACAAGAAACACATGGACCTATTAGAGAGGGTCCAGAGGAGAGCCACCAAGATGATGAGAAGGTTGGGGGCACCTCAGCTATAAAGACAGTCAGAAAGTTGGGCTTTTTTCAGCCTGGAGAATAGAAGGCTCCAGGAAGACCTTGTTGCAGCCTTTCAATATGTAAAGGAGGCTTATAAGAAAGATTTAGGGAGACTTGACTATGGCCTGTAGTGACAGCACAGGGAGCAATGGTTTTCAATTAAAAGAAGAAAAATTTAGATTAGACACAAAGAAAAAGTATTTTATGATGAGGATGGTGAGACACTGGAATGGGTTGCCAGAGAAGTTGTGGATGCTCCATCCCTGGAAGTGTTTAAGGCCAGGTTGGATGGGACTTCAAGAAACCTGGTCGAGTGGGAGGTGTCCCTGCCCATGGTGGAGGAGTTGGAACTAGATAATCTTTAAGTTCCCTTCTGGCCCAACTACTATGTGATTCTAAATGAATTGTTGGCATTTCCAGCACAAAAACAAAAAACCCAAAAACCCAGAGAAGGTAAAGATAAGCAAAACCAAAGAGAATCCTGTGGCAGCCGTGGCTTGAGGCAGAGGGATAGCAAGCAAGGAACTGCAGCTGCCAGAGGCTTGCAGGGGCGTTGGTGGTGGGTGAGGACCGGTTTGGGCTGGGGTTTGAACGTCTCTCCCGTGTGGGTAGGTTATCCCAGCAGAGGGCAGCCCCACACCGTCGGAAAGGAGGGAATACTGCAGGCTTTTGGGTAGCACATCAGTGAGCTTTGGGTGCCTGGTGTCACTCTTGGTCCAGCGCTCTGTCCCGTGTGGTGCTGATCAAAGCCCACGCGGATTCACGGAGGCTCAGTTAGCAAGGACTGGATGCAAGGCTGGGCATTTACCTTAGGTTCAGTGGTGGAATTAGACATAAATTGAGATTTATGAATAATTTGGAGTTGGATAGAGGAGGAATGAAAATTAAGTGGGGAAAGAAGTAAGTTTGTATGTCTCAGTTCAGTGTTACTTTTTGCTTATTTTAAAGCGGTTTTGGCAGAGTCTTGTCAATTCGCTGCTGTCTTGGAGTGCTTTCAGTCACTAATTTGCTATTTAGTATTGAAATTAATTGGATGTTAAACTTTTTTCACAAATCAGACTTGATTTTTTTTTTTTTCTGAGTGGAAGGTGATACTGTTTTTTCTTTTGAAAGAGTACCAGTGAACTCCTCAGTGCCCTTACTTTTGTGCTGACACAGTATTTTTGGGAGGGGCTCTGTTATACCCTGTTCAGTTTTCTGGGACCTAGCAAACTATAACTGTACATTTCTGAAATTCCAGAATTGCCTTCTTCCCTGGTTCTGGGGTGTATTTTAAGGGAGGATTGTCTTATTCTGGGAACATCTCTATTGCTCACTTCAGTGCACTTCACCCATAGTGAACAGTGGACAGCTGAAATGCAAATATCTTTCAAATCAGCTAGCTTGGTTGATAATTACTGCCAAAGGCAAGGAAGTATGGAAGCTAAGGTGGTTATTGCTCTTTATGCCTACATCTAATTTAGTAAACCAGTCAAGATGTGTCTGTTAATGTCAGAAGCTGTTATGTGGCCTGGAGAGCAGCTGGCATGGTCTGGCTGCATCCACAGTATGAAACTCCCTTACCATCTGCAATGGGCATACTGACTACTGGATGTTCCCTGCACCAGGCTAAATCTTGGTCTGAAAAATTACCTGAGAGATTGCTGGCTGCCCTGTCAAACATTGTCAGATTCCAGTTGACACAGTAAGGTCCCTACTAGACACTCTTGGCTTCCAGTGCCTAGAAATATGCCCTGATACTGTTTAGTTTGGTAGTATAGACACAGTTTATGGATTCTGTGATCTTAACTTCTTTCCACTTCTGCATCTGTACTTTTTGTTAGATTGACTTTCTTTTATTACTGTCTTGGTGGAAGAACTCTGTCATCTCACATCCCAAGATGTGGTATTAAGAGTCTTTCCATCTTTTATGTTGCAGTATTAATTAGTATTCACTCCTCTGGAGTTCACCAACATGTGTTAAATAAGGATAAGAGCTGGACCCCAGGAGAGGATCTGGGCTGTATGCAATTCACTAGCACTAGCTTCTTGTTCTTGTGTTTTGTTTTTTCAATCTAATTCTATATTTGTTGAATCACGCTCATAGATTATGGGACCATAGAAGGCTATGATGAAAATATTGTCTGCATAATACCACAGTCACTCTCCATTGTGCCTGTAGCATTACTTAGAGATTGTGCTTTGTTTGTGTGTGGATTTGTGTGTTGAATTTTAAGGTGCTGAATTCAAAACCTTATGTGGCACAGAAGCCACACGATTTCTCACCAGCATTCCCATGGCTCTTTTAATATCTTGGGTATTATTCTCCTCAGGCTTCCTGTCTTTGTCTGCAGAAGGAATTACTTCATTCACTGTTGGCATCTTCTCCCTTTATGGGAACCTGTAGACCATGGCCTTGGGTTTTATTTTCTTGAGGATAAACTGAATAGCCAAGGGTCAGCTGAGGTCTTTGCCCTTTGATTTCTGTGTTCGGTGCTTTGCAGGGCAGCAGGTGTGCCAGGTTTTCAGAGTTTAGCATCCAGAAGGGCACTGAATCCCAGCAAGGTGGAGAAATGGGTTTTCTGGCTCAATGGTGAAAAGATGGAGGCTTTCTCCATCAGATACCTACCTGGTATGTGCTTCTCTTCCCTCCCATCTCTCAGGGCTGAGCATAACATAGTTCATTTATAGTCAACAATTTTTTTTTTGGTGTCAGAGAAAAGTATCTGGAGCAGTGACCTTCCCAGGATTTCATTAGTTATGAGTCAGACAAACAGATCCTGAGTATCTGGCACTGAACTTCAGTTCAATTAGGGAGTGGATTTTAGTAGCAAAATTAGAGGAACAGTAACAGTGCTTGGGGATTCACTGTGGAAATAACAGGCTTTTACTAGGCTATATGTAAAGCTCCTTGGTAATACATGTTTTTCCACTTCAGTTTCCAGGGTTAATGTTTCACTGTGCTTAAACTGCTGATTTGCTGCTCATGTCTCCCCTTTAAAGAAACTTACTCAGGCAGCATGTTTCATTGCAGGTTTCCAAGAAGTACAGTGAGATAGAGGAGCTCTACCAGAGACTGGCAGCACGATATCCACAGACTCCTCTTCCACTCTTGCCTAGAAAAGTTCTCTTTGTAGGAGAATCTGACATTTGTGAACGAAGAGCTATGTTCAATGATATCATGAAATTCATCTCAAAGGATGTGGATCTAGCAACGAGTCCTGAGTTACTGGAATTCTTAGGTAATAAAAAGATGTGAGTGTTCCTTCTCCTGAGAATGTGCTTGATAAAAGCATTATTAAGTTCTTGTCTTAGGTAGTGGGAAACTAGAGAATGCCAGAATAAAGACTACCACTGAAAATACCCTTCTGTGCTGCATTGTTGTGGTTGCTGGTGCTTTCTCCTGGTCTCAGTGGATATGGGCCTCATTCAGAGGACTGATACTCTAGGGGAACAGTTCAGGGTCTCCCTTACTTCACAACATGCTTTGTCCAGTTTTTATTCCTAATAAAATTGCTAGGCCTTGCTGAGGAGACTCCTAAAGCAAATTACTGACTATGAGAAAGAGCTGAAAGAAAGGCAGATTCCTTATTTGTTAAACCCATTTTCTGGCCTCCCTCTTTTTAAATAAAATTTCCCTTAGTCCCATGTCCATCTCTCACTGGCTCTTGCAGTGGTTCATATAGTTCCTTTCTGTGTTCCTTGGGCATAGCAGGGAGTCATTGAATAGGTGGAACAGATGGGCTCTCAGCTCTGAATTCAGCCGAGAGCTGCTTTGCAAGGACTGCTCCAGCCTGGTGCTGTGCAGGATTGTCAGTGTAGCATTAATTTTAAAGAAATGAAGTTGCAAGCTGCTACAAGTCACCATGTGTTAACAGCCAGTTTTGCTAAAGTGTCAAGTGTGGCCAGATGAGAATTTCTGTGAGACTGACAGCTTCCTTAAGTCAAAGGGAGCGAAATTGCCTAATATTTGGCAAAATTATTTTGCTGTTTTGCTACTTTTGCTACTTTTGCTACTATTGGATAATTTTTTCTTCTTTCCCTGGCAGTGTTCTCTTGAAAGTAGACCCCTTGCACTGAGAATTCAGAATTCATTAACATTTGCATGCTGATTAATCCAACCATCTACAGCTGAATTAGCCTGGACTGTCTTTATACTGTAGGCAGTGTGGGTGCAAGTAGTGTGAACTGCTCATTGAAATCTGCCTCAGAATAGTGTCTCACCATACCACCCTACCAAACCAGGTGGATTTCAGCAGGTACACTGCAGATCTTCAGGCTTGTTGTGTACACTTTCCCTACAGATACTGGAGCCATTTAATATACTCAGGGGTGTTTAGGGAGAAACATCACGATAAAACATGGGGTTAAGATAAGATGCATTCTAACACCCACTGCTTACCCTAATTAGCACCCCCTTCCCTGTAAGGGGGGCATAAGACCACTTGCTCAGTGTAGACACCCATTGGCTTAGTTAATGATGGCTGCCCTGGGTAATTTTGCAGATGCAAACATGAAAAGCTGAGTGATATTCATCTCCCATGCAGTGTTACTTGTAACAGCCAAAAGGATGAAACCCATGAGTTTTCCATCATGGTTTTCACTACCATATCTTTTGCTAGTCTCATTACTTTAAATTGCTTTCCTGAACATCCAGAGGCTCCACACCAAAGAATAGTTCTCACTTTATTCTCCTGGGTTTTGCATATAACAAGGGAGGTAAGAAGGCTTGGTCAAAGCACATGTTTTAGTCTGCTGAATTTGCACCGTTGCATGGATCTTGCATGCTGAAAAGAGTGTAAATTGAACAGCTGCTGTGGAAACTTTTCCATGCTGTCCAGTGCTCTAATTTTAGCTCAAAATAATTAAACTGGTATCAAAAATGGACTGCATCTCAACTAGCTATGTGCAAGTTAACTATCTATATGTAACCAGAGTATTTACTGCTTGTCTGCAGCCAGTGGAGAGAAATAAGCTCCTCAGAGGGAAACTCCTTCTCAGACAGCTTTATTTGCATGGGATGAATCACCACATGGAAATTGTATTGTTTCTATTGACTATGGAATGAACATGAATAAGTGGATTAGACATGTGCTGCTGTGTCTCAGCTAAAGTTTGTTTCCTCTGTCTTTCTGTACTTAACTGTTTTAAATCAGTAAGCAAATCAGACACACAATGACACATCAGTGGAGAGAAGGGACAGTCAGAAATATTGAGAGAGTGTTCAAAAGCTGATTGCGTCCTTCAGTCCCCAAACAAAATGCATCAGGAGCAGGTGCAAGGCATTAAATAAAACATAGTTGTTATCCTGTGTACTCAGTTTTGCATCCATTATTATATTTTTCAGGAAAAAAATCCACTAGTGCCATTGACTTCAAGGGTAAAAACATTCCTGATGACAAGGAGAAAGAAGATGAAGAAAATGAGGCACTGGATTTTTTCAAAGAGGAGGAAACACCTGACTTAATCTCACAGCTTTCATCAGTGAAAAATGCCAGAAAAGGGGAGAAAAAGGAAGATGAAGAGGAGGAAGATGAGGAAGAAGACTTAGACCCTCTTGGTATAATCAGGTATGGATGGTAGTGCCTTTATCACTTTGTTTTTTGTCTAGTTTTCTAAATAAATAAGGCTGTTGTATGTCACTGTCTCTTCATCCCAACATTTTATAACCTCAGCTACTTTCATCTTCATTTCACTAAGAAGCAGAGGCCTCTGCTGGTTATGAAGGAGGTGCCTTGGTAGAGGGAAGAGACTTTGTTGCATTTACTGCATTCCTTAGGAAGTCCAAATGGCAGAGGGTCATTGTAAGCACCTTGATAGTAGCCTCGGGTACAGCAGGCACTTCACTGGACACTGCAGGAGCTCACCACAAAACATAAAGCCACCAGAGTCCATTGGATGTTCAGCTCTGGATTACACTGATGTTTACAGTGTCTGGAACTGCTTCTGAGCTCATTTTTGTCTCCATGAAGTAAAGTTACAGCTGCATAAAGAGCAAAAGAAACAGTATTTCAACTGTGATGTTCACAAAAAGGATTTTCTTTGGTTCTTTGTTTATCTGAAGGTGTCCTGTGCTAAATGCCTCTAAGGCATAGGCAATAACACCTTGAGAAACAACAGTTGAATCAAAGCTTGCTCATGTTAGTAGATAGGTTTGCCCTCCTGTCTAGTAATTCCCAGACAGTTATTTTCTACAGCTCGAGATGGAACTTCTCACTTCGTACCCAAAACCATTTCTGACTACTGAAGCCTAGAAGCAAATCTAGTTTCTCAATGGCTGGGGTCATGATTAGTGACTACTTTTTCTGGGGTATGTCTGGCTTTAGATGCCCAGATCAAAATCCCCAAGCTGTTCTTGAGCTTCAGGAAGCCCTGACTCATTCAGCTGAATTGTGTCAGCCACCCACAGTCACCAGCCACTTTGTCTTGGACCCAGACAGTGCTTCCAGAATGCTTCTTCTCAGCAATCTGCAGTAGCTGACAGTAACATTCCAGAGCCCTCTCTTGGTGATTCCCAGTTACCTTCAATTGTTTCCCAAGGGATCATTCACTCCAGGCTCTAAACTGGAGTCTCCCACTCTAAGTCAACTGCAATAACTGGTACTGGAAGCACCATCTGAACTTTGCTCCTGCTGCTGTAATCATAATTGTTGATGTCTAGATATTGTCCTTTTTGCATGAAGTATTTAATCCTTTGCTTATCATCAGAAAACTTTAAATATTGTTCTTTTTACAAAGCATGTGCTTAATTATTCAGCATCAAAATTATTCTTTTGTTGAAGAAGTGTTTAAAAAAGTTAACTAATTATTTACAATGAGAGGTTAGATAAAGCAGTGCTTCCCAAAAAATGGCCCTTACTTTACAAAAGTAGCTCTCCTTTTTTGGATAGGAAAATGATCTATTGGGTTAGCAAATGCAGTGTTGTATTTTCAAACTTAGTAAAAGTATAAGCTTTAAAGAATTTGCTGTTCCAAAACAAGCAAGAAGTTTGCTTTTCTGCTCTGCACAGTTTGACATAGCATTTGAAACCCTTGATTATTTTGGTCTTTTAATGCGTTGAAGGATGAGAAGATCTAGTATTTCATCCTAATTTAGTTTATTGCTTCCATTCCTTTTGAGAACAGAATTTATACTGAATCAGAATAACTTCATTTATGTAAGAAGTATGGCCTTTAGTGATACAGAGCTGCAGCATGACATATTATGCAGTCAAATGTTTTTTTCACTCTAAACCAGTGGTTGGCTATCTAGAAAAAAATGTCTGTATGTAGTTAGTGTTATTCTTATAAATCTCACATGTACAGGCAGAAACATGGAAGTGGAAATGAGAATCTTTCATCTGATTTTACATTGCTCTATTTTGTAACCCTGCTTCCATGGAAGATATTTTCAATTCAAATCAGTGGAGATCAGGTCAGACATAAGCATCAAATCCCAGCTTTATGCTGTCTAGTAATAGGTGTCTCCCTAATAGGCCAAAGGCAGGAGCTTAGCTGTCAGTTGATGAACATTTCTTGGGTGATCATTTGAGGGTATCTTCTATACCCATTAAGATATTAGGTGCTCATGTGCTTTAAAGAGGGAGCTTTAAGGCCTTACACCTTAAAAAAAAAAAAAAAATCCACAATCCTTTCCTCTGTGAAAACTGTTTAGAAGATATAAAGTCAGCACAGAACAAGCCAGCCTATCCAAGAATTGTAGATGGCCAGGGTGATCTGAGCAGCAGAGCTCTGACCTAAATTGAATCCTGTGTTTGGCATAATCTTTGTTTTTTTTCTTTCTGAATGAGGATGAAACTGCTCCAGTAGCACAGGCTTCCATATGTTGTCAGCATGCTTCATTTGGTAACAACTTTTCCTCCTGGGCCAGAAGGTTTGTGACTTGGATTTGGCCCAGCACTTCTGCTGTGCTGATGAACCACCAGTTCATCCAGTTAAATATACCAGCCTTAGGGGTAAAATGCTGAATTGGGGTCTTTTGTCTGGTTTTGTATTGCTGGTGATCATCCAGGTGGAAACTCATAATAGTCTGGTTCCTTTTGCCTGGAGGAGACATCCCAGTTGTGCTGATTCTCTTCCTTGAGTTGAAGGCTGTATCTGAGTTGATCTTTGATGTCTGATGGACGAGTCATTTGGCAATTTCACTGTTCAGCTTTTGTGGGTATAATGATGTAATGATGTGTTTCTCTGCTATATGATTCTCATGCCCAGAAGCTTTTTTTTTCTGTGTTAGCAGAGTGATCTTGAGCCATGTCTGGAATTCTTAACAACAGGAATACTGTTGGGTTTTTTCTTGTCCAAATCAGGAACATTTCAAAAACCATAGTGTATCATATTTCTGATGAAGTTTTCAGCTTTTAATAGTCCTCCTGTTTTTTTTTTTTTTCCCTCAGGCCTAGTTCTTCTTAGAATAAGAAATACTCAAATTTACCTTTTTGATTTTTGGGGGGTGTTTTTATAACAGTGTATTGTCACCATTGCATTGTAATCTGCAAGTTTTCCTTACAGGTTGTCCTTTCCTGGACATTCATAGAGATCTTTTCAGCACTGGAGAGAATATACAGGTTCTGTAAGAACAAGCACTCTCAATACTGAGTAAGATGGTCCTTTGACATGAGCTGTGCAGTGGGGGATTAATGGAACGTACTCACTTTAGTAGCAGTAGCACATTTCCAGCTCTATTTTTTTTAATATTTTTTATATTTTTTTATATTTTTATATTTTTAAATATATATATATGAATATATTTAATAATATTTAAATAAAATATAAATAATATTTAAATAAAAAATAAAATATTTAATAATATATATATATTTTTTTTTTTTTTTTGGCAGTCTTAAGTGTACAGTGACTAGTAAATCACAAGGTTCTCATAGACAGACTATTTTTTTTTAAGTTAGAATTTCTTTTTTAGTTTTTCTGGTAAGCCACAATCCTTAGAATATACCTTTGTTAAAATGTTTTAATTCCTTTACAAGTGAGAAATCAGACATCTATTTTACTCCATGTTGTAGGCACAGTGCTAAGTACATTGGCTTATCTTTGCCTCTATTTTCTCCTTAAAGTGAGCACAGTACCACTCAATCACTCTTCTCTAAATCCACCTGTCTCAATATTTGCACAAACATATTTAAGTGCTCAGTAGGCTACTATGGTGCTTTGACAATATTTTAGTTTTTTAGAGGTGCAGTGTCTTTTAACACTGCTGCTTTGAAAGGATTTTCATGGTCAATTACAAAATATTACTCTGTGGATAGTCACAATTGCAGTGGTTTCTGTAACTGTAAAGCCCTCAGGAATGAAAGAAGCAGAAGACGAGATCTGGAAGAGGCCAGTCCTGTGAAGGGAAAGGCATGGAAGTCAGCCACAAGATGGAGGAGCTCTTCCCCTGCAACTAGGATATTTTTGATGATACTGCTGAAAATTCTGCAATGAAAGGAGGTGTAATTTAATGGAGTAAAGAGAGACACAATAAGCAGGAATCTTGAGCAGTATCAGTGCTGGTCTGCTCAGCAGGGCACGTTGGCTGAGGCTGACTGGGCAGTATCTGGCCATGACTGTACTGTTCCATTTCCTGATGTCCAGATTAAGTTTCCTACATCAAAATGCCCCCTGGAAATGGTTGCTGGCCTGTGCTGCCTCCTGTACTGCATCCTGATTAGGATGGTTTAGGAGAGGGCAAGTTGTCTCATGCCAGGGAAGCACCAGGGCCTCTCCTAACAGTTGAACTGATCTCTTATGCTCAGGCCCAGGGTGTGAAGCTTTTGCTAAAAAGAGGGATGGGGCCCCTGAGCTCTTCTGCTCATAGGACTTAGTAGCTTTCTGCTTGCTGCCATGTTTGCTCCCACTCTGCCCTGAGGGTTTTGCTTTCTGTAGGGAATTCAGGCAATCAGTTGTAGATTTTCTGACTTGATCCAAGCAGGGATGAGTTAGTCATTTCTAGCTCTTAATCTTAAAAAGAATTTTGAAAAACTCATCACAGTAACTGAATTGGGTTTTGTCTTTTCTGTGGATGAACTATGCAGTTTTACTGTTTGTAGCTTGAAGCCAAGAGACTTAGTATCTCTGTCACTTAGTATCTACAACTGATTTTAGTTCTTGTATTCAGTTTAATACAATAAACTTGAGCTGATTAAAATCACTCAGAACCTGCTTCCCTGAACAAAGCAGCAACAATTTTGCAAAAGGAGTGTGATTATTTCATGAGTTAAAAGCTTCAGCAGCCCTGCACATGCATTTCTTCAGCTGCAGTTAAATTCTGAGGTAATATTTGCTTACCAACTTGGGAGAACCCACCTTTTCCTGTGCTTTCCTTTCTTGCCTCCATCAGCTCTCTGCAGGAGCCTCTCCTCCACCCTCAGTCCCCTCCCTTCCGCCCTTTTTCTTTTGCCTCCCTAAATCTTTCTGTGACATTTCTTCCCTCAGCCTCAGCTTTCTTGGCAAACTGCACAGAGCCCAGAGGTGGATATTCCCTAGGCAAGAGCTCTTCTGTCTCCTGGACAGTTCCTGTCTCCACTCTCTGCCTTTGCTATTGTTTCAGTGGATTTCCCCTCGCGTCTTCTCCTCATCCAGATTTGTGCCTTCCCAGAGGAATAAAGGCACGTGGGTAGGTGGAAGCTTTGCATCTGTTGTGTTTGAATGCAGATGCATCCAACTCCTGACAACAGGAAGGGATGGGGCTGGTGAGGACTGACCTTTTGAGGGCCTTCTGCCAAAAGTTTTTAAAAGCCTTGTACCTAGTTGCTGCTGGGGTCGAGCTCAGCTGCTGCTGGTACCAGAGTTTTGCATTTGCTGGGTTTAGTTGGTATGAAGATTATTAAAGGACTTGAGGCCCTTTCTGGTTGCTGATGAAATGGGCAATGGCTTTGAGCAACAGATTTGGCAGGGAAGGAGCAGCCAGGCAGCCAGCCCTGGCATTCCCAGAGCTCTGCAGAGCCAGCCTGGCTGCAGGAGGTATTTTGGTGCACAAGCCAGCAGTTATTTCTCTGTTGTGTCCTACCCCTTTGTGTCCCTTAGCCCCCTAGCCAAACTTGAGTTTGACTCCTGAGCTGCTCATCCCAATGCCTACTTTTCTTTCATTTTCTGTGTTGTGGCAGAAGAACCTAGGATGGCCTCAGCCTTTGTCTTCAGGGGAGAAATGAGTGGCAGTGTTTGATCTTGCTTCCTCTGCCAAAAACCTTGGGCTGCTGATGCCAGAAATTGGCTTAAGGGGAGTCCTTCATTTAGCATCTTTCCAAGTAGTTTTATTGATGGAGTGCCCAGAGCTGTAAGAGGTGAGGGCAGTGTGCTTGTTGGTGGATTTTCACCTTAAAAGAAGAGCATTTCTGTAGGCTGGAGTGGTGTCACAGCAGAGCTGCTGTCTGCTGGACAGATGGTCTGGAGCAGGCTTGTCAAAATGTGTGTTCAGCTGCTGTGCCTTGTGGTCCTTGGTTGGCAGGGTTGTGCTTCTGCCACTCCTCAGGCATCCTCTTACTCCTCAGCCACTCATAAATTCACAGCTGCCTTTAGGTCTAGCCAGGTATGTGCATGACTTCCCCTCTGAATCCAATAGGATTCATACACAGCTGTAGAAAGCCTTGTCTTCTTGCCCTATCAGCTGAAAGAGGTGAAGGTGTCAAAACATCAAAGGAGAGAGAAGATACAGGTTATTTTTGTTTTAGTGAAATGCAGAGAGTTAAAACAATGGACAAGAAGAGAAAGAGCGAGTGTTGTTTTCCTAGCAGTGTGTGTATCTGTGCTCACAGCTGTGAAGCCTTCAGAGATTTAAACAGGCAGATCTTTATTTTCTGTCAGTTGTTGAGTCACAAGCTTAGGTTGCAAGGCATGCTTGACCCTCACTTTGCCAAGTGACACAAGTATTTGTTGCAATGCCAGTCCAGCTGCTGTCATCTTGGCAACTTACAAAATCCCAGTAAACAACCCTGTTGGTCTTCTGAAGCATTTCAGACAGCTGAAATATCTTATGAAAAGCAAAGACATTGTCTAGTATAGTGTTCTTCCCCATCAAACAGGTGAAAAAGAAGAAAAGGCATAAAACCCCCCTGTATTATCCATCCAGTTAAAGGATAAGCCTTTCCTAAGTTGTCTGCTCTCAGCCCTTTTTAGGATCAACCTTATTGCTCCTCCTTTGAGATGTTTTAACCCATTCTCTAGGGAGTAAAGCAGGATGTCAGGGTTGCTCTCTTTGAAGGAATTCAGTCCCTCCAGTTCATCTGTTCTGGGTGTTTTTGATGTTTTAATGTGCTTTGTGTGTGTTGTTTTTGCATGCAATGGGGTTTCCTTTCTCTTCTGCCTCTAGTCCCATCTCCTAAGCACAGCTTCCCACATTTCTTTACTGCAAATCTTGTTCTCTCCCCACAGATGGAAGGTTGAGGGTGACTGAGAGAAAACAATGGAAAATGAAACCATGTTTAGCTATTGAATTTCACAGAATCACGCATCTTCATTCTGTGTTGTGTCTCCTGAGTGATTGCTCTTGGGAGAGTCTACCAAGGCCTGGGTGGCTCCAAGTGATGGAACTGAGAAACTTCTCTGGCAATATTTTCCAATCAAAGGATCTGAGTTGGATGTTTGAAGGATTCACTTCCCTTCTCTCATTGCTGTTCCATGGTAGTGCTAACTGAAAGTAGTGCACTCGGGGAAACTGAGATTTTTCTGGTACTCCTAGGCATTCAGTTGGCAATATGTTACATCCATAAGCACTCCTTCAGGAGAGCATGTTTGACAGGTGAGTGTAAAAACCCTCTGGCTGTGTCCACTTTTGGCAGTCATAAAAAAATGTACTTTGGGATCAGAGCTCAGGCACTCAGTCAGAGATGTTTGGAGAGAAGTAGGTGCATAACTTGGAGATCTAAAGTTGGCTGCTCTGTATTTTCTTCTTTTCTGGAAATAGTCACTGCCCTGACCTAAGGACCTGAGTTCTCCCCTGTGCCAGAAATGCCCTTACCTGCACTCCTATTTCCTGGTATAGTGCTGGATTTTTGGTCTCATAAAATTATGCCACCATTATGTCCCCATGTTGCATGTTGAAGCAATTGCCTTGGTTAAACTTCGGTGATGAATTTCTGTCATGGTTGGTTTGAATGATTCCAGTACATACACAGCTGTAACATGAGGATCCTTTGGGAGGGAGTTTAAGTAATTATTTTAATATGCTTCATTTTCTTTCTGATTAGAACACTGAATATACTTTAATGGGTTTTATAAATAGTAATTTTGTGTTTATATCATCATCCAAAACCCAAAAGACTGCAAATAACTCTATAGTTTCTGTAGTGTTGCAGCTGTGTATGCCATCCAGCAGTGTTTTCAAGCAGAACACAAATGTAACTACACCTGGAGTAAAATGCAGCAAGGACTTAATAGCTTAGTGCAACACCTCATTGCAGCATCACACAGTAAGTGAAGAGCATTTAATTCAACTGGAAATGCAGAGGAAATCACACTGATGTAAATGCCCAGCTTGGAACTTGACCAGCTCAGTGAAGGTAGATATGTCTGCTTTTAAGAAAGTTGTTACAAGACTTTTAATAGACTCAGTTCATTCATTACAATGTATGAAAGCAATAAACTTGCCACACACTTTTATGTACATAGAAGAATTTGCAGAGCCAAGTAATGTCAGGGAGCTGGAATGGATACCATTGCCACTAGCTGGCACCAGCCTTCAGATAATTCCCACAGTCCTCCGAGTGAACTCTCAGCTTTTTGTTTTCCATCCTGTTTAACAGCAATGAGTGGTCATTTGTAGCAGTGCAGAACTAAACAGCAATGAGGTGTGCAGGGATTGCTGTGAGCCTTTCTGCAGCCACATTTAGCAGGTCCTTACTTAACTGAGACATATTTGTAGGAGGCAGGAGATTCTTTAGGAGGGGTACAGGCTAAATTTACAACTGCACAGAATCCAAAGTGGTTTTGTTTTTTTAAACTTCTACTTTGGAAGAGGATTGATCATGATGTAACTGGGCAGATTTAAACATGTTTTGTTTCATGGACTTTACAATAATAGGATGACTCAAGTCCTTAATTAGAATAAAAAAGCATTACCTCACCGATTAGCCTGCTGCTTTCACCAGGGCTCGGGAAATCTTTAATCAGCAGACCCAGGAACTGCTTGCTGATGAGACAGACTACTAATGAGGGATGGATTCAGAGCTGCCCTGGTTTTCTGTTCACCAAGTGTAGCCAAATTGTTTGCTCTAGAAGAAGCTGGCTGCAGAGTGAATGTGTGCTCAGTTAAAATTGAGATGGGAGACTTGCTTTGCCTTTCATCTGATGCTGTCAAATTCCCAGCTCAGCAGAATTAATAAAACCATTGTTCCCTTTTCCCCAGGGACCTGCTGCTGCAGACGTTTCTGCCTTGATTTCAAAGGATCAGAAAACTGCCTTTTGGAAAATAATTTTTGGAAGCAGTCTGTAAAACATTTCCAAAAATGTGTGAATTGTAACTCTGGGGCTGATACTAATGAACACACCTGGGGACCACATCTTCTTGCTGCTACCCCTTGCAGCAGTTGGCCAGATCTGGTATTATCTGAACTGCCACCAAAATGAGGGGCTCCTTAAGGACTGACTGACATCTGGGACTCAGCAGCTCTTCATTCTGTGCTTGAATTTCTCAGGTCTCATCTTGGGTACAGTACTTGTAAGTTAGATCACACCATTATCTCTTTGGTAAAAGGAGCAAGACTGATTTTGAAGATTTGCCTGGTGAAGAGTTTATTGCACAGAAATGTGGCATTCAGATTGTTAATGCCAGTTATTCTTAAAGTGGAAAAAATGCTATTATCTTCCATAAACTTTGAGTAAGACCTAAAACCTTTCCTTTCCACTTTGCCTGAGATGCCCAGTCATGTCCTGATCATAAGGAATGATGAAATACACAGCTAAGTAAAAACTGTCAGGAGCTGTAGTCTTGCTCTATGCCAACTAGGATGAAGCAGCTTCTGTCCAACAGCTAAATCCTTTCACTGCCCAAAGTGAGCTGGACACATCCACAACAGGAAAGGCCCTGAGCTTGTACTGATCCCTAAACTATGTCCAGGCATAATCTCGGAAAGCAGTAACTAGCCTGAGCCAAATTCTTGCCAGGGAGCATGGTAAAAACTCACAAGGCAGACATTGTGTGCTGTTATTTCAGCTCAAGCCCTCAGCACATTTATTTGCTAATATGTATGTTGGCTTTTCATTGTCAACAGGACAGCCTGGAGAAGGTGCATGGTTAGGAATCAGGACAGGAGCTGCTGTAACAAGGCTTTTCTTGGTGCAAGCAGTGCTGGGTGTAGTAGGGCACTTAAGGGTGGTCTGTGAACATCAGTCACCAAGGGCATTTTGCATGAAGTTTGTGGCTGGCTGCTGTGGCTCCTAGGAGCTAACACTCTTCTGGGGGATGGTGGGCACAGCTCAGAAGCTAACCCAGGATGGGTGCAGCCAGCCTGCTTTGGAGCATAACAGAGATCAGCTGTATGGATGTGAGTTGCAGTGCATCAGATGGCTAGGTCTTTACTTGGGTTTTTGCTGGTATAGGCTATTTTCTGAGGTCTGCTTTCTGAACCACGATTTTCTATAATAACTGCTGCTTATTTGGCTGGATATGCAAACTGGTCAGAGTAGCTTAGATGGAAGATTTCCAAGCTTCTCTCTTCCTTGCTTTATTGCTTTTTGTCTGTAATAGCATCCAAGGTGTTCTTGAAGGCATGATTAAACACAAAACACGGTGTCATGTCCTCAAAAACACTTTATAATGTTATCTATTCCCATTTGATAAAGACATCTCATTTTTCATCCGTGGGATGGGATATCTGCCATCATATTCTGTTGCTGGGTTTAGCAGTCTTGTCCTGGAAACCTGTCCAGAGTCATCTCTCTTTCTTGTCTTGGCTATGAATGATAGAGCTGTGGCCCTAGTGTTCCTGTAATATGAAAAAAATCAAATGTGTTCCTAGGAGGCTCCTGAGGGCTAACCCTCACTTCCTCCCTCAGGGGCTGTTACAGCCAAACCCTGACCTCAGTGGAGTTGTTTTTATTTGTTCAGTGGTGCTGCCAAGAGACAAGGGCAGTGCCACACAATGCAGGATGCTCAAACAGGACGGAGAATCGTGTGGCCCAGTGCTGCTGGCCAAGCTCTTAGGGGAATTAGTTTCAGTTCTCCATGTCAAAGACATCCTGTTTAGGCTGCAGACATCTCACTTCTGGTTTCCAGGACTGCATTTCACTCCTGAGCTCTAAAAGAAGAGTTGTGGCATGTCCTGCTAGTAGAGATGCAAAGAGAGCAAATTCTGAAAGGTTGTGAGGTGTTTGGGGGCTACCCAAATGTTGCAGTCTGTTGGCAATAAGTGTTATTTTAGTTACCTCACCTTTGGGAGGTGGTGGGAGATGTAACCTGGATAATCATATATCCCTTACTCTCATGGAGGAACTCTCTGTCTGCCAGTTGTCTGCCTGCTGTTGGCAGCACAGGGATGTCCCTTAATGGAGGAGAGACATTGTGGTGTTCCTTTGTGCTGCAAGACAGATGCTGCTGATGGATGTTGTGAAGAATACAAAGGTATCCTTAAACCCCACAGGCAGATGGGCAAGGACAGGCTCCCTTCTACTCTCACCTCATGTGTTTGTACCAGGAGGGACTGGTACCCCAGGACACCTCACAGGGACCATTTTCAAAAGGCAACATGAGAAGACTGAAACAAGTTTGTCTCCATATGGAGTCTTCTGGCAGTATCTCATCCAGTTTTTCTTTTTCAGATGTCACCAGGTTCCCAAGGCATGTCATAAGCACTCTCCATTTCAACTTATAACTCTGCAGAGCTCTAACACAACTCTCATGTTATTTCAAACATTTTGAACTGAAAATCAGATGTAGAATAAAGAAATAAAAATTCCAGGACACCACACAGAGCAAGGGAAGACCAAAGCCAAGTGTTGTATAGCATGGAAACAGTCTTGCCCCAGCCATCTGGTCAGCAGGGTAGGTGTGTGTGTGCTGCCTTCTGTGCTCTTGGAACATCTGCTGTGGAATTCTGCCAGCCCTGGGAAGGTCAACAGCCACAAAACCTTTCCCTTTCTTGGAGAGACCACAGGCAGATACCAATGTCCTCCCTTGGGGCTGCAAAGGAATATGAACAGAGACAGGAACGAGGCCAGAAGCTGCAGATAAGAAGTGTATGGGCAGCAAGGAGGGTTCTGGTGAGGGGCATAAGGCAGCCTCATGAATCATCATCTGGCATTTTGGCTATACTTGATGTGCTATATATCTACAGCCACACTGATCCACTGGTGGTGTTTTGCTGTGAAAGGTCTCCTGTATTATTTCTCCTTATGGATCCAGATCCTGACCTGTGATGGGTCTGTGTTTTCTGTCTGGAATGGTAAATCCTTTCCTCTGATGTCACCACTGCCACTGTAGCACCACAGAGCAGAAGCTTTGTGCAGTTGTTTGTGATCACTGCTCCCCTGCTGTCATCAGCATAATTTCATCACTTTTCCACTGACACAGATTAGTGATACAATTTCTGCTCCCCCTGTGTGTTCAACAAAACATCCTCTTTATCAAACGTGAGCTAATTTTGCGCATCTCATATCCATTAATTTCATCAGATTGTCCACTGAAGTAAAATGGTGGTTTCAGGAGTCAGCAGTGGCCCAAAGAATCACATTACAGACTTATGCCATGAGTGAACAGCAGCTACCCCTGAAGAGAGCTCTCTTTGGGCTAATAAAGCACTATCTGCTTGCTGCTTTTTGTCCCTACAGAGGCATGAAGTCTCATGTTTTCTGGAATTTGATAACCTGAGATGTCTACCAACCAGCATCTCTTCTTACAGTCTCTGTTTCCCGATCCATTTTCCCAGCTGCATCCCTTGCAGCAGATGAATCTTCAGCATTTCTAATCCAGCCATCCCCAAGGGGGACAGCTGGCAATAGCAGATCATCAGGTAGCTAAGTAGGAGCAGGGTCTGCAGTGAATCAGTTGGGTGGATCTGCAGGCTCCTGTTGCTTGTGTCAAGCTGTAATTCTCTGGGGATATGAGATGCAGGTTGGAGGCCTCACTGATCCATCTGTCATCTCTGAGGAGTGCTGTAGGAATTCTGGGTGAGCTGAGCTCTGACAAATTTTTTGCCAATAGGAAGGGAATGCTTTTGGTTATTTTAAAATATTATCATGTCTGTTAAGTAAACCAGTGCTGAGCTGGTTCTCATGCATAAGCCAAAGCACTTGTAAAGACTACTTATTTCTTCTTTTAGTCATGTGTTCATGGATTGCTTGCATTTATCAGGTTTCTGAGATTCAGTGCTGACCTCAGTGTGCTCTGCAGAGGGCTTTGCAGTGCTCCCCCAGCTGAACCTGTCCATGCAGTCTGACAGATGCTGTGGGAACCGAGCTCAGTGCTCAGCTCCTGAAATTACTTATGTGACAAAAGCTGGTGTGTTGACAAGTCAAGCCAGTTAGTGATAAAAACACAAGTAGGAATCCAATTTAAAAAATGCAGAGCTATGTCAGCTGTTTTTTCTGCCTGAAGCAGAAAGAAGCCCCTCGGCAGCTGCCACGGCAGAGCTTCAGTGCCTTGCTTAGGAGGGAGAGGTTTGTGTCTCTGGTTCTCCCTGGTGTGATTGTTCCTACAGTCTGACCTCCAGCAATGCTGACAACATCCAAAGTGGAACTGCTTTGTGCTATAGGCATATCCATGGCCTAGGGAATATTCCACCCAGAGCAATTTTATCTTCCCTCTGTTACGACAAAAACAGCACGAGAAACCTCTAGGCAGGAAAGCCATAATTTCTTCTTATGAAAGAGGTTTTGATCTTGTGATCAGCAGGAGCAGCAGCAGCTGGAGCACGGGCCTTTATTAGCAAAAGCACTAATATTTAGCTCTGGTAGTGTCTCACTGTGTCCTTCTCAGTTTCAGTTCTGTGGAGCCATCTCTGTGTTGCAGTGAGAGTTTTGTTTTACCCACAGTGCGGCCAAGAGAAAAAAGTGATCTCTGTGAACAGCAAGATGTGGAGGAAGGACAGCAGTGGGGAACCAGGCTCAGCCCTATCTTCCCTCCTTGGGCTCCATCATGGAGTGGTCGAGACCCTGCACATTTGAAGGAGTCTGCCTCTGGGGGCAAATCCTGCTTGGCTACTGCTGGAGTCTGCTCATTGCCCTGAAATCAGCCCTTCTCTGGCTTTTCATAAGCCTTCTAGATGTGGTGTGATAGCTACATCAGGAAAAATTTTAGACTAGAATATCATTTGTAGTTTGTTAGAGGTTTCCTGTAGGCTGGGGTTGGATCTTTGCATGTACCAGGCAAAAAATAGAAGAGAGCCCTTTATACAGTTTTGCATGGAGAGAGGGCATAATTTTTTTAATGTAAACATCCTCTCTTATCTCCTTGAGGCTTTTCTGTTCACAGGCAGATAAAAGGAGTTGTGCCTGCCATCTGGGTTCCTGTACCCTTTCTACTTTTGGATGTGCAGAGAAGGGAATTCACATGAGCCAGCAGCACAGGGAAATGGTCTCCTGAGGAGCAAATGTGAGGTGAAAAGGCTGTCAAATGCAGGTGGCAGGAGATGCCGCTGCATATGATGGCATTCTGTTTGCAAGGAGTAAAGGTTGGGTAACACAAAATGAAACCTTTATAAAGTAGATGTGGAACAGTCAGGCTGCTTGTCCATGGGGGAAGGCAGCAAGGAATTGCAGATCTTGCTGATTTGACTTTATGACTTTGACTTCATGATTTAGAGGTGTGAGTGCCCAGCACTTCTGGAAATGAGGCATCAACTGTTCATGTGTTCAGTGCTTTTTCAAAAACTATTCAAATACCTCCAACGGAGGAGCTACATTGTTATATTCACTGATTTAGAGTTGAAGAAAACAATGACTTCTTCAAAACTGCTGCTATTTGCATTTGTCAGGTTTAGTTGTAAGAATTCTTACCACAACATTGGTTAGCTCCAGTAGATACTTCCATTCCTTATTTATGAGGCAGCCTTTTTTGTGTTGGCTTCTGATTCTGTTGAGTGTGTGGAAGACAAGATGTTCACTAGATAGTTTTATTCATGTCCTGTTTATTTCAGCTTGGTTGACTTCAGTTGTGAAGCTGCTCAGGACATTTTGTGAAGAATGTCTCATAAAGGGACAATGTTGGCAGGTTGATTTCGTTACAGTTGTATATTTATGTTCTTGTCATGTCACACATTTTATTGATGAGTTATACTGCACGTAGACATCACTTTACAGGCATGCAACATAGTCCTTGCCCAAGGATTTTTGTTGTCTTTGGAGCTACAGATCTGTAACCATTATTAATTAGGGTAAGTGAATGGCTTTTTTTTTCTTAAAAGTGTATTTTTATAGTGTCAAAACGTTAAGCTGGGGTCTATTCCTGTAGGTCCATTAGCTTGTTAGTGGCCTTAAAGGAAGCAGATCAAGGAATAATGTGTGGCAGAGTTTGTCAAGTCCAAATGGTTCATCCTGTTTTTTTCCTGATATAGCTTCCTTTCTTCAGAAAGATTTTATGTTTATTTAAGATTTAACATGAATTTTATCTTTTGATGAAAACTAACTGGTAAACATCTGTGGTTATTTTTGGTGGTCAGCAGTTATAGCTGGTTATCACTTGTGATCAGCTTCAACCTCATCCCTTTCTCTTGCTCTGATAACTTGCCTGTTTTTAACTCTGCTTAATTTTATCCTTGTTTTCCCTAAACCTCCCTTCTGTGTTTTACCACTTGCCCATTGCAGCTGTTTCTTCTTCAGTTGCAGCCTGTGGTCTTTTTCAAAAGCTTAATTTGACCAACAATAGTAATCTTTAGACCTAAAGCAGAAAAAGAAGAGTCCAGAGTAGAGGTCTGAAGGGTAAGGGGTGCATGAGGGGGGGAGAAGAAGACTGAGGATGACCAGGAGGCCTGATGGTCAGTCTAGAGGATAAGGCAATATTGCAGATTCTAGAGGCGAGGCAAGAAAGTGTCTGACACTGGCCAGAAATATGGGGACTGAAGAGAGATGAAAAAGAGAAGTAGGATGATATTGGCAGAAATTGCAAGGACTAGGTGCAGGGAGAATAGAAAGTGCTTCAGAAGAGGGGAGCAGAGCAAAAGTCAACGTGTCTCTCCTTTTATCAATTTGAAATCAAGTTCCACCAAACATTCACATAGAGAAAAAGAATTAAGGGCCTAAAAAACTTGTTATGATGCTGCCATCATCCTGTTTGTCCTGTGGCTCTTTACCAGTTCATGGACTGAACAGCAAGACATAATATTCTCTCCTCCTCATCCCACCAAAGCCATGGAGAAGAAGCAAAGAGAGCACTTGGATTTTGCCCCTCCTTGCTTGAGGCATCTGAGTGACTGTTATGTGAATGCTTGTATAAGATACCATTAAACAATCCTGTAGGCTCATAATAATAAAACAGAAGCATGACTCTGGCAAGACTTTAGTAACAAATTTTAATTACTTACTGATTATATCTGATTATCTGCCTTTCTTTAGCGTTACCAAGCATCAAGGCAACACACACCATCCCATACTTCTTTGTATTGTACTTCTTTAACTTATTGTACTCTCTAACTTTTCTAATTTCAAAAACAGCTTTATTTTTAGCCCTCTGTAACCTCCCTGAATTTCTGTAATGTTTTGAGTAGCGAGGGTGCTGAAAGATGCTTGGCCAATTTTTTCCAAAACATGCTAGTGCATGTTATCTGTTATTTGAAAATGTGCATCATTAACATGAGTATTAGGGTAAGAAATATTTCACTGTTGTCAGAAACTCTGAAAGCTCCATTCTGCTGCTTTGCAGGTGAAACCCAAAATCTAGTATTTTTTGCTTTTTCACATTATTATTGGCAACTTCATTATGGCTGTTTTGCTCTTGACTAGCATCCTTGCTGTGGTTTATTTTGGTCATGATTATATTTTGAAATTTGTCTTTTGTTGTCCTGAACTTGTTTCAGTAAACCTCACATTCTGGTTCAGTTTAGAAAATGAAGGAAAAACAATAAAGCTATTTCCTTTATGTTAATTTTATTTCTTTGCAATCTACTCTGTAATCCTTGTTCCATTTCCAGCCATATGAGTGCCTGTGTGTTTTATTAGTTACTTAGTTGAAAACTTTGTAGGGAATATTTCTGTATTATGATTATTGCTAGTGAGCTGGATACTGAACTAAAGTTGTTTGTCTGTGGGTTTATAATCTGATTCCAAATTCCATCAAGAAAGGGTATAATAGAAAGTTTAAAAACAGATTATAAAAGCAGCTTGACTTCTTTTAGGAAGAACAGGTATGCTGTCAGAAAAAACTCTCCACAAAAGGAGGTCCCTAGATGGGAGCTGAAGTCTTGAAAATCTGTTCCTTCAGGCTTTCTTTCCATCTGTTGCTCTGCTGGAACAATAATCCAAGGCTGGCCTAATCCAGGGGCTGCAGCAGGAGAAACTTGACCTGCAACTGAATGCTCTTCTTCCAAATGATTTCTAAAAGGATATTTATTCCATCTATTATGCATTATCTAATTTTTGGATATGCCAGAGGCATTTAAACCACTGTAAGATACTGTCATGTCCACAGGAAAAAGATTACAGTGTGAGGTAACATATCCCTGTGGCCAGAACTTGTCACCATTGCTTTGTGCTTTAGCAGTCAGGATGTGCTGAGCTGACGGGCTTAGAACTTCTATTCAGCATTTCTTGCCCAAAGCGTATGAGAATGACCCCTTTTGTGCTGTCTGTTTTTATCAGGCAGCTTTGGAAAATGAGCACTGTTGAATGAAAAGAAAGCAGGAGATGACATTATGTTTGCTGCATGAACTGGTGTATAGGTTCTTTGTTTTTCAGAAACGGTTTTCAAGAAGATGTGCTAATATTGCTGCTGTTTTATCAGTAGTTCTTTTGTTCAA
Source organism: Heliangelus exortis (assembly GCF_036169615.1). NCBI lineage: Eukaryota > Metazoa > Chordata > Aves > Apodiformes > Trochilidae > Heliangelus > Heliangelus exortis. The sequence continues at coordinate 105,051,384 of NC_092424.1, read as the reverse complement.
GCCCAAATGTAGATTTGGGGGACTTGGGGTGTCCATTTATATTAGTGATCTCTTTCTTGTAAAATCCTATGGGTGCCTAAATATGAATATGTTTGTTTTTTGGTGCTTGGGCTTTTTTCTTGTTTTGTTTTCTTTTGTTTTTCTACATCACTGTAACATTCCTTTCCTGGAACATAACCTTATTTTTATGAAAAGAGGTGGTCATATTTCAGAATAATAAGTTCTGAAAAATTTTATCTATGTGCTGAGATTACACTCTGAATAATTACACTCACTGTTTTAACCCAGTAGTGAGCATGGATTAGGGACTCCTACCTGCACTGAGCACAGCAGACATGCTCTTTGATTTAAGCTAAGTGTCACCAAGCGTTAGGTCTGGAGACCCAATATTTCAAGGTACAGTGATCACACAGGCAGGTCTGGAAATCTTCTGACCTTGGAGTGTCTTATTCATTCTTGTGACTGTTTTCTACAGCTGACCAGAAAGCTTTTCTGCATTATTGGTGTGCCAGTGGCACATGGACACTGCCAAACAAGTGACCTACATTGTGTTGCTAAACAATAACATGAGAATTGCATTCACAAAATGGGTTAGGTTTGAAAGTGAGTGTCTCCTGCATACAGTTTTGTTGACGTTTTCATGGATGATTTGAGAATCATTTGGGATCCAAGAATCTTAGCTGGATTTTCAAGCAGCCTGATTAGGTGGTTTCATATATCCTAATTTTTGGTTAACCAGTTTTGGCCCGTGTCAGTTAAGAGGCTAATCTTTATCTGCAGTCACTTATGAGACAATTTCTCCTTTTGGATTTGGAGCAGAAGACTGTTTTCATTGGATTCATTCTTACAGTGCTCTGTTTGTTGGGATCAGTGAGTTCCATTGGGTAAATAGGTGTGGTTCTACATATTTACTCGAATGAAAAAAAAAGGATACATCATCTTTAGCACTGCTTTGGTTAAGAATTTTTAAATCCACTAGAATGGTTTTCCAAGGTTCAGTTGTTTCAGCCACAAAGAAATACCAATGATACGTGTCATCTTCTGCCAGTTGGATGCAGGTAGCTTCAAAATGTCAGTATATTGGGTTTACATGGTAAGGTTTTGGTAGCAGGAGGCTACAGGGGTGGCTTCTGTGAGATACTTCTAGAAGTGTCCCCTGTGTCTGATAGAGGCAATGTCAGCTGGCTCCAGGATGGCCCCACCACTGGCCAAGGCTGATCCCACTGGTTATGGTGGTAGTGCCTCTGTGATAACATATTTAAGAAGGGCAAAAACTTGTGCACATCAGCAACTGCAGCTGGAGAGAGGAGGGTGAATATAGAATATGTGTACTGAAGAGGGAGAGGCAGGAGGTGCTTCAGCTGCTGGAGCAGAGATTTGCCTGTAGTGCAGGAGAACACCATGGAGAGGCTGGCTGTCCCCTGAAGCCCATGGAGCTTAACAGTGGAGCAGATATCCACCTGCAGCCTGTGAGGGACCCAATGCCAGAAAAGATATCTTTGTGCCCAAAGAAGGCTGTGACCCTGTGGGAATCCTGCTCTGGAGCAGGCCCCTGGCAGGACCTCTGGAGAGGAGCCCAGACTGGAGCAGGTTTTCTGGCAGGGCTTGTGACCCCATGGGGGACCCACACTTCATCAGTCTGTCCCTGGAGGACTGTACCTCATGAAAGGGATCCATGAAGGATTTATGTTAAAGACCTTCATGGAAGACTGTCTCCTGTGAGAGGAACCCCACACTGCAGCAGAGTGTGAGGAGTCCTCCTGTGGATGAGGAAGGAGCATCAGAAAAAACATGTGATGAACTGACTGCAACTCCCATTTCCTGTCCCATTGCACTGCTGGAGGGGAAAGTGGTAAGGAAGTTGGGAGTGAAGTGAAGCCTGGGAAGAAAGGAGGGCTTGGGGCAAGGTGTTTTAGGGTTTGTTTTTTATTTCTCATTATCCTACACTGGTTTAATTGCTAAAAAATAAAACTAATTTACCCAAGTCAAGCCTGTTTTGTCCATTAGGGTAACTGCTGAGTGACCTCCCTATCCTTGTCTCAGCCTGTGAACCTTTCAATTATGTATTCTCTCCAGTTGAGGAGGGGGTGACAGAGCAGCTTTGGTGGGCACTTGGCCTCCAGCCAGGGCCAACCCACCACAGTCAGATACCAATGCTGGGAGTGTGGGGTATGAAGAAGGTACCAATGAAGTGCAGGGCTTCAGTAACAGTAGTATCTTGGGATACTAAAGATTTCTTCATTTCTGTCTTCCCAAAAGCCTCTGCACCCCTGTACCAGCATGCTGTACCCTGCCATGTATTGGTCATTGAATTAAGTATCCTTACAGTTTCTCCTCTGCTTTGTGACTTCAGCTCAGTCCCAGATAAGTCCCTGGTCCCCTGCTTATGTGGACATGGCTGGAATATACAGAGAGGAGATGAGGGGAAGCTGACTGAGAAACTGGAACCTCAGGCAGACTCAGAAACTTCTTACACAGCCTTTCTCATGCATTAACCTCTGCTCAGCAGTGCACAGCCTGGACTGGCACAGCTAAATACAGAACCGTGGGAATCCTGTTTCCCAGTTAGAGACCGATCTCAGCAGAGTCCCTGTATGGATATGCTGGAGTTACTTGGCAGTCCAACTGCTCCTTCCTTGGAAGGGCAGTGATGGGAAACAACTTGAAGGCAGGAAAACAACTTCATGTTCTTACTGGTAGCAGTCAAGCTCTGTGGGTTTGGCCTCATGCCCTAAAGCTGCCAGTGGAGTCCCCTGGCAAAACAGAAAGCAAGCCAGTGTGAGTGGGCTGCTTTGATGGCTAGACTAGACACAGGGTTATTATTACCAGGACCTTTGGTTCAATTAATTTTGTTCTGCCTGCTGCTCTTTATGACACTATGGTTCTCTTCCAGTTCCTGAGTATTTCCCACCATTCTGGTATTCTTTGCTGCAAATATTCTATCCAGCTATTAGTAAACTGCTTGTCAGCTTCACTGATGTGGAGAGCTGTTGCTTGGTAATGTTGTATGCTCATGCTTGGCTTGTAAGTACCTGTGGCATAACAGGCTCTTAGGCATCAGGAGAGTTGTTATAAATCTCTGGATGAACAAGAGATCTTCTCAAAGACTTTTTGACGTTCCGTAGGTTTGCAAATCCTCTTTGATACTGCCATTCACTTCTCAAAGAATACATTGCAAGGCATGAATTATGCAAACAAGGTTGCTGTTTCCTCAATAGATTGAATTAATTTGTGGCTAATAACTCTACTTTTAAACAGTTTGTCAGCTCTGAAAGCTTACTCAGTCTTACTGTTCTGTTAGAGTATAACTGTTGTTAGATATAATGGCTCTCATTTTTTACCTTTTCCTTTCATACTTAGGTTCATTTGAGTGATAGATTTCTTACCACATTAATAAAGCAATGAATTTATGTAGAAATTCTGGTTGAAAGCTGTCTGGCTTGCAGATATTATAACTTCAGATTTTGTCAGGTTTTGGAAGAAGGCTCTTTTACAAATGCTTCAGTTTGAGATAGTTCCTTGGAGGTGACCTTTCAAAAGTAGCTCAAATTCAAAAGTCACTCAAGACACATCCATCAAGGACATGAATGCAAAAAATAGGAAGCCGGGGAAGTTTCTCCTGTTTCCAAAGGTTAGTAGCATAAATAATTCAGCAAATTAGTCACTGAAAACTGCCTGTACCTTTAGTATATTAAATTGCATATATTTCCAAATAAGGCCATTTTAAAATTCTGCACAGGGCTTGCTCTTAGGCCTCTAAAGTGCAGCATTTGCCATTGCAAATAAGTGGTGGTAGCAATGTAATACCATCCATAAGTTCTATTTGGTGCTAATAAACTTATGAAAATAACTGGAGGTAACTGGACTCCACTCTTTTGTGTGCAGCCGTAATCGGAAGAGGATTTTATAAGATTCTTTAATGTAGTTGGAATGTATGTGTAGTCTTTTGACCTTAGTTCTTAGTTTTTGATGACTGTGGCATGTTAAGTGCTGATAATTAAGTTTGCTCTAGGCTGCAACCTGACCTTTTATCTGCAAAGGAGAAGATCAGATCTGCTATTGCAAGAGGCACTCAAAGGGGCTACCTTAGAAATTGCAAGGCTGCTTAGAGTAAAGTTCTGTGAAATATGACAATTTCTTAGGAAGTTTGTGCTGTCCTAAGGAATGCTTCTCTTTCAGCTTAGTTTGCATTGAACTTTTCATCCAGAGGTTTTTGTCCTGTTCTCTAAATTTTCTTTTTTGTGCCATCTTGCTTCCCTCCTAATTTAAGCTGCCCTACTGAGAAAGCTGCCTTGTAGCTTCAGGTAGTGGAATGGGACTCCTAGGTATGAAAGCATTAGGCACACACTTTTCACTCTGGTTTTGGAAGGGGATTCATCTCTCCTTGTTTAAGCCATGTGCAAATGCAGCCTGTAACCCATACTAGTTCTTAACTTCTTTTCCAGCCAGGGGGAGAAGGAAATAAATCTTCAAATATTTATTGCATACAAATATGATCAAAATAGATGGTATTCATTCTCCTATGGAGATGTCTTTCTCTTTCCAATGAGTTGAGAAGATGCCTAAAAATTACCTTTGTCTTGCTGTCAAATGTTTAGAAGACTAAATTTAGAGGAAGTTAATCCTATCCTTGGTTTGACAAAGTCCTGAGTGACATTCATAAATTCTGCAAATAGCATTCTGTCCAACCAAGTATCTTCTATCCAGTCCCTTCTTGCTTCAACTTAAAGGCACTGTTGTCTTCATGTCAGTTCTCCTCTGGGAAGCATGAGGGGAGTGTCCAACACCTCTATGAGGGGTGTATGCAGCAATCAAAACTTGCAGCAGGCACTGGCATAGAAATGGAGCCAACAAGTTTTTTTTAAACCTGTCTGAAGGGATCAGGGCTATTCAAGCTATCCCTTTTTTGTCTGTCTCTCTGTCTGTGACAGTGGTGCTGGAGCTGCTTTTCTTTCTTATTTTAAGCTTTCTGCGTGGGAAGAGTAAAATTGCTTAAAACAAATGAGATTGAGTGGTGGTTTGCAGAGTACAGCATTGTTACCCTGCTCTTCCAGTTCCTGCTGGGTTCCTTGATAGTTCTTAAGAGTGCAAAGCATGAGTACAGGGAGAGTATGCCAGACCAACAGTCCCTCCAGCTCAATATCCTGCTCCTGCCAACAAGTAGATGATGCCTATGTGCTTTTCTCTAATCCTTTCCCAGCCTCCCATCTATTTTCAGTTTATGAGACTTTCTAGCCATAAATCTTTCTTGTTAAATGAAGACTCACAGCTGACTTTCTTGTTTCTTACATTTTTAGAACTAAAAAACCAAACAAGGCATCTGCAACCAAGGAAGAGAAGCCAAAATTAAGCATTTTTGAAAAGGAACTAGATCCAGATGAAGGACTCTTTGGCCCAGAAAAAGATTTCTCATCAATTGGTCCCAGGAAGAAGATGAAAGAGAGTAAATCTGTTCTATATTTGTATATGCACAGATTGTTTTAACTAAAGCATTTGTATAAGTGAGCTTTTAAAATGTAGTAATACAGAATACACAGGTTGAATAATGACTTGAGAATGTTAAAGCAAATCTTCAGCTGGGGCAAAATAACCTAGAATAATTTGAAAGAATAAATAAAATGAGCATAAGAAAGAATAAATAGTTCCCATAGCTGTTCACTGCTGACATTTTGGGCTTGTATGTTACAGGTCTGTGGGAGCTGTCTGTCCCACAGTCACCTATGGCCCACTAAGGAGTTTTGTGACCTACTTCTGAATTCAAGAATTACCAAGTCCTGGAGAGTACAGAGAGTATCACTATACTTTATGGATTGGAAGTCCTAGTAAAAAAGGGCTACATGATCTCTTTTTTTCAGCCCAGTAGGCAGGTGTGCTAGCTAGTGTTAATGCAGGTATTGTGTTATGTAGCATGATCTAACTGAAGCATTTTCTGTTTCCCCTTTCTAGATCTGAAATTATTTGAAGATCCAGACCTTGGTGGGGCAGTCAGGCTGGGTGATTCACTGCTGCTGCCAGATGCCTGTAAGAACAGAGAGCATGTGCTGAACACAGGTCCTGAGGAGGACACTGAGGAACTGCTGAGGTACACATCTCAAATCTGTTGTGTAGGATGAAGGCAATCTCAGGAGTTACTTAGACATCAAAAGATAATAATTAAAGGCCAAAGCTTAAATGCTTTGAGTGCTGCCTATGAAGCAGCACTTGTACTTACAAGTAAAAGGTGAGCTGTGTGTCATGGAGCTTGGAAATCTAACACATTATAAGGGAAATTAGGAAGAAAGACCCTTTGAGAAAGGTATTGTGTAAGGTATTCTTGTGTGACTCCTAAGGACTCCATGTGGCCTGAGGCATGCCATCTGCTCCCTGTTTTCTAATATGACACTTCTGCCTTCTGCAAGAAATCCACAGGAAAAGGAAACTGACCTCCATTATGAAAAGTTAGAAACTAAGCCCAGAAACAAATTCCTGTGAGACTGCACCTTGCCACAGGAGGAATGGTTTTCTGCTGCTGGCTCACAGAACTTCATGTTCACTTCCAGGATGAATCCTGTGCTCACCTCCACAGCTATAAAGGACTCTCATTAATCATCCTGCATTTAAGTTTTAATCCAGTGGAAAGAAGGGATGGAACTCACAGTTACAGGAAGGAATAATATACTTGCTTTTTACAGTTACCTGCCTCCTTATTAGTGTAGCACTGGAACATACAATTTTTTAATGTGCTTTACTCCTGACATCTCTCCCTAAAGGCCAGTTTGACTGCACTGATGATGCTCAAGAGATCAAGCAGGGAGCCAATGCCCAGAGCATCACCAGGGAATCTGCTGCAGTAGAGTTGGGTTCATGCCTTCTGGATCTCAGGCTGGCATCTGATTGATGTGGCCAACCTGCTTCCTGTGCTAATTCTTGCCAGCCAGCTCCCGTTAGGATGTGTATTTTCCACAGCAGGTACTAAACCCAGGAGAGAGAAATCTGTGTGTGGTGTCAACCCTCTCCTGAAGCAGTTAGGTATTACTGCTGAGATAGATAGTGCTTTTGCATGCATAGAAAGCAAAAGCTAAATAGCAAAACTAACTTAATTTAAACAGAGGTTAAATTGAGTTGGGTGCCATATCACATTACATCCTGACAGCCCACCTGATGTTTATAGAAACTGATGAGGCATGGTATGACCTGATTTAGTGCTGTGGTATTTTGGGAGTAAACACATATGTGTTTGCAATATTTTTGTGTTTGCTTTCTCCTCTGCTAGCAATCTCAGCATATAGTGTTTGATCCAGGTTGCTTGTATGGCTAGAAGAGAAGTGCCTGTTTCAATGCACTCATTGCATTATTACCCACTAGTGGAGAGAGTTTCTCCTTCTGTCATGTTAATAACCTTTGGATTATATGTTTCCTCTTCCTCTGTGACAGAGAAAGGTCTCTGAAGTCTGCTCCAAGACCAATAGGCTTTTGGATCACTTTCAAGTCATCAGTGTTTGCAGCACACCCAGATGGTAATGGAAACCCATGGGAAAAGATTCCATTTCTTTTAAATTCCAGTGGTTTTCATTTATTCTTGAACTGTCCCACTGCTTTCAGTAGTTCAGAAGTTATTAAGATCTAATTGGAAATGAATATGCATAATGAAACAGAAAATCATGCCAGCAGTATAATGGAAAAGTTATTAAGGGAATCCAGAGGCAATTCCTGCTTGTTCCAGAGGTATAGGTCAGGATCCTGATCCCTGGTAGGTTTAATCCCCTGGTAAACCAAATTCAGTGTTATCTGCACAACACAGAGTGCTGATTGCAAGGTGACTGGGTGTAAAGGAGAAGCTGGAAAAAGAAGAGTAGAGGAAGTGCTGCTTTAACCCAGTAGAATGTTTCACCTCACCTATATGTAAATTAATAGAATCATAAAATGGTTTGGGTTGGAAGGGACCTTAGAGATCATCTTTTCCAACCCCCTTGCCATGGATGGGGACACCTCCCACTAGACCAGGTTGCTCAAGGCCCCATCCAACCCAGCCTGAACACTTCCAGGGAAGGGACATCCACAGCTTCCCTGGGGAACTTCATTGCAAGCATCTGAAATCCTGTTGCTGAACTTTCCTAAAATGTTAATGAACAGTGCTCTCTGTTTTCTGGTTAGCTGGAAGCCTTAGCAGAACTGTTGCACCTAATGTAAAGGCAACTTCCACCATTCCTTACCACCAGGTTAGTGTTCCATGCTCCTGCAGGGCAGTGTCACACTGTTTTTCATGCAGTGACCCTTTGTGGTGAGAAGAAATGTTCAATGTGAGTTGAACCTTGCACTCTTTTTGGCTTGGGGGCTTGACCATATTTGGAGGCTTAATATTAAATCTTGCCTTTACCCTCTATATGTCATCGTTCCTCTCCCCTCCTAAAGAGGACTGGAGAAATCTCTCCTGAACCCTCAGATCCAAGTGGGCACTGTGACAACTCATTTCCTTAATGGACTAGAGCTGGTTGAGCTACTAGAGAAAAACTCACAGACATCTTTGTCTGTTGGATGTACTATTGTACCAAATGGAAAATTTGTCAAGATCTAAGACCAGCCTGAGCTATGATGCACCAGAAGGTCTGCAGTAGGTCCAGAAACTTAGGCATGTTCCCTGTACACAGATGGATCACCTGAATAATGAAGATGTGGTAGCTCTTGACTTATGTGGTATACATTTGTGTGTACATTTGTGTGTGGTCTGCTCATGGGTGTGGTAAATCCAAGATGTGTCTGATTTACTGGAAAATGTGCTTCCCAGTGAATTGTGGGCAGAGATAGGAGAGCATTGCCTAAAGCAGAGGGAAGCAGAACCTACTTCTTCTGGGTGGGAGCTGGGAAAAAAATGATGTTCAGAGCACAGCAACCAAGTCTCTTGTGATCTTTATATCTCCTGAGTGGCTGTTGAAGCAGTAGCACCACAGCAATGTCAGCACAGCAATGAATCCCCAGCAGTGACTTGTAACTCTTGAGGAAGAGACTGTTATGGAGACAAATGAGTCTGCAAAATATGTGTGGGCTGTGCTTGTCACAACATGAGGGAGAAGAGAATATGATAAATGTTGCCATTGCAAGCTGAAGACTGTGCTCTCTGTGGATAGCTGCTCAAATGAAATGAGAGTTACTATTTTAAATGGGATCACCCAATCTACATTAAGTGTTGAGCTTTGAGAAGAACCAGTTGCTTTGTAAGTGTAATGAAAGATGTATTTTGATGGCAAAATACCCATTCAAACGAGTATCTTCCCTCTTCTGTCCACTGACCAGTCTTTTGCTGGGTACTAAATTCATTGGCCTACCAACAAATATTAAGTGACAATGATGGAGAAACTAGATGACTTACCTCATTTTAACCACTGGCACGGGAGATGCAGGCATTACTTCCTATCACTAAGTCTGCCATAACACCTCAATGGGATGCATGTAGAGTGTTGTACTTACATGTCCTTCCAGAACTTGTGGAAAAGAGAGAAATTGCTGTGGTAGGAACCAGCCCTTATATTGCCCTCAGGAGAAAAGGAGCACATCATACTCTTCCTTCATAGGATGTGCTTTGAGAAAGGGAAGAATAGGTCTGTTTGGTTTATCTCTTCACCACAAGGGTACAGAAGAACCAAGGCTCTTCTGAGAAGTCCTGGGTCCCATTGCTTTGACTTTTGCAAGGCAACCAACTACAGTGAGACAAAAGGGTGGCTGATCAACCTTTCCCTTGATGTTAAAAAAAATAGTGTTGAGAATGGACTTAGAACCAAGCTTCTATTTTCTCCTGTCATTTTCCTGGATCACATCATACCAAATGAAGATTCCTTCTGGACACATTCAGCTATTTACCTCCATTTTGAAAGCTTTTCTTCAGGTCTGATTTCCGTTTAAGCTAGAGAGAGAGTTCAACTTCAGTAGAACTTTTCAGTAGAAATCAGTAACTGAAAACTCTGCCATCATGAATTTCATGGCATCTTATTTTCTCATCTCCATCTACCCAGTGGCCATGGATGTGCAAATTAAGTTTTCATGCAGCTGGACTGTGGTTGACCTTTTCTGCCTCATTAATCTAAAGTGTGGGTCCCTGGTGTGACAGATCAGGTCTTTGTGGAAAATCAGTGCTAGAACTCATCCTGTGAATTTTGCAGCAGCTCTGTGGGCCCACAGATTTTTATAAATTATCACACATAGCACACTGAAATCATTATCACAGTTGTATGAGCAGCCTTTAAGGAGAGATTTAATTAGCTTCACCTTTGATAATGAATAGGGAGTTGAACTAGAAGGAAGAAGCTGTCAGTGTGAGATTTGTCTTTTTCCAGTGCTGAGAAAAGTGCCAGCAGCAGTATCTCAGTTCTGCTGCCCTGTTAGGGTAGACCTGGTGTATTCTTTCTTGGGCTTATGCTGATCTAACACTGCTGGTGTTGAAAGGGATAGTCCAGCTTTTGTATTTGTGCTACAGCAGCAGCATCCTGCCTGTGCCCTTAAAAGGTGAATTTTACAGGTTGATCTGTATTTACAGCTCTGAGCACCGAGCTGTGCCACCAGTGATGCAAGTGATGACCCTTTAGGGAGCAGCAAATCGTCAGAGCCTAACAATGGCTATTTTTAAACAGCATTCAGTGCATACAGCTTCTTGAGCAGTTCTTTAACTTCAGGTTTGCCCAGGAGCTTTTGCCACCCTTGAAGCAGGAAAAGTCTGAGGTTCTTCAGTCAGCAGGCCACTGGCAGCTTCTAAATTCAGAGTTCAACACTTGCATCTTCAGACTAGCCAGGAGCCATATAGCTTACCACCTCCAGCACCACATGAGAAAAGCTTTCTTGCATCATGATTGTGAGAACAGCTTTGAGAAACTCCAGAGGGTTTAAATGTAGTTCCTTTGGGTAGGGTTGTTTGGCTGATAGGCAGATGGTAGAGGAGGTTGCAACAAATGAGTGAGAAATTTCCTGACCACTCTAGGGCAATTTCTTTGCCTTGTTGTGACCTGACTGTGGGAAAAGAAGCTTGGTTTGGTGGCAGTAGACAAAGAAATAGCTGTTCTTTTCTTTACCAGTCTTTAGTGGATTTTCTTGCTTCCCAAATGTACTCTCCATAATGGTTTTCAATAATTTATGTTGTTCTTTTTGCTTTACCTGTGATTATAGGGATGCTACTTAAAAACACTGGAAGAGCTACACAGTAAACCTGACCAATGGAATAGAAAGGCTTTTGCCGGATGAGAAACATCATTTATTGCTCCACCTCTAGGAATATGTTTGGATTGTACAGAATAATGGAGAGGTTGCCTAGAGTCCTAGTCTTCCCTAGTCTAGAAAGGCACTATTGCTAGGCTTGACAGTTACCAGATTTCAAGCACCTTGGCTCAGGTTACTTGTAATTTCAATAGCCATCTTCAGCTGGGAGGAAAAAGCTGCCTGCTCTCCCCTGCTTAAACTATGCCTTTGCCTGGTGTGTGGGGAGCTCAGGCAGGAGAGGTTTGAGTTTCTTCAATCTGATGAAAAAACTGAACCATCTCTCTGGTTCAAATTCTAAAAATTGAATTTTCTTATTTCCTGGGTGAGGGATCTAACCAACAGGCTGTTTTCCTCAGAGGGCTTCTTGGGGGCACATGCATGTGGGGCTTACCCATCCTAATGAGTCTGCTCTCTGCCCCTCAGACAGACCACCCCATACTACACCACCCCACACCACACCACACTCATGCTATCAGACTCTCTCCAGTTTCAGAGCAAGGCACCTGCTGGGAATGGTCCCTGTCTTGTGTCAGATCCAAGTGGTGCTTGGGAGTTTTTTGGATGAGGGCTAATATGTCCCAGAGCAAAGTTGTGCTAGTGGTTCTTCCAGCATTTCTTCCTGGACACATCCCAGTGTCCAGATGTGTTTCCTATACTGGTTAAAGTACTGGTATGAATTTACCTGTGAAGGATTGCAGGGGAAAGCAGGAGCAGGAGGAGAGCTACTTCCTACACAGCCCCATGTGCTTTGCACGCCTATGGTTAACTCCAGCCTCTGTGATTTCCACAGGCCTTGGAATTAACACCAGACAAAATAAAGACACTGATAATAAGATGGCGAAAGATAAAAGTCTGTTCTGCAAGAGTTGCTCTGAGTTGCACAACCTAGCTTCAAAGCATGATCCTTTTGGATACTTTAGCAAATTATGGGAGTCTGTCTCTTGCTTTCATTACTGATTCTCCTCAGAACATTTGCAGCAGGCAGAGGTCACTGTCCCTATCATGCTAGGTGCTGTACATGCCCACAGTCATTCCTGTCCCAAAGATCTTGTCCAAAAAGACAGGACAAAGTTCAGAGAATTGGCATCTAAAATGCTGATGTTCTGATGGCAGCTGCATCTGTCTCTCCAGTCAAAAACTCATTTGCTCTCTTAAGTCCACATGCTTAGCAGCCAGAGCTTTGTGACAGCCTTTCTTCAGTAAGGATTTTGACTGCTTTCTGTATCTGGAAACAAAGAAATTTTCCACCAGTAGAGTCCATGAATCAGCATAACAGTGTTGCTGGAATTTTAAACAATGTGGCACTGCTTTCCATTACAAAAAAGAAAGAGTCTAATTAGAGAATGATTAATTACATGGAGTCTGTGCCTGATTGCCTGAAAAAGATGGGGGATGGGGGTGGAAAGGTTCTTCCTTTAATCTCCTTGTTATTTCAGAATAATTACTTGATTTTTTTTTCCTTCCTCCTCCTGGCCTGGAGTTAAATATGGTGGTAGTTATGTACTGTAACAATTCATTTGCTTCTCAAGAAATAGAAATCCATATTTCTATATCTGCCTGAGGCATTTTGCATTTTACCACTTCAGTTTTCCAAAGACAGTTGCTTCTCACATGATCAAATGGCAATGGATCAAACAGTTTGCCTATCACTGCAGCACTGAAAAGGAGGTTTTGAGACAAAGGCCACATATTATCTGATATGTTTTCTCTGTAGAAAACTTCTGTCTACTCAAAGTCTTTAAAAAAATCCAGGACAGAAAAAGGAGATGTATGTGGTGAGCTTTTAGACTTAGAAAAATCATCTTCTGCAGAATGTTTGGTCTAAAAGCACACTGTCAACCCTCCTCCCACCACCACCCAAAAAAAAAAAAAAAACCAAACCAAAACAAAACAAAAAAACACAAATCCCACAGCCTACTGAACTGCATCTTTTGAGGGTATTTTATGACTGTACTGAGTGGTTTTGTTGCTGTGGTTAGCACTCAAATGAATATAATCCCACACAGGAGTAGAGAATTCAGGAAGCTGTAACTTCTGATCAGATTAATGAACACATTTACTGCTGCCTCTTCTGGGCAGTGCACCTGGTTCAAAATTCTGCTTCCTTCACGTGATCTGTATGTATATGTATCTATTATCTATCTAGTTATTATGATTTCTGTTATTTATGACAAAAATGTTATGACATAGATACTGATTCACTCAGTATATGTTCATGCTAAGAAGGGAGGCATCATCTCAGCTCAAGAAGCTTGGCTTCAGAAATACCAGCCCTGACATGTTTTGTTTATTACCCAGCAAAGAGAACAGGAGCATGTCTTTGCAATGGGATCACAGGTGTGATATCTCTTGGATACCAGAATTAGAAGCAAACAAAAAAGCCTAGTCTTAAATTACTTCTTCTATGTAGAAGAGGAATTTAGAAGGAATATATTAACAAGATGTTTTTTAAGTTAGGTAGCATATGAAACCCACAGGGAATCACAGAATCTAAGAGACATCAGAAATCTTATTATGTAAATAAAAGAGAATATAATCTCCAGAATTATGTGGGGCATGAAATTTGAGGTACAAACAAGAGCTGCCTGCTGGAATGCACAGCCAACAAGATGGAGTTCAGGTGCAGAGCTGTAGGACAGTGGCCCTTCTCTGTCCATCAGTTGGTCTGTTCAGGTATTTCCTAGTTTTAGATACTAGTGTTCAGGCAGCTGATTTTACAAGATTTCAGGTTTGATTAAAACAGATCCTTTTTAGATTCCCTTTGGAGTCACAAAAAGATCTGACTTCAAGAATGGTTTTACCTTAAAGCTTTCTGACAGTGTATATGGCAGAAAATTGAGTCTAATCTTTATTAACTTTGTGGCCAGTTCCTGGTGAGTGTAGTTTGTTCCAGCCAGGGCAGTGCAGTCACAAGTTTCCTTTCAGCTTTTAACAAGGGCAAACATAAAAAAGAAACTCTTGAAATAATACCATTTTTCTTAATTATAGTGGGATCCTTAGCTGAGGGTGCTGGAGCTCATAGATTATCTGTGGTTTTCACATTCAAACACTGTGTACTAGGGTTTAAGTGAAAGAGTATCTCAGGTACAATGAGTTTTCTGTTGAACATGTACCCCCTCCTCCTAGACAGTTACCCAAATAAGTTGCTTCCCACTGTATAGAAGAGCACTTTAACTCCTGAAAGGAGATTGTAGTGAGACAGATGTTGGCCTCTTCTCCTGGTGACCAGTGATAGGACAAGAGGAAATGGGGTCAGGCTTCACCAGGGGAGGTTCAGGTTGGATATTTGAAAGAAAAAATCACAGAAAGAATGGTTAAACATTGGAAGAGGCTGCCCAGGGAGGTAGCAGGGGCACCATCTCTGGGGGTGTTCAGAAGATGGGTAGAGGAGGTATTACAGTGAATGGTGTAGTGGTTAGGGTTGTAGAGTGGATTGTTGGACTTGGTCTTAGAGGTCTTTTCCACCTTGATGATTCTGCAGTGAGTGGAGCTGGTGGAGGGGCTGCTCCAACAAACCCCTTGCAGTCACCAAGGGCTCAAATAAAGAACTTCAGAGGATCCTTCCAGAGAGAAGGAGCTGTTGGATGTCCCCTGAGTCTCATCTTCATTTGCTCCTTGCCATTTTCTACAAGATGGTGCTGTACTAACAGAGAGCACCCAGCTGGTCTGCCTGAATGGAAGGACTCTTCCACCTCTTGATGTGGTGCTCAAGCAGAGACAGAGGGAGAGGATGGGCTGCACATGTGCTGCTGACTTTTTTCTTGTTTAAGAATCACCTGACCAGACTCTTATTCTCACAGGTCCTCTAAGAGTGAATTAAGTAAAACTATTTGAAGGGACACCAAAGAAAATTCCAGTCCCTTTGGAATAACTCCTGCACTTTAATATCATCCCATAGTTCATTTGTAGCTTTGTCAAGCTACCTTTTGTCTGAGGCAGAGAGAGTTTTACTGCTGGCACTGTTACAGCCTAGGGCTGTATTCAGTTGAAGTTTGGTAAAAACAGTTCTCACATCCCTGCCTGTAAACAACTGAACAGTTAAATCATTTCAGTGCCTAAGGCACTGTGGTTGTAGAGTCAGTGTATCTCAGTGGGGCTGGGGTGGGGTCTGGCAAGGAGTTACCCACACATTACAAACCTGCTCTAGATCTTTGGCTCCTGATCCCTAATGTAAAAGTTTTTGCTTGCACTTATTCTGCTGTAGTTCTCTTGATTTTGAATCTTACAGGTAGAGGTGGAGCCTTTTGCAAGTTTTATTTTGTAAAGTTTATTTTAAAGTTTATTTTGCAAGTTGTATTTTGTAAGCATGTATGAGGAGGTAATCATTTTATCAGGGGCTTCACATTTGTAATTTGGTTGTCACACAGCTGATTGTCTGCATGGATTGCTGGTTGGGTTTTGGCTGCTTAACAATTATTTATCAATCAGGCCTTTGGGAAATTAATAACTGTGTTTACTCCTTATGGCATTTTATTTGACCACTGAGCTCAGAGGATCAAAATGAGGCTATTTTGATTCAGAGCAGAAATCACTGTGACCTGTAAATACTTCCCTAGCTATGCTAATTTTTACTTTGACATCTCTTTTGGGTCACAGCCTTTTTTCCTTTGGTTACTCACTTTCCAAAACCAGACACCTCTAGGAGTCACAAGATAATCTGTTTATAACAGTGCTCTCTCAAGATCTTTAACAGCTCCTATGGGAACAGAGTTGGGCATGCACAGCATGTTGTGCCTCTGGATGAGGTCAAACAATGGAGGTAGAAAACATCCTGAACTGTTTCAGGTGTTTTGGGTTATTTCAATAGGAAACAGGGGGAAATGGTCTCCAAAAAGAATTGTATATGGTCACAAATTGCAAAACTCTTTCAAATTTTTTTTGGCAGCAAATGTGAACACAGTATTTTTAAAGCCATTAGTTTTTCTATTTTTTGAGCATGGGGGATGCTCTGTCTCATTCTTGGGGGATGGAGCAGAAGAGGAAGCAGAGCAGAATGTGAAAAATTGTACTATCCCTTGAAAAATTGTTGGGAAGGAAACCATCCTTTTCACAAATCAAAAGTATTTTTTCCCAAAGTAAAATCAAGTGCTTTTGATAACTGCTAATTGGTTTTAATTAGACATTTTAAAACATGCTGTAAAATTATTTCATTTGTACGGTGAACTGAAAAACCACATTATAAAAAGATGGTTCTTATTTTGGTAACATTGGAAGTTTCATGGAAAGCTCTTTTTAAAAGAGATATTCATCAGAGTTGATCCTTTCTTGCAGAAAGTTTTATTTTGCAAGATTACATTTCCTTACAAAATGAAAAGCAGTTCAGAATTTTCCAAGATGCTACTGATGTTTTATTTTCATTCCAGAGTTGAAGATGATTTTGAGAAATTCTTGAAAGTAACCTCCAAACCAAAACCTAAGGTACCATCAAAGCCACCACTGCCTCAGAAGCCAGCAGTTGCCCCCAGGAGCAGCATTTCATCTCCACTGGCAAAGCCAACAGAAACCAGGATTCAGGCAATGAATGAAGTGGACATTCTCCGGTATATCCAGGAAAATGAATCTCTTGACAACCAAGATACAAGTCTTTTTTGAACTTACAGATTTTTCAAATGTAATGATGCTTTCTTGGCCCAAACTCCTGGTGAGTTCAAGTGATAGCAGCAAGGACTGGCAGATGTCATTGCTGTCGTGGTGCTCATTTGTGTACCACGTTACACAAATCTTGGAGAGAAAAAAACAGTAAGTTTGAGTAGCAGAGCTTGACATAATTTCATGGTTTCAGCTGTGGTATAATGTTGCCTTAGATTTTCAGGGTTTTACAGGGGGTGTGGACAAAGGCATAGCACTACAAACTGTGCACTGCTATTCTAGTATCAATGCAGTAGTTCTGGCTAATGTAGTCCTGATTGAATATGGTAAGTACATTGCACACATGGCAACTGTGAACAGTGTCTGGCAAAAAGTCTTAAGACAGGACAGGGCACTGTTCCTGTCATTTCCAGTGTGTTTCAGCTACCTGGAAAGGTCATTTTCCTTTTATCCTATGCATTTTTTAGCAGCCCTTTCCTCCCTGACTGGTATCTTGTAACCAGGAACTGTTAAGTCTAGGTAATGGTTCCTCAGTAGTTCAGAGGAACACTGAAATCCCAGCTAAGCCTGAGAATCTGCTGCCTTTGTAGATGTGCAGATGCCATTTTGTAGGACAGTAAACATTAGAGCTATGCATTGCTAGCCCCTGAGGAGAGCAGCAAATGACTGAAGATGGCTGGCAGTGCAGCTCCCAAAATATGCAGAGGTTGCATTGTGTAGGAGGTTGGGATGCTGCAGGACTCCTGCAAACCAAGATCCACAAAGACTAATTTTTTCCATCCAAGTCTTCCTGGGCTTCCACTGCAGTTAGTGGAAAGAAAGAGATTTCTCCAGGGTGTGATTCCATGCAGGTGTCCTAATGGAGGAACTTTACTCTCTGGAGTCACTCTCTTTCTCCTTCTACCAGAAATTAAAGCAGCAGCAGCAGCAATGCTGATTAATTCCACTGAGTTAAAATGAGTCTTTTTGTAAAAGAGTACTGTGTGTATTACTATGGCAGTGGTTAAAACAAGGGAGGACAAACTTGGGATCCTCTAGAGGAAAAACCAGGAAAATACTGGAGTTTAGTATGCAGGGAAAGAAAAATATGGTAGAACAGGCATCCCAGCCTACCCTTCTTCTATCCTGACCTCATTCTTCTTGTATTCTATGCAAATGTGAAGACAAGCTCCCCAGAGGGAAAATATTAATATATTTAAGCCATATCTCAAATTTGCTTTTCTAGCATAGAAAAAAAATATAGAAAACATTATATATATATTTTAATAATGAAATTGTCTTTATTTGTATTTCCTTTTTAAGCCAATGGAAAAATATTACAAAGATGTTTTGGGTTGATGGGACAGATAAATCCTAGCCATTGGCTCTCATCTGTATATACAGTATGTTTCAAGATAATAAATATTTTACTAACCTGCAGTTGTTGTTGTTTTCTATGCTGTAAAGTAGCAACAAATGAGAGTTAAAGAATGGATCCCATTTAAAACCCCAGGAGTGAAATGCTTGCTCAGCTAAAAGCCTGTGTAAATAAGTATGAAACCAAGAATATAGCAATGGTCATATTTCCATTGAGAGCAACTAAAGTGTATGGGCAAAGGTAGTACCTGATCCTGTCTGTTCTCATAGTGCAACTAGGAAGCTTGCTTATCCCATCCTGCAAAAGAGGAACAAAAGCACTGAAAAAATAAATGACTTGACAGAGAGCAGACAGGAGAAGTTAATTTAGGACAGCCTTCCTGTTGCACTCCCTGATGTCATGAACAACCACTGTGTATTTAACTGAGGGCTGAGGAATCTTGATCTCCACTTATTCAGCACTCTTTGGGGAAGCTGCTTGCATTCCTGTATTTTTTGCCTACATCAGCCCTTCACACTGCTAAAATTACCATATTGAGGGCCATGGATTTCATGTTCAGTCAACTGCCTTTGTCCTCCATCCTGCCCTAATCAGGAACATCTGCCCTGTGTCCTGCTGGTGGCAGTTCTTACTGGTCAGGACAAGGTGTAACTGGTGTGAGGTTAAACCCAGAAGAATAGGTAGATGGCAGAGCAGGGAATGGTGGCTAAACATGGTTAGGCTGGAGAGAAACCTGAATGTGAGCACCAAATTATTGTTGTAGTGGCAGTAATTATGCCTGTGTTTTCTCTCACAGACATTTTTCTAACCTTCCCATAAAACTTTGGCTGGAAAGCAGCACTGGAGGAGATGTCATAGCCCCCCCCTGGGTGTGCCAGTACAGTTCTTTGCCACCCTATTAAAAATGCTTTCCTGCTGTTTGACTAAATTGTTTCTTCCTACAACTTAAGCTCATTACTTCTAATTCTCATCACCACAGAAAAAGAACAAAGTGTGATTCTTTTCAGGGTTTTTTTTTCTAGACTGAACAACTCTGCCTAGTGGAGGTGGCAGCAAGATTGCTCAGGACATCCCTGTGGTGCCAGCTTCTCACAACTTGTGTGCCCTACATGAAATGTTGTCATCTTGCACTGGATTTCTCCCTGTTTTTAGAAGAACTGCTGCATATCCAAATATGAACTTAGCAGGGGCAATAAAGGATGCCAGCATCCCATACCCTTTCATTAACACCACTTGGAGCAGTGACACAAATGCAGCATTTGTTCCAGCTGGGCCTATGTTTTTCTTTCACCCTTCCTAGTAGCAATGTCATCTGTTTGCCTTCTACCACCTCTAAGACCTCCACTTAGAAATGGTTCATGCATTTGCAAAGCAGTGGGAAGGTAGGTATTTTATATTATCATCATAATAATGGGGATAATTCCAGTAACACTGATACAACAACTGTATAGCTGTACCCATTTTGAATGACCAAGGAATCCTTTGCCCCCCAGCCCTCCCTAAAATTACCTAAGCAACACAGGGGAAGGAAGAGCTGTTAATTATTTCCTGTGCTAGATTTAAAGTTGAGTTTAAGGTCAATGTTTTACTTCAGAAAAAATCTGTCTTTCCTGTCAAGGAACTAACATAAAAGGATCCTTCATAAATCCCAGTGGTATGCATTTGTTTTACAATGCAAATGTCTAGCTGCAGTAATATTTATAGGCACTTAGAGGTGAGTTACAGTCCTTGAATATATTATATATAATGAATCATTATTATACATGAGAAGAATGTCAGAAAAAGGTAGCCCAGAAACATTGAATGTATTATTGGAAACGGCATAGAGAAACCACACAGTGTGCTTTACATCCTGCCAGACCAGAAAAAACTGGGGGGTTTTTTTTGTTTTTTGTACATAATTTCTAGTAGCTATTTTTTTTAGTCTGCTCTTGACAACTCTTGAAATTCAATTATCAGCTCTAATGTAGTTTTTGGCTGACAGGCATCACCTTTTGACATGAGGAATAGCTAACTCACCAGAGGATCTGAAAGGTAGGAGAGTCATATTTAAACCCTTACAAAAGATGTTTTCTTTAGTCATTAGAACACATAATAGGTATCTCTATAGCTTCAGAAGCTGCTTCTTGTTTTGCATAACCTTCTGCTTGTTAGGTGGTACAGCACTAATTAGCAAGTAACACTAAGTACTTCATTATTTGGGTCACAGTTAAAATACTGATTTCACCAAGCTGAATATTTCACAGATAACATGTGGGTCACCTGCTCAGGCCAGCTCTGTTGCTAAATTTTTAGGAAAGCTAATCCCTGCATAGCATTTAAGGTCTAGTTCTGTCAGTTACAGTTTGGGTTGTGTCTAAAAAAAAATACATTAATTGAAACTGGTATTTCTGCTAATCTTTGCCCAGCTGTTAGCTTTTGTGAAGAAGCTGAGCTTGCTACAGCAGAATACCCAAGCCAGCCTGTGATTTAAAGTCATGAAAATCCAGCATGCTCATGAGGCACTGTGGAATTAGCTAATGAAAGGAGACTGTAACTGATGAGCCCCCATGGTCATTAGATTTAATGTAGGGTACAAGAAGGCACTGGTATTTCACTTAAAAATGTAACTGTCACTAATCACCAGAGATTCTTCAATCTGAGTGTGTGTGTATATCAACCTCTTTTTCTACTGCTTGGTGTGTTCACACATTTGTGACAGTTTGAACCTTTGTAAGTCAAGAAGAGTGAGGGCTTTCACTGTAAGATTTATCCATCTTCTTTTCATCTCAACAGCAAAACCAGGACTGAATAAGTGCACTCAGTTGCTTTCTGTATTGCACCCATCCCTTCCATGATTCATCTTTAAACCCTTCTAATCTATTTTTTTCAGCCCTCACCATAGCACTTATCTTCCTTTGGAGCCTTCCACATACTACAGTATTTAATGCCATAAATTGAACCTAAGTGGAGGGAAATCCTACGGCTGTGTCACTAGAGTTCATCTGCAGAGTACATTGCTTTGAGTGAAAATACTAGCAGTGAAGGTGATGATGGTAAATTAAATTAATAGTCAAATTAAGTGCTGATGTGGGAGTTCAGAACTCAATGAAGCTGCTTAAAGGATTGATTAGTCATAGATATTTAGGGACTAAGTTTTATTTATCCCAAGACGTTATGGATGCTAAAAATTTATGTGTGGTCAAGAAGACACTCATTATACTCATGGAAGAGAAATCTATCAGGGGTTATTAAAGATGCTGCTGAGAGCTTGGGAAGTCCTTGAGTTACAAGTTGCTGGAAATGAGAAGAATATTCAACAAACAAATATTTTCACATTTCCCTGTAGTCATCTGCTGTCATTGGTGCTGTGAAGAAAACTGTACTGGGCTAACCCAAAACTCACACAGTATGAGTCACTTACCAAGGATTTGATGACTAAAAGAACATAACATCCTCTGTGCTTTATCTCTAATCAGATCAGTCCATAAATAATAACAAATAAACTATAAATAATAAAAAATTATAAAGCCACTACTCCTCTATATTCAGGAGGGGTTCCTGAAGTCAGTAGAAATTCTGAGTTGCAATATATGCTTGCTCAAGAGCCACTTTTGATATCTCTGTGTTTTATTTTCAGTGAGCAGTAAAATTCTTATTGATATCAGAGAAAGAGTTTGCTCCTCTTGAATTCTCCTCTAGATCCCACCTTTAATGTTAAGACCAGGAGATGTTATGATTTGTCCAGAAAGCCAAATAAAAGATTTTCCAGGGACACCCAGCAATAATCCCTCAACAGACCTGATACTGTATTAAGATTTTTTTGAGTGAGGTGCTCAGGCATCTCAGAGTTTGAAGCCATCATCAAACACAAAAATTACCTAGGAGCCCACTGCCCCTGCTGCATGAACAGTCACCATGGTTTGTTACCCTCAGGTATGTTGCTTTTATTATTAAATACCCAGGAATCACAGTGTCAAATCTGGAGGTTTGGAGGTGTTAAAGCCATGGGGAAGCAGGGTGGGCCCTGTGTGGGAGTTTCAGCCACACAGTCAAACCAGGATGTATGAAAACCAAAATTTTGTTGTCAAAAAGCAATTTAGCTATTTTCTGCCAATGCCAATTTTTCCGTGTCGTTTGTGTCACTGAATGGTGCTTCTGGCAGCTGCTGGGAGAGTTTTACAGCCCATCCAAGCTGGCAACATCTCAGACTGTTAAAAGCCTGGTGATGCTGATGCTTGGGAAAGGAGGTAAAGGGTAAGATATGACACTGCTGTTCAACCCTGATCAACTTGGAGAGCACCACTGAGAGTGGGAGAGACAGCAGAATAAATGAAGGCATCTGCCTGGTCTATACCCAGAGTGCCACAGCCTCTCACTTCCCTTGAAAGATCAGAGCTGTAGAGCTGAAATGAACAATTCATTTAATGGTTCTTTGGTGCCATGAATATAAAGCAAACAAAATGAAAATACAAAATTCTTGATGTATTTAATTAACACTTCTCAGATTTCTCTGCTTTTTAAAGTTCAGAGAATTTGTGCTAACAATTGCAAATTTCTCAGATTTTTTTTTTTTTTTTTTTTTGTAATTTCTCCTGATTTCTCCTCAGAGGAACTTCAAGAAAGGATTGAGTTTGATATTGTCTGAGGATGTTAACAAGTTCTTACCATGAACCAAAATAGTAATTTTTTTACCTTGAGTGCTGGGAAGCAGAGCTACCCAGTGCTTTCTCCCCTTATGCAATCAAATCTGCAGGCTACTATGATTTGTTTTCCTGCTTGTGCCTTCTTGTGTCTTGACCCTTAATAGCTGACATATTTAATAATGTGTACAGTCCCTGAAAGGAATTTTTTGTGTCCAGAACTGCTGGCTAATTATAGTTGCAATTCCTTACTTAAATAAATAAATAAATAAACAAACAATAATCCTAATTCTACATGGAATGATGCAGAAAATCTTTTTCTGAGGAATGAAAAAGAAATCTGGGGCTGTCTTCATCAGTGGGTAAGTTTAGCTTAAGGGAGCCCTTTGATAGCAAATCTCCTCATTGGCTCTACTTCCCATACCCTGGTTCCATCACAGAGCTGCCATGGGGCCCTTCAGTCCAGAGGACACAACCCAGAGTAGAAATAGCTTTCCCCCAATGGGTACATGTGGGCAGTGGGTGCTCACCATCAGCTGGTTTCACCTTGCAAATCCTCACCTGTTGTGCTGCAATACTTACTGATGTCATCAGTGTGTGTTTGCTGGTAAATTGATCCCAAAATCCATCTTCTTTCCTTCCACATTTGCTGTAAGGGATTTTACTGAGGGAGCAAAGAGGAGAAGGGGAAAATCGCAGGGATGTTCAGGTGTCCCCTGGTCTGCAGATGCTGGCATGGATTTCCCAATACCCAGTCAGATACCCTCAATATAACAGCTTGCTCTCTGCTTGTCTGCCTGTGCTCTCTAGGCTGTTAATGAGTTTTGCATTAAGAAAACATTGGCTAAGCTGAAGGAACAATGTTCTATTGTGTGTGAGTGGCAGGGGCTGACAACAAGTCCCCATATTCCAGCTCCCAAAGAGATGTTCTTATTACTGGCTATGAAATCTCTGTTCCTTCTTCCAGGAATGCTTTTTCTTTCCAGCATCATCAGAGAAGGTAAAGGATTATTCTGGCACTGCCTTACTTCATATTTTCTGGACAAATGGGAGCGGGATTCATAAGTCCCTAAGGCTGAGAAAGGCCAAAAGCCCATATTTTTAGGGTGTGACTACTATATGCAGTGTAGCAGCAAAAATTTAGAATAAAAATTTCCTTAAGAAACAAAACAGGAGCCTGTCTGTCCCAGGACTGGGTCAGAATATAGTGACTGGGGGTCAGCATGGGATGTTGTTGCTTCCTCTCATGACCAATCTGGCAGCACACAGAGGGCTGAATTGGGTGTCAGAGTGCTGGTCCAGCTGTGCCTGCAGGAGTGCTTTTGGCTGGGGCTGGCAAGCAGCAAGGCTGTTCTGAATGCTGCTGCACTTTCCAGATTTACCAGCTCCAGTCTTCCCATATTTGCAAGTCTGTGCATGACAATTTCATGTAGCAGAGTAGTCATGAGCTGACCCATTTGCTCTTAATGCATTAATTACCAGATTGACTGCCTTCCCCTTCAGGGTACTGACCTACACTGACTCATCCAGTAATTACTGTGGATGAAAATTTTAATGTCTCTATTTACCACAGATTTTTCAATCCATTTCTGTTGCTGTTTCTTTGTTTTTGTTTTTTGTTTTGTTTTGGTTTTCCTTCTTCCTTTTTTTTTTACCAGATCTTTTTTTTTTTTTTCCAGTGGACCTTCAGATTTACCAGCTTTCGGAAAGAAAATTATAGGGGGTTTTTGCTCAGCCACATGATAATAAGAGAATGAGGAAAACTTGTGAGTTTAGCAGAAAAAAAAAATCAAACTGTTTCCCTAGAGTTAAGTTTTAATAACAAATCCCACTTAATTCCACCAGAGATCCACATGGAACGACATGGAGCAGCCTTAGAAACCAGTAAAAGGCCCCAGGAGAGCAGGTATCTGTTGTCTGCTGGCAAATCTGCAGTTTGTGCTGTTTGGAAGGGACTGCAAAATGTGCTGGACAAAAGTGACAAAGTGAGCAGTGCTCTGTGTTCCAGGGGCTGGGGTATTCACCTGTGTGCAGCTGTAGGAGACCTTCTGCCTCCCTTCCCTTCTCCTGCAAGTACTTTAATAATAGCTGTTCAATGAAAACACCATTCAGTTATTTTAGGCACTTCATTGGAGACTGGGAATTAGGATCCTGGAGTCATTTATAGGCTCTGTGTTTCTCTCTGTCTGATAATATGTATGGATATAGTACATATGAGAACATGGAAAAAACAGAGGGGCTTATTAATCTTCCCCCACTTAAACAGGCAGTCTGTAGCAGAGCCAGCAGAAGGCTTGTTTGGTTTCCTATCTTGGCCATGAACCTCAAGGCTAAACTAAAAATACAAACACAACAATCTTGTGGGCTAAGGGATTTTGTGATTTGGTTTTGCTTTTTCGTGGTGTGCAGAAGGATGACATGAAACATTCTTCCTCTGCAAAAATTTTGCCTTGCCTTTTCTGTTTTGTTAGAAATTCAGGAAGGTGCCTGGGCAGCCAGTGAACTGGTAACATTGCAACAAATGAAAGGGAGGAAAAACCAGCAATAGGGCTGGGTATTTTGGTATTACAAGTTTTAATTTCTTTTCCAGTTGAATTCCTGTTTTTAAAAAATTTAACAATGTTTGTGAGAAAACCAGTGTTTGGTAGGATTGCTAATGAGTTTTCCTAATACAGAGGGTGTGAGAATCTGGGTTTCCTCCTATTTTTTTTTTCCCAGTGAAATATAAGAAGGAAATGAATGCCCATTAAAAATAAGAGAGGAAAAGCTTAACTATTTTCTTTATTATATCAGCAAAATAGACCCAAACTGCAGATTCCTTTAAGTCACATTTCTTTTCAACATCCAGTCTCCAGTCCCTGAACCAGTCACAATTCAGTCAGCATTTACTGGATTTGTGTCAGAACACTAAGACAGAACTTTTTAAAGGGAAAATCATAGTCATGTCAGAGCAAAAACCACAGATGTCTTCAGAGGAATCTGTGTGGCTTTCCTCAGAATTAAACACTAGGACTAGAGCCTGAGTGGTTTCCTAAAAAAAAAAAAAAAAAAAAAAAGGTGCTAGATATTAATATTTTTGAGAAGTTTTGCAGAGCTTCCCAGAACTGGGGCTGCTCTCTGAATAAAACGGAAAAACACTTCAGTGGGTACCATGCCTGAAATGGAAATGGTATTGGCTGCTGGAGAGGCTGAGCTGAATATTCTCTTGTTGCAGCCAGAAAGAATGTCCTGACGCCAGTCCTGATCCTTAGAAACTCAGTTATGGACATACCTAAAGAGTGAGGATATGCTGAGTAAGGATCAGCTACGTAGGAGCATGAGTGTGCACTTCACAAGCAGAGAAAGCAAGGCTGGTGATGTAACACAGAGGTTTTCACCTCACTGGAGGATGAGAGGCTGAGGGCAATGGGGCTTCCTGCCATTGCTGCTCCTTGTTACCTGTGGGGAGGGGACAAAGGACTTGCAGGGAGAGGGAGAAGTGAGATTTGGGAGCATGAATAGAAATAGAGTTTGCTGGGATCCGTTTCTCATCCCTGGAAACTTCCTGTTATTCTTTCCTTATTGATTACACGTCACAAATGAGACCATAATCCCATTTGGCCCCTGGTTAAACCAATATAAACATGACTGTTATTAGTATTAAGTGGCAAGTTATTCCTGTGCAGATAAATGTGCCCAGCCATTTCCTTCGTAGGACACTGGGTTTAGTTCCTTAACTTTGACAGATTTTAATTATTCAAGGTAGCATTTCACATGCTCAGTTATTTGGCTCCAGTTCAGATATTAAGAACACTTCCGCTCAAACAGTTCAGCAGTCTTTGGATGAAGAAGTTGTAGAAAATTCTTCTTTTAGTCTATATTTTTTTCCTTAAATGTGTGCCAATGAAAAGGCTTTGTAATCTTGAGTCTTGAAAGACGAGTTTATAAATCAGAGTAGGAATCACTTCAATGTCAGAGTTGTGCTTTTTGCCTCATTAATTAGAAGCAGACAAGTAAAACCCAAACCTTTCAAACTTTATCTGTTTGACAAAAAGAAAGGGGGTAAAAGTAAGGTATTAAGTGCCAGTACTAAAATATTTTGAGCAAGTCTGTAAATTTTCCTGTGATTGTGGTCTTGCCTGTCAGTGCCCATCTGCAGCCAGGCTGTGGACACAACATCTCCTGTGTGAGCCCAGCAGAGGAGGAGCCCAAAAGAGATTTGCCCTGCAAGCACATCTCTCCACTCTCCAATGCCCAGATCCAAAGGGGCTGTGGCATCAAGCAGGTGAGCATCTTGCAGATGGGGAGGACCTATGAGAAAGACCTTTCAGGTCCAGCAGCTGCAGGCCAAGCAGATATCAGACACCCATGCTTAGGCAAAGGAGCCAAGCCTCAAGGGTGGGGTTTCCTATCTCAGAGCTGGCAGCTGAGAACCATTTTTTTAGTCAATGGAAACAATTGGTGTTTCCAGGCTGCTTCATCTGCCTGTCAGATAAGCTGAGGTGAGATGGAATACCCTCTGGAAGTGCCTGTTTTTGTCTAAAAATGCCCCTGGCCAACTCTTCAAGCTGAAGACTGTAGGCATCTAAACTTAGGTGGAATGGATCCTACCCAAGAAGACTTTCTTCCAAAAAGCCATACTGGGTCCACCCTGAGCTGTAAGTGGAGGAGACAAGCATTGCCACCCACCAGCAGCCCAGAGGCTATTCCAGGCCAGGATCCATCAGCTGAAGCTGTGCCATGAGCATTATTTTGGGCTTTGGGTCATTTGTTGCCAGAGAATTCATCAAAAAAATGTGCTATCAGCTGGTACAAGACGAGGCTCATGTCAGCCAACACAGGGAAAATGGAGAGATGCTGGTTTGTCCCAGGTGGGAATTGTGGCTGCTCAAGCTGCGCTGGGCCATCTCCTGAGGATAAGCAGAAAGGTTTGAGCACCTCTGGGTGCTCAGCTTGTGGCAAAACTGCATTTTCACAGGGTGCCTTTAAAAGATTGGTTCATACATGTTCATTCTGGGAGAGCTGTAGCTGGAGGTGTTGGGGTGGTGGATCTATTCATAGGAAAATCTGAAGGTTGTGGAAAACCTCTCAGTTTTGAATCACCGCAGAAAGGCAAAATCCCAGACAAACAAAACCTAACTAAACACATAAAAGAATGCACTGACCAGAAAAAAATGAAAGTAAGTTTCCACTTGGAGTATCACTTTTCCCCTAAAATCCAAGATTATAATTTAATTTTAAATTCCTGCCAAGAGCCAGGAATGAGATATGAACAATATATGACAGCTTTTTTTTAAAACAATAAAAACAATTTTAAAAAAAATTGCAAACCAGAAGTTCATTCAGAAAGACACTGCCCTGTTTCAATTCTGTTTCCATAATTTTTCATTCTTGAGTGTTAAAAATGAAGCAATTTTCTTCCCTGCTCCAGACCTCATCTGTGCCATGTCACTGCACCTTTGGAGGGATGTGACTGAGAATTCCAGCACAGGGGAAGGAGTCTCCTCAGGCCTGACAGCTCATGTGAAGAGCTACTTCCCTGCACAGAAGAGTAGAGGGCTTTGACACCTCCCATCAGTGGGGGAAAAAAGCACATTCCCTGGCTCTGGAGATACTAAAAATTTACATCATGAGGTGGCAAACTTTGTCTGGTTGGATTATTTGTGAAGTGAAGATGGTGAAGGTGGTGTGCCAGGGATGAACCCAGACCCAAGGTGTGTTGTTTGGGTGCTGTTAACCCCACCAATGTTGTACCTCACTGTGACCAGGACATAATTCCAGGACTGGGTGAGGGGAGAAGGTGTTTGTGTGTCTGGGAGTGGAGAGGCAAAGGGGAAGCACGTTCAGGCTGTGTGGTGGAGAGCTGGTGTTGCTCTGCCATTTTTCAGGCTTGCTTGAAGGTGACAGGAAAATCTGTGCAGAGGGTTTTCATCCTGCTCTTCTGCAGAGCTCTATATTTGCTCCAAGTTCCTTTCAAACCCAAAGTGAAGAATGTTTGAAAACCCACAGAGGGGGGACACTCGAGGAGAGAAATGTATTTTGCTTTCTTACAATCTGTTGGATTAGTGGTGTATTTTGGAAAGCTTGGGTGATAAACAGTTCAGGAATAATTAAAGGGAGCTGTTCCTGCAGCTGGCCTGTGGGATTTAATGATACTCTCTGATTTGCACTGTGGCAGATGTACCCCCAGAATAAGCACCATCCTGACTTATTTGTCTAGAAGGGGGGTGGTGCCCCCACTTCTTGCATTCTCTTAGAGGGGTCTTTTTCTTGATTTTGCAAAAAGTGCACTTGGTGTCAGCCCATCCAGATGAAAGGAAGAGCTGCTTATCTCATGCAAAGATTGAGCAATATTTCATTCACAAGTTATCAAAAGGGCTACGGATCTACATAAAACCTTTCATGTGTAAAATTAAGATGGAGCCATTCCCCCATGTGTCCTGTTACAGAAGATACAGGCTCTCTGCAAGCAGTAATTAAGCTCAGTCTCTAAAGAAGTACAAGGCAGAAGTAGCCCTTTATGCTCCCTGCCACACCAAACTAATCCTAACCTTATGTGAGTATGTGCATCTCTATAAAACAAAAGCTCTAAGTTCCCTTAGAGAAATTCAGGGAACCAGAGAGCACTCCAGGGGGCTCTGAACTCCTTTGGGTGTTTCACAGATGGTTTCCAAAGATACCTGAAGATGATCCTTCCACAAAAGTGCTGGACTGAGGGGCTAAACCAAACCACACCTGTGTGCTCAAACCCAGGTTGTGCTAATCCTGCTCCCCAGGATAGAAGAGCAGAAGTTATGCCTGGCAGTGGATGCAGAGGGAGCCCTTGGCCCATTATTCCATTTTTGTGGTGCATGCAAAGAAAACCCAAGCCCATCTCCAGACACTGCCTTGAGCAGTCAGATCAACACAACTGTGCTCCTGGCAGTGTCCTCGGGGGCCCTGGCTCCACAGACAGTCACAGGAGGCTGGAAATCAATTAGTGGGGTTTGTTCTGACAGCAGGTAATGAGGAGCCCCCCTGCTCTTGCCAGCAGGGGCCTCCTTGGGTGTCACTGCACCCAGCCCTGTGGCTGCCATGGGTGGGAGAGGTGCTTGGGAACACAGCTCTGCAAATCTACATCATCTGACAAGAAATCCCAGAAACACAGAGTGTTAGGGGTTGGAAGGGACCTTTGGAGATCATCTAGTCCCACCCCCCTGCTAAAGCAAGTTCACCCAAAGCAGGGTGCACAGGATGGCATCCAGGCAGGCTTTTGAATACCTCCAGGGGAGGACACACCAAGACCCTCCTGGGCAGCCTGTCCCAGTGTTCCTTCATGGTCAAATTAGTTTTTGCCCTCATGTTCAGATGGAACTTCCTGTGTTCTAGTCCATGCCCCTTGTCCTGTTGCTGGGCATCACTGAAGGGAGTCTGGTACCGTCCTCCTGATGCCTTTCTTTTGCATTTTTTTAAGCTTTGATAGGATCCCCTATCAGTCCTTTCCAGGCTAAACAGACTGAGGTCCCTCAGCCTTGCCTCACAGAAGAGATGCTCCAATCCCCTTATCATCTTCATTAACTTCTTCTGGCCCCTCTCCTTGTTTATATTGCAGTGGGGAGTCCAGAACTGGACAGAGTACTCCAGATGGGCCTCACTAGGAAGGGGGAACATGGAGGGTTATTTGGGAGAAAAGGGAGGCAGTGTGGGGAAAGGGATTTGTGTGGGCAGGTGAAAGCTGATGTCAGTGACCCACCATTCACTCTTCATGGCTGGGAGTTACCTCTTGCAGGTCCTGTGGATCAAGGGCCCTTCAGGAGTGTCCTCCAGGGCTGCAGCACCCAGTCATTTAATCCCAAAGATTTGTTATTTGCTCCAGGACCTTTCCTTGGTGTGAATTGAAGCAGAAAGTATGGAGAAGAGGGAGAGTCTCTTCAGAAGTTCACACTTGAACCAAGGCAAAACACTGAGGTGGAGGAACCCAGGTTTCTCTTGCTGGTTCCGGTGGGGAGGGTCATATGGGTAGAGAGCTCCCTGCACATGGGCTGAGATGGATGATTTGGGGGTGGGAGGATTGAAAGCACCTGCACCAACAGAGTGCTACCAGGGGAGAGGCAGAGATGGAAAACAGCAGTGCTCAGTTTTGCTATAAAAAAAGCTGAAACACTGTTAGCAAAATCCAGTCCTCACTGTTAGGAAAAGCCTTCCTCAGCATAGGGATGTTCCTGCTTCTCCCTGTGGCTTTCAGGACTTAGGAAGCCATGGGTGCTGCTTTGGCAGTTTTCTCTCCTGTTGCAGCAGTCGCAAATTCTTTATTAATTTGTCAGTTTTTAATGACCACCCCTGTTGCTGCCTGCTTGGGAACAGGCTGCTCATGAATGTGATGACAGGGGAGGGTTTGTCCTGAGCAAATTTCCAGTCCAGGGACTCTGTGGCCAGCTTCTGGAAGTGGAGACAAGCCCTAGGGAAAACTCCAGAATAGCTAAAGCATGAAGCTAAGTGAGGCAGAGAATTTTAGGGGACAAGACAAGTGTGGGAGTGTGGGGCAGAGGGCCGGAGGCACATCCCTTCTGGGTGGCTGTCCCAGCTTCTGCATCCCAACAGGTCTGAATTTTGCAGATGAGAAGCCTTAGCTGCAATGTTGGAGCAGAAGTGATCTAGGGAAAAAGGAAAGGTGAGGTTTATACCTGTGTTTTTTCACTAGTCCTGTTGATGTAACTGGGGAAGAAAAATGATCTGCTTCTGATCATGTGATCCAGTCTTCAGATCTTCCCTCTTGGAGGAACATCAGACACAAAAGCAAATTCCTCAAGGAACAGGTGGATCCTTAATCTTTTCACCCGTGGCAGGACTGGAAGAGGCACTATCACGTACTGCTTGGCTACTAAGATGTCTCTAGATGTGGGAGACCATGATTAATTTCTCCCCTGTGACTGGTTGGTTTTAACCTAATTCATTATGTTAAAAAGTATCCTGGAGTTTCATGTTTCTGTGTGCATAGGAAAAGTAAATGTTCTGTAGGCCACTGAGTGCATGTAAATCAGTCTGCCTCTGCAGTAGGGATGTGGAGATGTATCTGATTTTAGTGTGCCCCCCCCCAAGATGAATTAAGGGATGTGTACACTGGCTGCCCCCTAAAGTGGGGAGTGATACAGGAGCTCTCCCCACTTCCAGGCAGAGCTTAGAGTTAATGCCCTTTTTTTGTTCCAGTGGATACAAAATAAAACACCTTTCACCAGAAAAAATTCCTGTATCCCTGTCCAGAGTCTCTGCTGGCCAGACACTTAGAGGAAGGAGACACCCATGAGGAAGGAGGCAGGGGGTTGTGTTCCTCAAGGGGGGCACAGCTCTGCATGTCCCCCATGGCAGCTGCCTGACCACTGACCCAGTACATAAACCACAAGTCTTGCCACATCCTCCCTAGAGGTGTCTTAGACACAGTTTGATCACAGGATCAAACTGTGTTTAAACACAGGAAAAGGCTGAGGTGTTTCTGGGTTTAAGCAGAAAGGTGCTTAAATCTGTGCCACTCAGTTTTGGCAGTTTTCAGACCTCAGGCTGGATTCCCACCTCTGTGTGATGAGACTAAGCCTGCTGACAGCAGCCACTCTGAAATCTGAAGAGGTAGACATCAACTCAGAGAGACTGTGAACTGTGGATGGAAAATCACTGACCTGGGAGACCTAAATGTCAGCGTCTGAGGGGTTTACAGACACTAAATGCACCAAAACTGGGCAGCTGATGAGTTTTCAAAGGTCAAATTCTGAAGTTACATCCTTCAAATGGCATTTGGGAAGCCTCGGAGCCACGCAAGTCTTTCTGAGTATCATAGTAAAAAGATTCTTAAATGATTTTTTTTTCCATTCTTTGGGGCAATATGATAGATTTTTGACATCTAACTTGATGTTTGGTCTCAGAGAAACACAGAGATTCCGTTCCTATTGGTTTCCATTAATGAGGAAAGAATGGCAGTGCCCTGTGGAATGAGAACAGATGATGCTGGGGAAGCAGGAAGGTGGTTTACACCTTGCCCACACTTCCTCATCTCATTCCCATTTACATCTTTAAGAATGTGGTGCTATCTTGTAGTGTGCAGATTGCCTATGAGGCTGATAGACACAAAAGAAAGCTACATGTTCCTAAATATCAAAAAAAGCTGCATAGTCTCCATTTCCCTGGAAACAAAATTCATCTCTACAGGGACATGTCTTTGGGATTGCGCAGTAGTTTTTTTTATACCTGTTTGTTTCTTATCTGATTTTCAGGCTCTTTGACTCTTTTCAGGACTGGAAATTACTCCAACCTTTTCAAGCCTATGGCCTGAGCAGCTCAGGATGTGTCCCCCAGAGCCCCATGTACAACTGAGTACAAGAGGTGGCCCCTTTTCCTGTTAACATCACTGGGAGTGTTGAAGGCCAGGCTGGATGGGGCTCTGAGGGACCTGGTCTAGTGGGGGATATCTCTGCTCATGGCAGAGGAATTGGAACTAGAGGATCTTTGAGGTCCCTTCCTAACCAGTCTACAATTCCATCACCTTTGACAAGGTCTCCATAGTTGTCCACCTAATTCCTCCTATAAGGGCGTGAACACAGTGACAACCCAAAGGAAGTGCTTATGGGAGCCAAAAGGAAAGTGTGCTCTGTGCTCTGCTTGTGGAACACTGGGATTTCCAGCAATGAGCCTTGACTGGCACAGGACACCAGTGATAAGCAGCTGCTGGCATGGCCCAAGGGGCAGAGGTGTCCATGTGATGCTGGAGGTGATGCCTTGCTGCAGGCAGAACTGCCTCTTGCCTCCTCCAACTTGACACATATCAGCCTGAGCTGACAAACTGAGACTTGGCTACTGCCTTTCTGCCACCAGCCTGACACCTCAACAAAACAAATACAGTAACTGGGAGCAGAAGTGTTAAAAGAGCCCGGAACCTGTGGCTGCCTGTTAAGAAAATCTCCGCAGTTATTTTGATCTTAAAGGGATTATCATGGCTTTTGTATCTCAAGCAATTATTTGGCATCAACTTCATTAGGTCATATAGGAGGGTTTGGCATTTATTTTAATTGAAGTATTTTCCAATGAATTTAAAAACAATGGCACAGATCTGTATCTCTGTTCCCAGGTTTTCCCCAAAGCTGAGATATTTCTCCTTTAAAGAGGCTGGGGAAAAGCCAGAATCCAGCCCCTGGGCTCCAAGTGGACAGAGAGAATGCTGGTGTGGTTTGTAGCACTATGCAATCAAAATGGCAAGGAAGGACTGCTGGGTATTGTTCATTTGCTCCTAGAGTCAACTTCCATTTTCCCATAGAACTAGGTAAAGCTAAGGAATCTAACAGGTTTCCAAATATTTCCTTGCCCTTCAGGATGCAGCTGCTGGGTTTACAGGTTTAGCTGAACTGCTGTAGCTGGCACTGGTACATGGGGAAAATTTGCACTTCAGTTGTCTTTTCCTAGGAAATTATCTTCTATTGCTAGAGACTGAAACATGGAGGCCTTTGCCCACACAGACTCATGGTACCCTTTACTCATGGCAAAGAGCTCCTTCCCCATAGAGGCAGGAGGTCTGGGGAAAAGCCTCTGGAAAAAGACCCAGGGAAAGCTTCTCCCATGCATGATCATTGGATTTAGTTGTATGCAATCTCAACAGATGCTGATAGAAGAGTGGCACCACTGAAAAAATAGGGAATGCCACTGACTCTCTTGTGTTAAAAACCTTCTCTTCACAGCAATACCACCCCTGCAGATCTCAGCACTGCATGTCCCTACCTCACCCAGGCCAGATTTTTAATTCATTACAGGTTAATCAAACCAGGAGATATTCTGAGCTTTTTCAGAGAGCTGATGAAACTCCTGTGGGACAGGGTGGATTCTGAAGTGCTGCTGTTTTTGTCTTTCCCCCTTGAATGACTCTGGATCTGGACGCTGAAGTTCTGGGATGGAGTCCTGGGTGACAGATCTCATGTCTGTGCAGCTCTGCTCAGCTCTGCACCAGCCACGTGGAGGTGGGACCAAGGGGTAAGTCAGTGGTTTCCTGAAACTCAACTTCCTTGGCCATAAGCTGGCTTTGCAGAGGGCTGAGGAGAACTCTTCCTGGCAGAGACTTGGTTTTTTCCCAGCATGGAAGGGTGATGGTGTGAAGCCCTTTTTTCCCTTTAGAAATGCTGCATGAAGGAGTTCTCCTGGAGAAGGCAGTCAATTAAAAACAGCCTGGACAAAGCTGTACCTACTTGGACAGAGGTGAGTAATGTGCTGACCCAGAGCTTCCTCCTCCTCCCTCATTGCCAGTGGTCACAAATCTCTCCTGTGTGTGTCTGTGGTCCTTGGAGAGGGCAGCAGAGTGAGTGATGGGTTTATGCTCACTGGGAGAATATCTGTTATCTGCAATGCTCTGGGGTTTGAGTTCCTCATGTCACTGGCTTCATAACTGCTAAGCAATTGTCTGCTTTCTATCTCACCTGGGACCTGCCTGAGGTGGTGAGCAGGTCTCAGCCTGCAAAATCAGCCCTGCCTGATGAGACATTTATTCCCTGAGGAGTTTACTCTGGTTATACACAGCAGTGGATGCCCTCTACAAAACCACTGATTGCTTCCTGATAAAAGCACAACTGCTTTAGCTCTGGTGTGCCTTGTCCTGTCCCAGAGTGTCCCAGCCATACTGCATGGAGCAGCCTCACAGGTGGCCAACAAAAGGTAGAGATGGTTCTCTGGTCTTCTGACCAGAATCTGGTCAGGCATGGCACAAAGCAGAGCTGCTGCTGGTCCTCTACCCCCTGCACAGTTCCATCTTTGAAGAAATCATCCACAACTATTAACACTTAAAAGCAATCCCTGGAGTTTGAGCAATGTCATTTGTCCCACATCTGCCAAACGAAGCATCTATGCCCTTCATTTGAAGGCAGACTTTCTTCAGGACAGGCTGCACCATTGCTGCTGAGAAAATGGTTGATTGAGAGGCAAAAGCTTTATCTTTGCAGTGCAGCAAGGACATCTCCTGTGCCAGGGCCTTTCCTTCCTGTGCCTGCATCTGGGCCCTGAAACCTCCAGTGCTGAAACCCAGGACATGGAGAAAATCTGGTTTCAGGACTGCAAAGTTTGTGGGGAGGAAAGGAAACAAGAGGAGATGGGTTGGCAATTTTGCTGATCATGGTCTATTAATGACAGGAACAGCCTCTACCTGGTAATGAGCAGCTTCTGAGTTTGCTTCTTTGGGGAACAGAAATCATTCCAGACTGAGAGGCAGGGGCTGGAGTATTCACATGCTTATTAAAAAGTACAATTTTCTACTGGTAGATGATGCCCTGCAGGAACTCCAGGCCTGAGAGCAGTTGGCACAGGAGGACCATGAACTGGCTTCTCTGAGGAAGCCATCAGGGCCAGAATATGTGCCAGGGACCACCTCAGTGTCAGGGTCAATGTCCTTCTGGTGCCTGGCCTCTGGGGATGGTGGTGCAGGTTGCCTTTCTCCCAGGGTCTGACACACGTGCCAGGACTACAGCCTTGCTGAGGCTTTTGCTGGAAGTCACAATGTCAGGCAAGAGCACAGCAGTTCTCATAAGCTGCCTTTTTTTCTCTTGAATTGCTACATGAGCTTTTCCCATTGACTCAATCCCAAGGAAAGTGTTTTCTAAACAAAAATATTCCCAAGCTAACCATGACTTCCTAAAGGATGTTGTTAATAATAATAATAAAAAAAAATACCCTCACCATGACAAAAGATGACTGGCAAGGACACGTGGAAGATTATAAAACCATTAAGTGGCTCGTGAGCTCAGAAGGAAAGCTCTGTTTCCCATTACACAGCCCATTTCTCATAAGCCATAGCTTGAAGCAGTTACTTCAGTGAGTGCCAGCCAGGCTTTTATTTTTTTCTGCACAGCTTTGGGTAACACATGACTGATGGGCCCTGCCTGGCTGGTGCTTTGCATGGCTGTGTTTGACTTTTATGGAGCAGCTCCTTATTTGCACCCATTAACCTGACCTGCAGATTGCCTGCCCAGCACCTCAGCATCAGCAAGTGCCCAAGTGTGATCTGACCCCCTGGCAGCAGAGGTTTGACATCATTTAGGTACCCTAATTGCCTCTTATCTCCTGCAGGCTGCAATGTCCTCCAGACAGGAGTCACAACTCCCCCAGCTCATGGAAATGAAGATGTCTGACCCACTGCCTGGTAGAATATGCCAGGGAAATTCCTTGGGATGCTCTCTGTGCCCATCTCATTGTCCCTGGCTATTTTGGGATGTTGTCTGCTCTCATATCCAGCTATACTACATGGCCTGTCACAGACACACCCTGTGCTGGAGTCTAGTAGTGGCCCGTGCTCACCAAGAGTCATTGCTGTGGAGCTGTGTCAGTAAATCCATTGCTGCCCTCCAACCTTGGCAGCTGGAAGGAGGTAACTGGCACATGGGGTGCCACATGGGGTTGCTGTGCACCTTTTGGAGGTGCACAGTTTGCTGGCACTGCATCCTCAGAGATCTCTACCACCAGAATCTTCATGCAAACCCAGTTGGGAATAAGGAATGAGACGTCCCCCCTGAAACCCCATGCTCCTGAAGCAGCAAATTACAATTTGAGGAGATCAGGCTGCAGCCCCAGGTGATCATTGGGTGCAGAGGGAGGAAAGCATTTGCCTGTTTGGAGCCAGGGAGAAATCAGCCTGGTGATGGCTGAGGTGCCCCGTGGGTTTAGCCCATGACTGGGACTCTTGCTTCCCACCAACTGACCCAGTCCCTGACTGCTCCCCCTCAATGCCTCACCATGCACATTGGGGTTGAAGACCAGAAACCTGCACTGGCTTTGAGCTGGCCTGCCAGGGACCTTCCACATTGGACAAGCATCCCATCCTGTTTCAACAAACTGCCCTTTTTTGTTGAGCTGTAACCTAAAGCAAAGCTTTACTGAGGGCTTTTTCTCACCTACATCAAGTAGTGGGTTCTGCAAGCTTGGGTGCAAAGTAGAAGCAGAAGAAGCAGCAAGGGCAGCAGGGAGGGAGTGGAGAAGCTCCTTGCAAGCAATGGAATAGTTGGTGGAGGAAGAGAAACACTGAACTTTTGAGTGCTACTGGCAGTTAATAGTTCAAAATGACCAAAAAAAATAAAGTCTTTTAAAATATTGTATGTTTCATGAAGACTTTATAGGTGGCATTTTTTTCCAACAGTCCCAAGTGTTTAATAAATTGTATTTATCTTTCCTTTAAACTGCCCTTTTGTTCATGAACTAGCTAAGTGAGGTCAGAGGGAAAGAGTGAAAGAGCATTTTTGGCAAAGGGAAGCTTTCAGTATGCCACATTTAATAGAAGTA
Source organism: Heliangelus exortis (assembly GCF_036169615.1). NCBI lineage: Eukaryota > Metazoa > Chordata > Aves > Apodiformes > Trochilidae > Heliangelus > Heliangelus exortis. The sequence continues at coordinate 105,013,347 of NC_092424.1, read as the reverse complement.
ATAAGCACACAAAATCCCAGGATCTATGCAAGGCTTTGTCCAGGGAGGTTAATTTGCATCTCTATTGGATATCTTTCCCTAATTATCTTTTTGTTGTTGCTCTTCTTACTTCATTTACTGTCTTGATGAGTATCAAGGCATTTCCTCTCCTGAGTGGGGAATGGTTGGCACAGTTCAGTGCAGAGCTGGGACCCTTGAGCACAGAGCAGTCATCAGGAGTGCTGCAAGCTCCAGCTCACTACAGAAATGAATCCTTAGGGACAGATGCCCACAGGAGCTCCCACTGTTTTTTCCCTGCCTTTGCACTCACAAGCCCATGAGATGGCCTGAGCAGAGGCCTCCAGGTGTTGGTTTTTAATCCATGAATGGAGCTGAAACACAAAAGGTTTGGAGTCAATCCTGTTCCTGGCTTCTGAAGCACCCTTGATTGCTGAAGTGTTTGCAAATAGTGAAACCTGTTCTGTGCCAGAAAACCCTTCCCTGACACGCAGTCTCCAGAGATGATGTTGTTTTGCCACATCTTTTAAGGACTGCCATATTTTCCCATAAAATAGAAGTGCCTGAAGCCTGGAGAGAAGCAAATGTTGCTCCTATTTTCAAGAACTACAAGGAGGACCCAAGGAACTACAAGCTGATCAGCTTCAGCTTTATCCCTGGACACCATCCAGGTACATGAATGATAAGAAGGTCAGCAGTCAGCAGGCTTTCACTAAGGTCATGACTGACAAACTTATATCATGAAATGACTGGTAGGTGAGGAGAGATGAGTGGATAGTGTCTGCCTGGACTTTTGTGAGGATTTTTGCCAGTCTCATGTTAGATCCCCGTAGACAAACTGCAGCTGAGGTGGATTGAAAAGTGGCTGGATAGACAGGGGGTGGTGATCAGGGGCACAAAGTCCAGTTGGAAACCATTGAGTAGCAGTGTACCCCAAGGGTCTATACTGGGTCCAGTGGTGTCTGACATGAGTGGATGAAGGTGAAGAGTGTACCCTCAGCAAATTTGCTGCATAGAGTCCAATGAAGGCTCATGAAGATGATTAAAGGTCTGGAGGATCTCTCCCATGAGAAATGGCTGAGAGCTGGGACTTTTCAGTGTGCTGAAGAGAAGGCTTCATATCCTTATTCTTATCTAAAGGGAATAAATGTATATAATAATATAAATGTGTGTATATATATATATTTATATAATAAATGAATGTATATAAATACCTGAAGAGATGATGCAAAGAAGTCAGAGCCAGGCTCTCTTTGGTGGTACCCAGTGTCAGGACAAGAGGTAAGAACAAACTGAAACACAAAATGTTCTTTCTGAATGTCAGGAAAAGCTTTTTCACTATGGCAGTGACCAATCATTATCCCAGGCTGCTCAAGGAGGTTATGGTGTCCCCATTCTTGGAGATACTCCAAAGCCATCTGGACACAGCCCTGGGCAATTGCCTCAAGGTGGCCCTCTTTGTGCAGGGGTCTTGGACCAGATGACCTCCAGAGGTCTTTTCTTACCTCAGCCATTCTGTCATTCAGGGTTTTCCATAGCATTTTGGCTCCCCATGGCTTGTGTAACCCTTTGTCCCAGGTGGAGAGGCTGCTGTTATCACAGTCCTCTTTACTTAAGCTGCCCTGATTTTCCTGCCAACTTGCACTCCAATCCCATGCTGTTTATCAGCATGCTGATTTTCTCTGGAGGAATCTGAGCAATTTAATTAACGTTGAATTTCAGCTGGTAAGAAAGCAGCTCTCTCACTAACAGAAGAATACTGGGGCAGATCCTTTCCCTTTCTTAAGACTTTGTACTTGGCTGGCCTGACTCCTTGCGTGGATGCAGCCTGCATGTTTGAACAAGGAGCAACTGTTTTCAGGCATCTTTGGCTCCTGAGAGACCCTTTTTCTTTTTCTTTCTGCAGCACAGTGGTGATTGGTATATCTTGCAGCCATGCCAGTGGCTGAAGCTCAAAAGCTGGGGATGCTGGACAGGCTGGAGCTAGTGAGCAACAGACACCAATGAGCTGCTCTTTAGTGCCCTCCAGCCATCTAAATCAGGGAAAGTAAGAATAAAAGTTGACTTTTTTGGAAAGGCTAAGATCAACAGCTTAAATCTTAGCTGTTTTTCAGCAGCAAACTCCACACTGTAATTTGAACAAAGTCACAAACCCTCTTTGCTTCCTAATAGCATGCTCACAGTTCCGTGGAGACCAGTTCAGACTCAGCTGTGTGCTAGAGATGACATCTGGTGCCACCTGGGAGCACTGGTTTATGTTCATCCTCACCTGCAGCTGGGGTGGCTGCTGTGCTGCTTTCACCCAGGCTGCCACCCCCTTTCTTACCTGTTCTTGCACCAACCTGATGCTGTTAAGGCTGGGCAGGTAAAATGGCCATGATGTCCACCCTGGGTGACACCAACCTTTGGTTGGGTTGCTTTTATAAAACCACAGACTGGTCCTGTTTCCACTTTGTCCATCCAGATATGAGAGGACAAATCCTGCTACCTGATGTGACTCCTTCAGATGCTGTAGGTATATATTCAAGAAGAGGAAAGGAAGGACCACAGAATCATAGAACAGTTTGGGATGAAAGGGACCTTTAAAAATCACCTAATCCCTGATGACCTGCAGTAAGCAGGGATGTCTTCAACCAAATCAGGGTGCTCAGAGCCCCATCCAACCTGACCTTGAATGTTTCCAGGCGTGGGACCTCTACCACTTCCCTGGGCAACCTGTTCCAGTGTGTCACCACCCTCACATTAAAAAAATAAACTAAAAAATCTTCCTTATATCTAGTCTAAATCTACCCTCTTTCAGTTTAAAACCATTCCCCCCCGTATCTTTTCTACACATGCCCTTGTAAAAAGCCCCTCCCCAGCTTTCTTATAGGCCTTCAGAGGCAATCCTGACACACAAGGTGCTAAAAAAAAGGCACACAGTCACAGCTGGTCACTGCCAGGCTCTATAAAATCCACAGGGGGAGACAGGAACCTCCAGAGATAATTCAACCTCCTTAAGATAAATACTGTTTTCTATTTGTTTCATTTTTCTAAAGCTCATCTACATTCCTAAACACTTCTGCAGGACTTCAATTTTGTTCAAGGTGGCATTTAAGGTAAAATATCCTTGCAAAGTAGATTAGTTCTGGGTCATTAGAGCCCTTCCCAATTTCTGAGCAAATCCTGCCAACTGTTTTCAGGTGTGCCAACACCCAATGAGCAAACCATGATCATCCTGGCTGTTGCAGCTTTGCCTTCTCCCAAGATGTAACCTAATAATCATCAGTACTCTACACTCATTAAATAACATCACTGCACAGATAATTTGCACTAAAGCAAAGCAAATCCAATCAACAGGTGTTTTAAGACCCAGGAATGTAATTTCCACTTTGGGAAAGCGAGAACTCTGAGAAGTGGCATGAGCAAGATGCCATTAATGCAGCTGAAGTGCAATGTACACTGAGTGCTGGGGCTTAAATTCATTGAATGATCAAATTTGGATACCAGATTACTTTTCCAGGTGCCACGTTATACCCAGGCTTCTCACAGCACACCATGTCCTCCTGCATCCAAGGCCTCAGAAGCTCCTTCCTGGCTATGCCCAGCACAAACCAAGCATATTGGTGTCAGCAGTATTTTAGCACAGCACAATGTCTACATCCAGGACTATACCAGCAGTGATGCTGTTTGTCTTCTGTATGACAGAAGTTCAACAAGTTAGAAGGTTTTAAACTGAAAGAGATTTAGACTAGGTAGTAGGAAGAAAGTCTTTACTATGAGGGTGGTGAGACATCCAGGGAAGCTGTTTGATGCCTCTTCCCTGGAAGTTTTCAAAGCCAGGCTGGATGGGGCTTGGAGCAACCTGGTCTGGTGGGAGGTGTCCCTGCCCATGCAGGGGGTCGGGGTAGATGATCTTTAGGATACCTTTCAACCCAAACCATTCTATAATTCTGTTTTATGATTCTATGACAGTACAGCAGTCAGAGCTTTCACCTGAGGGAAAAACCTATTTTCTTGATTTCCTTTGCCCCCTCTTCCCCAAAACATGCACACACATGCTCCTGTTTGCAGGAACATTTTAGGCCACTACAGTATGAGAATATTTCATGTGAAAAAACTGGCAACTCCCACAGGGATTACAGGATTGAAAGATGAGAATTAATTATCAGGATTTTGAATGATAGAGGACTTGGACCTCCTGAGTTTGAAGAGAAATGGATGAGAAACACCTGCCTTGGCAGGGCTGGGCATCAAAGAGTCTTTCCCTGTAATCTTAGTGAGTTGTGCTGTCCCACATGGGGAAAAGGATGGGGTGGCCAATGCCAGGGAAGTCACTCCTGGTAAGGCAATTCACAGGACATCCTCAGTTATCTTAGGTGAAAATAAAATATGTCCCAAGAGAGCACAGCCTCACCTACCTAATTAATTACTCTGTGGGGATGTGATTCAGGCAGCTTCATACAGCACACAACAGGCAGTTTCATACAGCATCAAAGGTAAATTGGTGGCCAAAACCCCACTGTCAGAGTCCACAAAAAGCCATCTGCCACTTCCATACACTGATCCCTTGCCATGTTACCTTTCACAGTCTGTGGGGACACACAAACATTGGCCATGGATAGAAGGTCTCAGGACACAAGGTCACATAAATCCAAGTGGCACAAAGCAGGCCCATCAGCTGAGCCAGGCTGCTGCAATGAGCCTACAGTTCCTGGCATTTACTGTTCTGGGACAAAGCAGCCCTAAATGCTCCAATTAAACTCTGGCTTTGGAAGGCTCCTATTTAAATCCAGATGGAGGCTGCTGAAGCCAACACAAGTGACACAAAAGGCACATGGGTGCCTGGCATTTTCCCACGTGACACTCCAGTGATCCCCTCAGAATCTGGGAAACCCAGAGGCTCATTTACCAGAAATGGTCTGGGAGGGCTGAATTTCCCGTGACTATTTGTGGAAAAGTCCTCTTGACTCCAAGCATCCCAGCAGACCCAGCCCACAGAAATCTGCTCATCCCCAAAACAGGGGGCACCAGTGCTGATGAGCATGGCTGGCAATGTTGCCTCTCACCCTGATAAATTGCCAGGGAACACAGATCTTTTACCTTCTAAGCTCAGGGAGGGCCAGGAGGGTGTAACACCTCTTGTGCCCAGAAGTACCCTGTGTCCCCTCTTGCCTGAAGAGCAGAAGTGGGGAGCAGAGCCTGTGGGTCTGGGAAGCTGCTGGGTTAGCCCTGGTCCTGGGGACTGGGCTGGATCCCACAGCAGCAGCAGCAGAATTCCTGCCTGGAGGTTTGCAGAACAAGGGTCCTTTCAGTCAGTGATTTACCCGGTACCTTTGTGAATTCCAGTTGTTTCTGGTTTGCATTTGGCATGGATGAAAGTTTATTGCCCTTTTTCTTCTAAGCTGTTTTTAGAGTGTTTTCATCTTATTGAGCTCTTTTTAATGAAATACTTTGTTTGTACTGAAGTGATGAGGCCCGATCTGAGAGCAGTTTGATTTCTATTCAGTTATTAATGTGCCCAACCAACTGTTGCAAACAAAGGGAAGATGAGTAAAAACACTTCCAAATGGGTGAAGATGTTGTGGTTTCCTTCCACTTTCAAATCCACCCATTGCAGCACACCAACAGATCTTCCAGGTGAAATTGAAACAGAAGAATCTAATTTCATTTAAGAGATTGTTATCTTCAAAAGCAAGCTGGAATGCACAACAATTTTTAAGAGCACTTCCAATGTTAGCTTTTAAGAGAAATTTTATCACACTGAGATTAAAGGATTAGAATTTTAAAAGAGTTCCTAGGCAAGCCTGAAATTTTACAATAAGGAAGAAACATGTTTGAAGGAAAAGATCCATTGTGAGCAAGGAAATGTCTGTTTCTGAAAATTATAGACGAAAGTGATGTTCTCCACAACCTGGTAAGATTCTTCTTCCTTTATCCATTATGCTTTGAGAAACAGAAACCATCTGAAATGAATTACATCTGGCAGGGTTAAATGGGATCTGCAGGAAGGATGCTTTGCAGTCACTTAATGGCAGGGATTACATAGTGTGCATATTCCCAGCTGATGCTTTTGCATAAGCCTTGATTACCTTACAGGGGGAAAGCTGCTCACCCCAGCAGTCATTCTGCCCAAAGGGCATGGTGTGCTTATAAAAATGTATAATAATATATGATTACAGCGTCATGATACGGAATTCTTGATAGCTGAAGCTGTAGTTTCTTGATGGGATCAGATCAGAGCCTTAGAGCCTGCCCAGGTGAAGGAGGGATTTTTGCTAATGAAACATTAGATAAATCCTGCAAGTGCCTCAGGAAGCCTTTAGGCTAACTCAGCTGCTCCTGGCATTCTCCTCTTCCCTTGGGTCCTGTTCAGCAAAGCACATAAATACATCAACATATACCCAAAGCTAAGCATGTAAGCAATGATAGATCTGGAAATGAACAGGGAGTTTTATGCTTTTCTAAGGCATCAGTGTTCCTTGTGCCCAGGATGGATGGTGTCCTGAGAGCACAGGAGCTGAGCTCTGGGAGGTGTGAGAGTAACAAATGTGACTGTGCAGCCAGGGAGTTTGCACCAAGACTTCACCAGGGCAAGTCGGTGAACCTAGGGGATTGTAACATCCTCCTGATACCTTCTCTGCTTTCAGGTATCTTCTGCTGACATCTGAGTGATGGAGAAGAAAGTCTTCGTTGAGTATGAAGAAAACTTTGAAACAGGAGTGGAGAACATTCTGCTGTACCTTCCCATAGTCTACATGTTGATGACTTTCCATGTATGCACCATCCGACACAGGTGACAGTAACAGCACTTGCCTCTTCTCACCAAGGTTCTACACAGGAAGCAGCATATCCAGACCATCCTTGGTGAAGAACTGTCTAGCCTGCTCTTAAAGATCATAAGTAGAAGGTGTTCAGGAACTCCCTGGACTGAGCCTTCCACTGCTACACCACTTTATGGTGAAAAATATTTTCCTACTACCTCATCCAAATGTTGTTTGTGGCAACTTCAGCCCCATATGTTTTGCCTAATGCTACCAGACAGAAAAAGCTGCTTAATGTCCTTCCTATCACATTCAGAGAGACTGCTGCTCACTCCTCTCCCCTCAGTCCTCTATTTTCTTCAAAGTAATTTGCCCATCATTCCTTCTGTCTCAGGCTTAATTATCTGTCCCAGCTCTTATCTGGGACAGTAGCCAACATTTCTTCATTTCTTAAACTGGATTTAGCACAAAAGCCCAAGACTGACCAAAAAAGAGCAGAGCAAAATCACAACCTGTGAGATTCCACCCAATACAACCCAGAATACATTTTCCCTTTTATTTAACATTTCATCTTCAAACTCATATAAATTCATGTTTGGGGATGTTTTAGGGTTTGAGTTTTACCGTTTTTCTTTTTTTTGTGGTAGTTTTGTTTGGTTTGGTTTGCTTTCCTTTGCTTGTTTTGAGGGGGGATGTTGTTTTGCTGCCTGCTTTGTATTTGCACACTTTATTCCCCCTTCCTAAATTCAGTATTTTACTGCATTTGACTTCATTGATGTGCTTTTCTCCTGACTTACAGATTGCTCTGAGTCCTGATACATCCCTAATGAAGGTTTTTAAACTTCCCTCCAGAGGCTTCATCCATCCACAAATGAAAGAGCATCCTCTACTCCATTGGCTTAACTGGAGGTGAAAAAGAAATCGACCAAAAATCTCTGCAAACTTTTGTAAAGAGAAATCCATTAGAGAATGAATTATTGACAGCTTGCTTGTCTTTGGATGCCATTTGTCAAACAGTTCAGCACCTTCTTCATCATGATTTAATGTCTTTCATATCTCTTAGATTTGATATAAGAACATCATCTGGCCATGACAAAAGCATTTCTGCAGTCATGATGAAACATATCAGCTACTTTTCCCCCGTTCATGGGACCAGTTATCCTGTGAAATAAAGGATTCATGTGACTCATGTGACTTGTCTCTGAAAAATCTACTGTTGATTTATTTGCATATTATTTTATCCCACTGGTGTTTATAAAGTTGTGAATAATTCAAGCAGGATTCATGCAGGTACCAGGGTGTCTGACTGGTCTCTCTTGTCTCCATGCACACCCTTCTGCCTTTCCTTCTTCTCTGCTTTCATCCAGGCTGCTGGGATCTCCTCTTCCACCCTTCTCGTGCACTCCATGATACTTGCTAATATCTCACCCTGCCATCTGTCTCTCCCATTTTATATAATTTCTCTAATTTATGCCTTACATCTAAAACATCTAACTTATCTAAACATTTCAACACTCAGGAAATTATAGAGAAATTCTAAATAATATTTATTATGCACTGATTTGTCAGTCTGCTGACTAAGGAGAATTAATGGATCTTTTATGCACCATTACTTTCAAAGATACTTTCAAACAGAGATAAACATTAGATTTATTAGGTCTAATGATAATAGTATGGTTGAAACCCTGTTTTGAAAATAACAGTTTTACTACAAAGAAATAATGAAAGATCAGTTAATTTCCTCTTCATGACTCCTTCAAAGGCTATTCTTTATCTTTTGAAAAGCAAAAATCTGCTGTAATTTTGCTTTAAAATTAAACTAGTTTTTCAGCCCAATGTTAGGGGAGGGTCATAATTTTATTTCTCTCTCAAATCACTCAAATTGTTGCCATGGAAATAATCCTATATGAGATGGGTCAAGAGAAAATAATCTCTGACAGAAGATTGTTGCTTGAAAAGCACACAAAATTATAATAGTTTAATCAAAAGCATAAAGTAGTCAATCTACAAACCTGTGCAAGTATAATAATTCAGTTCAACTCCCTGATCTTTCTGTGCATACCTTCTACACTCTTTTAAAAAATCCATAACTAAACAAGGTTTATTCAGGACATAGCCCAGTTTGCCACTTGAAATATTCTACAGAGAACATGAGAAAGGATTGCTGTGTGATAAACAATGAGCATTGTTCTCACACTTGCTTGTCACTTGGAGATAAATGTGATTTCTCCTGGATATAGCATCCTTTATCTTTCCCCTTTCTGCCCTGCCATGCTGCTGTGGGAAGTCTTGCAACAGTTCATCCCTGTCTCAGATGGGACTCCCCATTCTATCTCCAGGACCTTGGTCACAGGCTCAGTGGAAAAAAAAACCCAAACCACCAACAAGCCAGTCTTCAAAAAAACCCCCACTGCTTCTCTGATCCTAGAGGTGGTTGTAGATACTAGCTGAATTGTAAACAATTTTACTCTTGTTTTTCTGTTCAAGTAAGGAAATCTCACATTAATGTTATCAAGGAAATACCTGATCATTTACAATAAAATTAAGGCATTCCAGAGGTCCCATTTTCCTTTGCTTCTGTTGTTTTCATGAATTCTCCTGTGAACACTTGTGATGTATCTGCCATATCTCTGCCTGTGGGCTGTGTTAATGTAGATCATCACATTATTATCTGATAGGCATCCATTGTCCTTCACCCAGGGCTGTTCAAGGTGTTAGGCTTGAAATGAGCTGCAATAAGAGACTGGGAAACCTTCTTCTTATTTCACAGACAGCTAAAACAAGATGGGCTTGCTGAGTGCTTTGCTCCTGACTATTGATCACAGTCTGTCAAACATGGAGAGAAATCCAAAGCACCCAACTCCAGTGTTATTCTCCAATTCAGACCCAATTCGTGGAGTGGGGTGATCCATGAATGTCTGAGAACTATTCTTGCATAAAAACTTTGGAGAAAGATGAAAGTAAAATAAAACTTTTTAAAAGTTCCAAAACATAGGAGAATAAAAATGTTAAAAATAAAGCCAAGTGTTCCAGGACAGGATTAAACAAAAGGATCTGAAGGCTTATGATTAATGTCACTAAGAGAGAAGAAATGCTTTTCCTTACAGGAAAGATGCAGGGGAAAACATAAACTAAAAATAGTGTAATGAGAGAGTTATAAAGCTGTTGTTTGACTGGTTTTAGAGCTGAGAGGGACAATCTTATAACTAAACTAGTGATAAGATTTCTAGAAAGAGAGAGGAAAATAAGAGAGTCAGTGAGATAAATCCTAAAATAGCTTGTGAAGGCTTCAAGCCTCTTGGTGTTGACAAGGCCTGAAGTCCAAGCAGCATCTGTCTGAGGATGCAAAGGGAAGAAGAGTTGGGATGGGGAGAAGCCCAGTTAAGGTTTTCTTCCAAGGTGGAGCATCCCCTTGTACAGGGACAGACCAATAAACACAGGTGAGTCAAAGCAGCAGCTGCCAAGGCTGCTCAATAGCAGCAGCAGAGGAAATCCCAAAGTTTTCAGGATTGTGTCAGGGAGGGCTGGAGAAGGGAGGCAATTTGATAACAAAAGGCAGATGTGGGATTTCTGCACCCCTTCTCAGCAGCCCCCCAGCTCTCCCCATTAAAGGTGTGGTGAACATCAGGAAATGATTTCTAGCAGAGGTGCCTAAGCTTTGGTGGCATGAATACACTTTTCCTCTTTGCTTTTTTCTTCCTGCACCTAAAGGAGGGTGGTCAGATTGAATGACTGCTCACAAACACACACTCCAGCTTGGAAAAGATCCACATGCAGGAATTTGCCCACATCTGGGCATTTCTTTCAGTCTGTCATAACACTTCTATATGAAAATGAGTCCAGATTTGGAGCCAGACTCATCTAGCTGTTTACTTTTTAATCCAACAAAGCATTCCTGAACTAATGAAAAAAGTGGTTTCTTGCTAATATGAATTTATCGGACAGTTTCACTTCTTTATTTTAATGATTATTATGCTGATGTGATGAATCTGCACATTGAATACCAAGCTTAATAGCAGGTTACCTAAAGGATGCCTTATTGTTCCTATTCACCATCTGGCTTTGCCTGTCAAGTAGGATTATAAAAAGTAATAGTATAGGGAGTCCTATAAGAAATTCAGACCAGTAATTGTCTTGCATTAAAATTTTAAAAATACCACACCACCCTAATCTCTGAGTAATTAATTTTTACCAGAAGTCAATTTAATAACCCTAAAGAATAAATATCTCAATACAAGTGACACGGAGGTGATACATCCTCCAAATTATTCATATATTCATATATCTTACTGAACTTTGTCACATAAAATAAATACAGCACTTCAGGTAGGCCTAAAAAGGCACCCCTACCCCTGGAGGCTTTAGTTTTTCTTCCTTATTGACCTACCATTGTAAAGACATCACTGTAAAGGAGCACTATTGATTTTCAGAAGTTCTTTGGAAAAGCAGGATCTTGGCTTCATTAAAAAAATGAATAGAATACTATAGCAATGCAGGGAGAAGAGAGCTGAGATTGCCTGCATTTAGCCCCCAGCTGTCTGAAGAAATGAGGTAAAACCCCAGTAAAAGTTTAGGAATCCAAGTGGCACTTGGAGTTTCAGTCTTAGTTACACCCACAGGTCTGAATATATCTGCCTCTCCATTGAGGTACCTGAACTGCCTGGGCAACTCAGGATTTTATCTCAGATTTTCTGAACAACAAAAACTTCTCACTGGGTGTCTAAATATGTGAGCTGAGCTGAATTAATCCACCCTACACCTAAGCTCACTCCTGATCCAGATACCAAACATGTCCCTGCTGAAACAAAGAAAAGACCCTGACAGGGTTAACTCCTGGCGGGATAAATTCCTGTAACTTTCCACTAAAGCAGTGTGAACATCTTCTGTCTTGTAAGTACAGATCTTGCTTTTAAAAACAAGGCACTGCCAAGGCCAACTGGGCAGCGAGGGGATTAACTTCTGTAAAAGTGTAGGTCTTGTTCTCAAAACAAGGCACTGCCAAGGCTAGCTAGGCACTGGGGGAGTGCGAACACCTGCACGGAGGCAGGATGAGGCAGCCACAACCAGCAGATAAAGGAGAAATTATCGCAAGGGTCCAATTTCACTCTGTAACAAGAGGATGAAGTCATTGAAAACAGGAGAGATAAAGATTTCTTACTTCATCCAAAGACCCCCCCCCCTACATCTCCGCCCGGGCTCCTCCTGGACTCCACCTGTCATGAATATTATAATTATATGTTGCAAACTTATGAATATGTATGTAACCTCCCCTATAAATACCCTAACCCTTTCCCTCGGGGGCAGGAACTCTTTGTCCAGAGCCAGCTGTGAGTTCCCCGGATCCGAAACCTTTGCTGTTTAAAGGCTCAAAACTCTGTCTCTAAACAGTTTTGCTTGGCCTTTTTGGGCTTCACTGCCCTCCCTGGCTGGCTTGGGGTGCTTGGGATTGGTGCTGTAGCAGATGTTTGCCATGGTCATGCTGCTCATCTTTGATACCTAAAATGCCTCATTTCAACATCTCTTGGGGATGCAGGCTACTTCACCCCCCTCTTCAGGGTTTGACTTTGCCATGAGACCCATGAAAATGATCAGAGGGGTGTAGCACCTCTCCTGTGAGGACAGGGTGAGGGAGTTGGGGTTGTGCAGCCTGGAGAAGACTCCAGGGAGAACTTAGAGCAGCCTGCCAGTACCTGAGGGTGTTACAGGAAAGCTGGATTGGGACTTTTGGCAGGGATATGTAATTATCAGTTTTGAACTGAAAGAGTATAGATTAGGTTATGTATTAGGAAGGAATCCTTTACTATGAGGATGGTGAGACACTGGAACAGGTTTCCCAGAGGTGCGGATGCTCCCTTCCTGGAAGTGTTCAAGTCTGGGCTGGATGAGGCTTAGAGCAACCTGGTCTAGTGGGAGGTGTCCCTGCCCATGCAGCAGGGTTGGACTGGGTGATCTTCAAAGTCCCTTCCAACCCCAAACATACCATGATTCTATTTGTGAGGTCCCTAGGTCTCCTCCAAAAGACAAAGTCAGAGGTTGCAGCATGTGGCAGCAGTGAAAAGTAGCCCTTCAAAAAGACCTGCTTCCAGAGTTGGAGGCTCACTCTGATCATTCCTACTGGGTTTTGGCTTCTTCAGAGCTTGAGAGATAAGTTTTCCTGACTTTATGGAACTCCCTGGTTTTTAAACTGCTCTGGTGCAACATGTGTAATTTAAAAGGAAACAGCAGAGCTTTGGGTTGGTAACCTGGATCCTCTGTGACCTGAAGGTTCTTGATGTTTATTGTCCTGTCTGATAGATAAGGCTGTACAAATGCTACATAGAGCTCAGAGGTAGAGAGCAAAGTAAATGTCTCAGACAGGACTTCTGAAAGTTTTAAAACTTTTTCCATCAGGCTGTTCCCAGCAGGCAGAAAAATCCTGGCTGAAGAGTAAAGGTTCCTGAAATTAATAGCATTAAAAGATGTCTTTTATTATTTTGTTTCAAAGTGCAGATCATGACCATTAAGTTATTCAAGATTATAAGTTCCAGAGCTCCTTCCCCTCTCCCATTTCATCTAAACAACAGAGGGAAAGACCATAACAACTTCAGCATTTAGCACAAGCTAATGTGTCTTTCTCTAGATCAAAACATAACCCTCCAAAATCCCCCCAGCCGACCCCCAGTCCTCAGCCATCCTTATTTCAACATCTGTGCTATGTGCACAATGACAGACCAGAGACAGAGATATTTCTTAGCTATCCCCTTGCTAATCTTTAGAGATCAGCCTTCCCTGCTCCTGGCCACCAGAAAGGAAAGGGCTGCACTCCAGGCACTGCCAAGGAAGGTGCTGCTGCTTATTTCTTCTCTTTCCCACTGGGCTGGGGACTTCTTCACCAGCTGCAATTTGGAGGCTGGGAGCAAACCTCCCTCCCACCCACACAAAGCCATCCTGATGCCATTATTTGGGGTGCTGATACATAAAGAAAAAATTTGAGAGTCTGCTACTCCTGGGCTCCTCAGGGGGGTGCCAGGTTGTTGGAAACCATTCTGCTTTACAGGAAGAGGTGGGAAATATATCTTGTTCCTTAAAAAGCAGCATGTGGGTGTCCCTCTGTCACCCCAGCAGGCAGCTGGGGCAGTCCCAGGGGCTGACATGCAGCTCATGGACATGCCTGCTGGCATCCTCAGAGATCATACCCCTGGGTGAGGGCACATCTCCTCCTCCATGTGGTGTGCTTGTAGGATCCTACTGGGTGCCAGACACCTTGAACACACACATACACACTTAAACCATAGATGTCAATGTCCCCAGTCCCATCTTGCCCTCTGGTATGCCCTGAAGCTGTTTTTTTCTCCAGAGGGTTGTTCTCCTTCTATTACCATAGAATCATAGACAGGTGTGGGTTGGAAGGAATCATAAAGATCAACTAGTTCCACCCTCCCTGCATGGGCAGGGACACATCCCACTAGGTCAGGTTTCTCAAATCCCCATCCAGCCTGGCCTGGAACACTTCCACTGAGGAGGGGATCCAAATCTCTGGTCAACATGCCAGTGTCTCACTACCCTCACAGTAAATAATTTCTTCCTAATGTCTAACCTAAATCTACCCACTTCCAGTTTAAAGCCATTGCCCCCTGTCTTATCACTACATGCCTGTATAAAATATACCTCTCCAGCTTTTTGTAGGCCTCCCTCAGGTACTGGAAAAGTCACAATAAGGTCTTCTATCTTCTGCTGCTTTTCTCTCATGGACTTAGTTGCAGGCTAAAACTTGAGAGCCTGTGCCTCTGTCCCAGATTTGGCTGAAGTCGTTGAGCAAAGATGTTGAAAAGGTTTGTCCCATGGGGAGCAAGAGAAAAAAAATGTCACAGGCATATGCCTGCTGCCCAGAAAATACATCTTTGCCTCTATGACAGGCAAGGATGCACCTGAGATAAAACAGCAAGTTGAGGAGATGGGGGAGGTCATCCAAGTGCTTGTCCTAAGCCCCCATAGAGCCATGAGCAGGTTCATGGCATTCTCATGGGTGTCCTGCTCCCTCCCCTGCCTCCTTTCCCTGTCTTCACCCCATTTCTGGAACATGTCAGACTTCTCAGCACCCTCATACAACAAAACAAGGAAATGGTTTGCAATGGCATTAGCACTCTGGGATGGCTCAGGCAGGCTCTGGTGAAAGCTGGGGTAGGGGTCTAGAGGAGAAGCTGCTGCTATTGAGGGGCTGAGGGCCTGAGAGCAGGAGGGGAGCTCAGGTTCCAGCAGCTTGCACGTGGTTTAGGCAATAAGCAGCCTCTTGGGTATCAAAACTGCTGGGGGTGGCCAAACAACATGCAATGGGGGGTGAGAGAGTTTCATGTTTTTTGCAGCAGCCAACTTTATGCTTTAAGTGAGAGTTAATTTGATTTCTTACTTCAGATAAGACAATAGGAGGATGTTACATATGGAAATGAAGAGGAGCATAGATGAAATATAAACTACCCAATCGGATATATTAGCATATTTTTGAGTGATGAATGGCCACTGCCTTGCAAACATCTACACTGGCCTTCTGCAACAGCAAATATATAATATGAGCTTTTTGCTATTTTCATATTCAGGGGTTTTTTTGAGTCTCCTGCATCCATGTATGGTTCCCTAGTAACCTGGGGCCAGCCATACATCACATTCAACACTTACAAGGCTGAGCTGAACCAGTGGCTTTGTGAGATGATGGAAATGTTCTTGAATACCTCCATCTCTCCTTCAAGTGAGCAGAGAGAGTCTGGCACGTTCTGGCCATGCTGAGGCTCAGTGCATGGATGCAAAGCCTGGTTACCAGCTGGTACTGGGCAGCTGGGGGGGGGTGGTTCCCTACCCCCCATGCCATGTGCTTCCAGCCTCTGACAGGGCTGGGAAGGGAAGCTCATCCAGCAGCACAGCCAACCCCCACCCCTCAGGACTGATGGGCACCATGTGGGACTGGGGAGAGCAGGTGGAGAGCACCCGAGGACATCCCCACAGTGACTGCCAGGTACCAGCTGCTGGCCACTTGTCACCAGAAGGTGATGGGGCTGGAAATGCCAGACAGATGGCCCCGTGGCCTCCACAGTGGTTTTAAGGAAACTGATGGGTGAGGAAAGTGCCTGTATGTATCAAAGGGGGGGAGACCACAAGCACTGATGCCATCAGCCAGCAGTGGGGGTGACCTGCAGGGAGGTCAGCAGGGTGGTGGAGCTGGTCAAAGAGGCAGCAAAGCCAGGCTCTGCCTCTGTGCTGAAATGCTTCAGGGCAGGACAGAGCAGCAGGGTGTTCCCAAAGAGATGCTCAGGATTGCTCAGGACACATGTGCTGGATGAGGGAACATGGGACACTGTGCCACAGCCATGCTCCCACCCTGCATGGCCAAGCCCACACACACAAACCCAGGTGTCACAGCTTAATGCTGGGCCAGCAATTAATTGAGTGACAGATGCTCTCTATTAACCCTCCTCTCTTCGTTGTTAAAGAAAGAAGAGAGAATAAGGGAGAGAGACTTATGGGTTGGAAACTAAACTACCCAGCTTTAATGAAACAGTAATGATAAAAAAGGAAAAAAATTATTAAACATATATGAATATACAGAAAATGATACCATCTTCCTTCCCCCTTTTCACCAGTTACTCTCATGTCACCACTGAGGCTGCAGGGCAGCCCTGGGAAAGTCCAGGCTGGAGTCCTGGAGTCAGCAGCAGTTGGGAACTGGAGGCAGGAACACACAGATTCAGGCTGGCATGGATCACAGGCAGATGAATGGACAGAATCCTCCCAGGATGCTGAAGCAAACAGGAGCAGCTGAAGAAGGATGAAGAGGAAGACCAAATGAAGAAAGAGGCTTGTCCCCTGTGATCCCTAAATTTATACTGAGTATGACACATATGAGATAGAATACTCTGTTTGGTCAATTTTGGTCATTTATCTTGTCCTCTCCTCCCTAAGGGAGAGTCACAGGTATGATCCCTTTACTCCTTTTCTCTCTCTGGAGAGAAGATGCTCAGAACTCAGCAGTGTCCTTGGTTCTGCATAACATTCTCCAGCTGTAACTATAAACATCAAGCATTATCAGTCCCAGAAGCAGACACTGACTGAGAAACTTGCTGTTTCTCAGCTACTTAAAAGAGACTTAAATGAAAGCAAAATTACAAGACAGAAAATTAGCTTTATCCCGACCCAATCCAGGACACCAAACAACCTGAAATTCCAGGGTGCAGCAAGATTTAGGAGGGAGGAATGCTACCAGGGGTGTGAAGAAGAAAGAAGGTCTGAGTTCTGGCTTGTCTGTCTGTCTGGGCAAGTTGCACTGATGCAGCTTTCTTCTGTCTCAAATCAGCTGCCCTGTGGCTGGTGATTTAGGCCTCTGTGCTGGACACTGCATGGCTGGGACTGCAGGCATCTCCACCACCCTTTGCTTTTGTTCTTCATGACTGCTGTGTTCTGGGATTGCTTCAGCCAGAGTGATGGCAAAATCAGAGAAGAGTTCAGTGAACTCAGTGCTGCTGGTGACTTGAGACCAAAATAATGTCTGATTGTATCAGGATCATCACAAAAAAATTAAGCACAAGATAGAAATAAGACAGGAGAGAAAATGTCATGGGGCTTACCAAAGGAGTGGAGCTTTGTGCTGGGATGCAATGCTGGTACACCCCATCACACTCCATGGGGCAGCACTCCATAAGAGGTATTTATAAGCCATTTTTCCAAAAGTCTTACCCTAATATACCTCTGATAAGCTCCAAGGCCAGTGATGGGGACGTGTGCAGCCTGATAGATACCAGACAGAAAGTTTTGCTGTGGCTGCATCTTCATCATTATGGCACAAAGAAGGGAAACATCCCTTGCAGAAAAAAAAAAAAAAAAGGGGGGGGGGGGCACCATTTCCATTTAAAGGCAAGCCAAAAGGATGTGAGACAATTCGTGTGTGGCCACAGGGCAGCTCATTTGAGACAAAAGAAAAGCTGTATCAGTGCAACTTTCCCAGACAGACAAGCCATAACTCAGACAGCCCTTTTGCCGTCTCCTGCAAGCAGCGTCCCCTGAGCTGCTGCAATCCCCACTCATTCATTTCCTCCCCTCCCTCTCTGCTGCTTCTTTCATTACCCATTACAAGGCCTATTCACGGACATCCCCTGAAATGTCCCATTTGTCGAGGGGGCTGCAGCACTTGTTTTTGCTTCCAGCTACTGGACATTTTGAGCCAGGGGCTCAGTTGTAGGTAATAAACATTCCCTTTGTCAAAAGGAAGCAGAGTTTTAAGTACCAGCCAGCAGTGTCTGTCTGTGAGATATGGGGCTGCTCTGGCCTTAGCTATTGAGATGTCTTTGTGCCATGTTGCCATAGCTACCCTCCAGCTAAATAGGGAAAGGGCTCCTTTGTCCTGGATTGAGACCAGCAGACTTTTGGAGCAGAGCCTGATGGAGATTGTGGGGAAGGAGCTTGTCTGCAGCTGCAACTTCTGTATTGCTGTTGTGAGTGCAAAGGGCTGGGTGGAAAGGAGACAGAGGATGTCTTGAAACACATTCATTTTACATACATAAATGCATATATATATATATATATGTATGTATATTAGCATATATATATATATACACACACACACAAAGAAGGCCATGGAAAAGTGATGGTCAAGGGACAGGATTACCAGAAAAGCAGGTGAAACCTGAAGCAAAGAGGACTGGAAATAAATCCAGCAGGATATCTGGCAGTACTTCACACAGCCCCCAAGGGAAAACAACTGAACCCCTTGAAAGTGAACCACAGACCCTGAGCAAATAGTGTATTTCCAGATGAGGAAATTGCATCAAACTAGCAGGCACTCTCCTTTCTCCTGCCTTGTTTTAAGCAGCATCAGTGCTGGCCCTGCAAGTCCTCACACATCCATCTTTGCAAACCTATTGGTGCCTGGGCTGGAGCAATGTGTGTGGGCAGAGCAGGTCAGGATGGCAGGCACAGCAGCTGAGGATTTAGGACCACAAATTTCCCCTGAAGAAACATGAAGGCACTTGCCTAAATGCTAAATATGAACGAGATTAGCCCACAACTGATTTTTTTTTTTTTTTCCTGCCTCAACTGGACCTTTAGCAGGGAGAATTTCAGATTTCCTGAGGTAAGTAACACAGGCTAGCTTCCTGGAGAGTGAATTCACATGAATTCAGAGAAAAAGGGCTGGATATGTCCAGCACAAATGCTGGATGACATGTAAACTAATTTTGAAGGAAGGACTAAAAACATAGAAGTAAAGGAAAAAATATGATAAAAATATAACAGGGTTTTGCCAAGGTCACTTGAGTCAGGCTGACTTGATAGCTTTGGTGATAAGGGGAAAAAAAAAGAAAAAACAGCTAAGTACTCTATAGGCTTTTTTAGACACGGGAAATGCTTTAGATCTAATCTGTCTGGACTTCAGCAACACTTTTGATAAAAGAGCCACATGGGAAATTATTGTTTGTGTTGGAAGCAGCAGAGACTGGTATTTGAGCTGAAGGGCTGTCAGGAAATAGCCAAGAACAAACACAAGGGGTTCTTCTAAAAGGAAAATAATAGGATGGGGGACATAATGGGTGAAATTCCTTGGATCCAGTTTTAGTTAGTTTTCTTTCTGGAATAAAAAGTAAGCAAGGGCTGATGATATTTGCAGACAATACAATAGTTGGGAGGCATCAGTGAGCTGGGAATACCACAAAGGAAAAAGATGTTGCCTTTGAGACCTGGAAGAGTGGAGCTGGATCGAAGAGTTCAAAGTCTCTGTCATGCACTAAGGCTCAGTAATTAATTAAACTGAGCCAGGGCAGGTTTATGAACTGCCCTGTGACCAGTGGTGAGGATAAATGTTTGTGTGCTTCCTGGCACTGTTTGGTTGGAGCCGACCAGCTCCAGGTTAGACAATGCCCAGGCACGGTCTGGGGATTAGTGCTGGCTGGGGGCTGCTTCCAGGAGCCTGTCTGGATGAGGTCACTCTGGCTTAGAGATGATGAGAGCTGAGCCATGTGGATGTGAGCCATGCCATCAGGTCCTGGCTCATTCTACTGACCTGTCAGAGATTTGGCCCAAGAATTTTGCTATAAAGTGGAGTGCAAAATGTCTGTGAGCATCTATATAACACACTTGCACAAGACAGCAAATACAGTCACAGACTGCATCAGAAGAGAGACTTCTGACAGAGCAAAGGCATATTTTTGCTCCTTTACAAATTTTTCTGGAAAAATGGTGTATACTCATAGCCTCCCCTAGCCCAGAAAGGGTCATTCCAACTGGAACAGGCTGGCATGCAAAGAAGAGATGTTGGAGCAAGCAGCAAACATGTCCAATGAGAGGAAACTGTATGAATTTGAGCAGTTTAGTTTTGCAAAACAGAATGGAGAAGTCATTCACTTGTGCTGTCTAGTAATTCATCAAGGAGGTGAAGACCAGAGAGAAAAACCCAACAGAATCAGGTAAGGTAAAGGCAACTATTGGCACCAGTACTAATGTGTATCAAGGATCCACAAATAACATTAGGCTGTAAATTAAAAGGTTGTTTCTATTCACTGGAGGAGAGTGCTTCAGCTGCAACCTTGCAAGAGGAGCACTGGAAGCAGAAATGAAAGTTGGTTTTTGGAGGTGATGGCTGCACACCTGGGAATAGGTGTGACATGGCAGCTCGTGACAGCAGACACTGGCCCCACTAACCCACAAAGGCCCCCCTACCAGCTTCTTCTCTTCCTAAATAATTCATGGGAAAGCCTGCCAATAACGACCACAAGAAGTGATGCTCAGCCCAATTGTTCCCACCACCCATCAAGCCCTTTCATTGACCACAGCCTTTTTGTACATTAGACAAGGCAGGGCTGCTAATGGAAACTGGTGTTGTGATATGCACAGGTGCTAAATCACAGAATCATAGAATAGTTTGGGCTGGAAGGTGACCTGTAGAGATCATTTAGTCTACATGTTTGATGTGCTTGTTCCTGGGTAGCTGCTTGAGCATATTGCTTCCTGAAAGACTTGTCCTCACACATGGTATTAGTAATGGAAGCATGTGAAAAAAAGGAAATATAAATGAAAAAAAAAATGGTGGGGGAGAGCGTTCATATTGTATGCAATAAACAGCAACATGAAGATGGTCTAGAAGGCAAGAAATTGTTGTAATAGTGCTGGTTAATTCCTCTGCACATGCCATTTACTTCTTTATGCTTTTTCCATGTGTACTTGTAACAGCTATAAGTAGTGTTTTGTTTTTTAAGAGTGCTTTCCAACCTGTGGTCCACAGGGCCTGTAAATTGTTTGGGCTACTTGTGAGCACTCGTGCAAAAAGTAACTAAGAAAAGGAAATCTGTTGTAGGAACCTTACAGTTGGTCTACAGAAGTCTCTGTTGTAGAGCAGTCCAAATCCTGAACAAACTGGGTGTGAGCAGGATTGGGTTTATACAGTGTCCAGCACAATCAGACTCTGCTTGACCACAGCCTTTCTCTAAGGTAGCCCAGAGGTGTAGGGTCTGCCCTTGGTGTTTCCATAATACAAAATACACAGCACACAGCTGGATGTGAAGTATAAAACCATGTGAGAGAAGTCAGGGAAGGGTCTTTGCATGTCAACAGGAATCAAAACCAAACCATTTTTCCCTGTGGTACCTCCTGTGCTCTCAGAGTAGGAGATATCTTGTAGAGATCTGGGGAGCAGCTGAGAAGCCCCAACTGGAGGAGGAGGAGGAGGAGGAGGAGGAGGAGGAGCAGGAGCAGGAGCAGGAGCAGGAGCAGGAGCAGGAAAGGAGTTAAGCAGCTGCTCTGTTTCAGAGCTGCTTTGGACACTTGTCTTTTAGTCAAGTCATTCAGCCCCCACATGCAATAGACATAACACTGCATAGTTTAGTTTTTATCTGTTATTTAGTCTTGACCTAATGACCCAAAAGGCAAAGCCAGCATCACCATTCAAATCCTCCAGGAGGAGTGTCAGTAGCTCTGAGATGTCTCCTGAGATACAGTTTACAAATCCCTCCTGCATTTAGGCATTAGCTGCAAAGTTTGTGTACAGATCCAGGGTACAGAAGATACAAGATCTTGATCCAAGAGCTTGAACCTATTTCTAATATTTGCCATTTGAAGTCAGGTGCATGTTCCCTTTCTTTAAAACTGGGAAATGGTTCCAGGAGATACTGGAAAAGAGAGGGAAACTGAACCAATGATCCAGATCTGGGGCTCAGGTGAAGCAAGTTGGTGTCCTTGCTGTGTCTCAGGCAGGATGAATCATTTACACTCTTTTTTTATCCTATATCCTGGGTTGCTCTGAGTGAAAGTGTTCTTTCAACTGCGGGAGGTTTAGGCTAATGGGATGGAACCATACAAAAAGACTCCATATCTACAAAGATAACATGAAGGCTCCTAAATACTTTGGTAGCTCCGGGGATTACAACTTGCACAACTGTTGAGTATATTTCTTCAGCAGTGTAGCTACAACACAAAAGGAGTTGTCTCCTTCACTGGCAGAGGCAGAGAGGTGTTGTCCTCACCATCCATGTGGGAACAGAGGATTACAGTGGTTGTGAAGCTTGGATTAAAGCAAGTGCTCTCACAGCTGGTGGTTGCTCAGAGGAGTCCTAATCTTTGGAGATATTCAAGACCTGACTGGCCTTGACTGACCTGCTGCACTGACACTGCTCTAGTTTGGACTAGACAACCTCCAAAGATCCCTTCCAACCTCAGCCCTACGTGCACATCCACACAGCCACGTATATAAATGTACATGTGCACACACTCCCTCAATGCTCAGACACACAGCTGAGTTGCAGGAGCTCAATAAAACACCCTCCATCAGCTGATGCCAGTGGAGCTCATGCACCCATCTGCAAGACACCTGCATGGGCAACATAGAGCAAACCTCTTACCTGAGGTTTAAAATCAGCCACACTACTTATCCCCAGAGATGGGCTGGATGGGCACACCTGGGGTGCAGCAGCATCCTCACTGTGGCTCAGCAGATGTGCAGGAACCTGAGAAGCTGTGAAAAGCTGAGTGGGTTTGTAAACCTTCTAGATGAGTTGATTTGGCTACAGTGACCTGTGTTCATAAAAGCAATGAGGAGAAGTGGGGATGGTTTTAATATGATAGAGATAGGTTTTAACTTGATCTAGGTTCAGATTCATTTAAGAAACAAGACATAGGTATGTTCTGGCAACTTGCTGGATGTTGGAGCTGGAGCATATTTCACAAGTACTTCTTCTGACATCTCTCCGTGTGTCTTTAATGGAAAAATGATCTATCAAACTTTGATGAGTAAATATAACTTTTTAGAATATATTTTTGAGTAATAATGCAATAATACACAAAACCCTGTTGCCATCAGTAAAAAGTCCTCATATGGATCAACTAGTGGCTCTTCAAGAAGATTGCTGTTTAGCAGCTGGGTACTGGGTACCAGACTCACCACTGAGATCCATCTGCTTTGCATCACACTGTGACACAAGCCCAGACCTGAGCATCACCAGAACTGAGCAGAACAGCTGGAGCAGACAAGGAGGGCTGGGCCAACAACCTGCATCAGTTCTCTAGAGCTTTACACATTTTGGGTGGGGTGTCCTTTTGGTCTGTTTCTTATGGCTGATCTTCAAATAACACGGCTCCCAAACACCAAATCTGGTGAGCGGTGGGTTGGTACAGTGGCTGGGCTGACCTCTCAGAGGAGGAGGTTTTCTGGGTATTTAGAGGGTATTGAAGGGAGATCCTGCTGTGGGATTTCCATCCTTACCCAGGAGCAAGATTCTCTCTCTTCCTGCCCAGTTCCTCATGCAGGGAAATTCACATCACTTCTTCTCTGGCCACTTTTTGTCTGTCTCAGACACTAGAAGATCTCTGAAGTCAGAAGATGTCTTGCCAGGCATGTACAGTGCCCAGACCCCCCAGAGCTTGTAGTGCAAAGAGGAAAGGAAGATGTTTGATGGGAACTTGAGAAGTATTGCCTGCGTCTAACAAGAAATATTGCTGGTGCTGTCTGCAGAAAGCCTGTACACATAACCTTCTGTGAGGAGACATTTTGTCAATACACTTGGTGTGGAAAGTAAGGTAGGAGAAAGGAATGAGAGCTCTCTTAATCATTATCATTGATTTCTGAAATGGCTCCGTGTCTGTTCATAAGAAGGATGCAGTAACATCCCATGTTTACTCAATGTCAGTTCTGGGAGGGAGGAGATGGCCGTGCCAATTAAGAAGTTTAATTAAAGCAGCAACCTTCCTGTTCCAGAGGTGGAGGCCTGTCATCTGCTAATTTATTTCCATGAATAAGTCATTAAAGCAGGAGCTGCTGAGGACTTGCTCATACAGCTCAGGTTTGTAGTGCATCTTCTCTGGTTTCTGGTAATCATTGCAGTTCTGATATCAAGGCCTTGAGGGGAAACTCAAGAAAATGAGTCTAAGCAGATCAGAATCATGTCTGTGATGTTTTACTGAAATACTGAAACCTTCCAACAGCAGCTACATGAAGTTAGTCTGTGGGAAGATTAATATAACTGAGTTGCACGTATGTTACACCACATATATCTTCATGAGCACACAATTCCCATTTTTTGTCTTGTTGCTGACTGGTGCTTACCTCTGCTGGTGGTCCTGTTGCTCCAGCAGGGAGAAGAGGAGGTGCTTATGATCTCTGAGCCACAGCTGGCTGATGGTCCATCTGCATCTGATGTGTTACGTTCCTCAGTGAACAGATGTGACCAACCTCAGATTGTGCGATGAGAGGGGAATCAGAAGTGACAGCTTATGACCTTGTTTATGACAACCTGATAGATTAATTCTGCATTCACATAGACAAGCTCAATTTTGAGTTCTGGCTGCTTAGAAGCACCTCAAGAGGTTACCCCCCTGCACCTGATTCACTGTCTTGAAGGCAGTAACTCCTGTCCTGGTTGGTAGAGGAACACTGCTCTGCAACTGTGTTGCTGCTCTGATACAGGGAGGTGAACTCATGGGATGCAAACCCCTCTATTTGTTAGAGATCTGTTAGCACTTTGTGATTATTCTGCTGCTTTCTAAAGCAACTCTGTCATCTGCACTGAAGGACAAATTTGTCCCTCTGGACCAGGTGAAACCTGGGGTAGCATTTAAGTGCTGCTCATCTGTGGGCTTCTCCAAGGAATCTGCTTCTTTCACCAGTAGGATATCCATGGCTCTTCCAAACCACCCTGGGGATGAGAAGAGGTTGGCATTAAGAGAGCAACTACACAAGCAGCAAAGCTGGTCTGCTTCCAGGAGCAACAGCCAGCCAGGCTTTGTGGTGATTTCTCAGATGCAAAACAGGCAGAAAGGCCATCACCATTTCAGTGTTGTTGGCTTACACATCCTTGTGCTTTGTCATAATCTTTTCAATGTCTGCTATACTCTGCAGAGGAGGAAAACAGCTTTTTTATAAAAATGTAGGGATTCCCCCATAAAATGTCAGTCCAAACAAGTTTAATATGTTTATAGACACAGATGAGACAAACTCATGTGCTTGTGCTGGTCCATTCATGGATTTGTGAAGGTTCATATATATGTCTGTTCATACTCACACTACACAACATGTTAACAGTAAAAATTAAGTAATTTGGAGGCTTTCCTACTCATTGCATTGAGAGTGATGTTAAAGAAATATTTAAACATTGGAGGGGACTCACAAAACCCTAAGACAATCAAGTTGGAGACTGGGAGGGATGTCCACTCTCTCCAATGACAGGAAAAACTGAACAGCTGAGGTTTCCAAAGCTAATATATGGTGGCAGTTACATGAATCCCACAGAAATAAAGGAGTTTTATGGATTAATCTTCTGGTTTGTTCCTGATTTTCTCCATACAGTTGTGGCTGAATCCCTGAGGTTTTTTTGAAAAACAGATCAAAGTGTCTGGGCTAGTCAGACAACAGAAGAAAGGCTTTGTGTTGGAGGTTGTGTAACATCAGGGTTGGAGAGCCAAAATTCAAGCTGATTCAAGCAGGTACAGCTGGAAGCAGTGAGGTGGAACAGAAAAAAAAAAAAAAAAAAAAAAAGAAAAGAAGCAGATTATATGTCAGAATCACTTTTTCCAAAGCCAAGGTCTATTAGCCTGAGGGACATCGTCCAAGGAGAATTACGGAATCCCGATTAGCCAGCCCTTTTGAAAGCTTAGCTATAGCAATAACACTCATAATACATTTTTTGGAAAAAAAACCCCAACTTGTGATGGCAGAGAAACAGGAGGTAAATTAATAGATCTTTTCTGGCTCTGATTTTTATAACTCTTCACATTGGATCCTAATAGAAGAGGTTATCTTTATAGCAGGCGATGAAAGATTTTCCCTGGAGCTTACCACTTGGAAAGGACATGCTGCATATCTTTAAAGTACGGGACATTTTATACTTTCATTTGATTTCAAGGGAGTGGAGCACTCTATAGCCAACTTAACGTTAATATTTTAGCAAGACTCAATGGCATAATTAAACTTTATGGGTGTCCCTCATCAATAGTTCCATGTGACCAACATGGTGGTAGTTGGATAAATCATTGTGTATTTATGGATGGCTCATAAAAAGGTTGGATGGGGACTTAGCCACAAGGAGGGTGAAGTATTCACATTGAGTAGTATGATTTTAAGCATAAATGCAATTTATTAGAACAGAAATGTGTTTGAATCAAAGGGACAGGGCTATGTCACTAAAAAAGCCTTATGATTGGGCCTGGTGTTTGTGTTAGCCAACCCAGAAGGATGTTTCCTCCTAGCTTTCTGTCTCCATTGGCTCAAAATGTCAACGTGTGAAAAATGGTCTTGTTGGAACAGTTCTGTCATGGTTCCTTTTTCGCAGTGGAAACTGTGACTGGACATGGATATCAGACGTGGGTGCCCAAGTCAGGAACTGTGACAAGTGGCTGTCACTGTGAGGCCAATTGCCTCCGAGCAATTCCAATTGCTCCCTGCAAGGTCAGGACTGTCCTGACCTTCCTTCACCCATCACCATTTGTCACATCTGTCCCAAAAGACTGAGCACTCCTGTCCCCAGCTCCTGGCAGTAAGTGACACATGCAGAGCCCAGCCACAGCACAGCTTATGCCAATGGGAGCTGCCTGGGATGGAGAAGATCCTCACTAAAATCACCTGCTCCAAGGCACATCTCCAAAAGAGAGAAAACTTTCCTTGCCACTCACCTTGACATTAGCTGGAAAAGCAAGTGGGTCGGAGGAACCACAGTTGCTTTGCTGGTTTTGGGTATGGGACAGAGTGGGACATGGCCCACAAGGGAAGAAATGCCCTGTAAGGTGTGGGGACCCACTGGGTCTCCCTCCCTGCATGGGGAGGTTTGGATCCCAGCTGAAGTGTAGACTCAGTGCAGCTGGACATTGAATTTTCTCTTCCAGCTCAGCTTTCCAGATATTTTACCAAGGACTGGCAGAGGCAGCCTTTGATTCCCAGGAGAAATAGACATCCTGCCATGTAATTGTAGAGCAGCAGCTCATTCCTGATTAATGGCAATATGAATTAATTCTGTTAAATAGTAGAGGAGAAATAAAAAATGAACAAGCTGAACATCACTGGCACAACTCCCTGCCTTCTACTGTGACAAAGGTTGTGCAATCCCTGCCAAGCATTCCCTCCAGTTTGTTGTTACTACTTCATCATTGCTTCCCTTTAAAAAAAAAGGATAAGAGTTCTGATATCTTCCCACCTATCCTCTGATGAGCATCTCTCTTAAGACACAAGTAAATGAAGATTTTTCTGTCTGCTTGATAGGTAACCTCACTATCACTGACTCCTTTTGCTCACAGGATTTTCATGGGGTCATGTTGGGAAAACTGCAGTTACAAATGATTGCAAAACAGGGGGCAGTTTATTATGCTGATCTGGGAGCAACTGAGAAGATGGAAGATTGAGAAAGAAATAGGTTAAAAGGGAAAAACAGGGGCGGTGGTGGGTAGGATGAATAATTAATGTTATAATGTGCTACACTGCAGTAGTCATCTCAGTTAATCAAACCTGTAGTGCAGAACAGTGATTTAATAAATTCCTTGTAAGCCTGATATAATCCTTGCATTTGTGGGAGAGGAATTTCTAGGCAGTTGCTGGCCAAAGCATGAACACTTCTGAAGTGAACTATTGCCCCTGAAGGAGCACACTGCTGCCAGGGAGCAGTTCTGATGCATCAGGTCCTTGCTCTGCATGGACTTGGAGGAGGCAGAGTTCCTTGGTGTGGGGGCTGACTGGGTCTGACCACCCTCTGCAAGGGCTGACGAGAGCACCATCTCCTCCTCAGACACCACCAGATGGTGACAGAAGTAGTTTGAGAAAATATGCTGATATTTGGGATCCTTTGGACACAGTCTGGAAGCACTAGCAGACTTTATGCTACAAGTGTAAAATCATCAGTAGTCCAGTATTTTTTCTTAACACCTCATTTTGGGAAAGATACTAATTTCAGATACTTGTACTCTGATAAGGTAGCTGTGCCCTGGGCTTGCTGACCACTTGTATCAGCTGGTTGCCTGCAGCCTTGCCATGGTGCATGTCAGTCTTTTGAAAGCTACAAACTCTCTGTAATATTTATCTAAATTTATTTAAGGACAAAATAACCTGTCAGAAGGTGTTTGAGTTTTCTTTGACCTTCACATGACACAGAGCTACAAGCCTTGAAGTATGCTGGTGTATTTAAATCTGGAGCATAAACACAGACAGCCTTGCTGTGCTTCCCTTCTAAAGGAATTTAGGTTTCAGAAAGCAGCCGTGGACTGAAAGAAATGTGTTGAATCAATCCATTGTGTTTCCTTCCGAACTAACTGCTAATCTGCTCAGAGGAAAGGTGCCCCTTTTTCTGTTTGCTTGAGGTTGTTATATCAAGGCTCAAAGCTGCTTGTAGGGAAACAAATCACTTTAGGAGCTGAGATACAATTAAAGTGGCATTTTGCCAGACAAAATGCATCCTTACTCTCATGCCAGGGACCCTCTCACTTTGCACATCTTTAAGCATCCAGGGAGGACTTAATTACAGAGTGCCTCATATTCTCTTTGGAAGGTTGGAAATGTTCCTGTCTGGGGCATTTTTTTCATAAAAAACCCTCCTCATAAAACTGAATCTTCCCTGGCAGCTTTAAAGCACAGGGTTAGTGGCTTTTCTTTCTGCCACACAAAATTTTCAGTTCCAGTTCCAAATATTTCTTGTTCATTTGGAAACATGTTGAGATTGCAATCTGTTTCCAAGGACAACCAGGTCTCCAGTGGCAGTTTTACAGGCTCCTCAAAACAATGATATTCAGTGTCACACAACGCTGGGAATAAGATAGAAAAGAGAAGCCCATAGGAAGCTAAAATGGCCAAATTGGAATTGTTCTGGCTGGTTCCAGAAAATTCAGGAACTGAGTAGACATGCAGCTGGAGCTTTCCTCTTACCCCTGAGCTCTCTGTCTGGATGCTTGAGTGGTTCCTTGGGTGATGGCACAGGGAGTTTTGTCCCACCACTGTTCCTGCCTGACAATCCCCCCAAAGAAAGGCCCCATCTGCCATAGCACTGTTAGGATGGTGTAGCCCATCAGAAGCACCTCACTCATGAAGCTGGGAAGGATGATGGTTGCTGCACCTCACTTGTGGTCTCCTAAGCTCTGACCTCATGGAAATGTCATCTGTCACTTGGCTGAGAGTGTGGTGGCCTCAACAGGGTGGGGACTGATGCTGGTACTCACTGATGAACCAAGCAAATTGTTTCCCTACAGACAGGGTGGTCTTACTCCAGATTGTTCCTCTGCTGGCTCAGTAAGCAGGCCTTCCTCTTCAGCCATCCTCTTCATCTCTACTCACACAGCATGGAGGAGGAGACAGCCCTGTAAGAGCAATTCTGCTGAGCCACCCTCCTGGGCAGTGGGAACTTGCTCTGAGCAGCATGCTGGGTGGAAAGGGGAATACTTTGTCTTGTCTGGTTATCAAATGTTGGGCAGGTATATGGAGGATCATTTCCAGTTTGCTGATTTTTTTTGAAATTTCAAGAATAGAAAACCAGATCAAAATATCTGCAGTAGTAGTTAGTGAAACAGTTGTCTGACCCATGGCATTTCCAGAGTAATCTTTGCTCTAAATAAAAGAGAGACTTGAACACAATCTCTGATTTTTTCACTGAGCGGTATATTCATTCATGAGTGACAAACTACCAAGCTTACTGTGGAACTGTAAGTCTTTATCTGACCCAAACTAATCCACTTCCATTAAACCCTTCTGTTTCCAAAAGCTGATATGCAATGGTTAAAAAATGGGAGTTGAAAAGCTCTCAAAGAGCTCCATTTTGCATCTTCTCTGTTCCAAATATCAGGATCCTCTGATAAACTGGAAGCCTCTTGGTATAATTTGTAAAGCCTTAGATGCCTCTGGTTTAGAGCAGAAAGCATTCCTTGAGATTAAATTCCAGGATTTTGTCAACATTGTGGAGTTTCCACTCAGTGAATACAAGGATTAGTTCAATGATCCAGCCAGCTCAGTTCATTGCCAGTAAGAACATTCCAATAGGACCATTATAAATACAATATTAAGAAGACTCTTTTTTGTTGTTCTGGGTTTTTTTTTCAACTTTTGACCTCAAGGTAACAACTGCAGTAAAGCATGAATACAGCTGGACATGGTTTGCAATGGAGGCCAGAGATATTTTCCTGCTTAATACCAGCTGATATGTGTGTGTTTGTAGTATCTCTGGTGGGGATGCATTAAGCAGAAGAGTTAACTCATGTCAACTGATGATAATGCTCAGTTTCCTCTTGGGAGAGCCCTAGAAATAAGTTGGGTAAACAGTGCAGAGACTGCAGACAGCATGGCATGTTTGCTGAGGGGCCCTGAAACTGGGGGTGCACAAGCAGGCAGGATAAACTGGTCTGTCCTGAAACAACAGGACAAAACTCCAGCCAAAAATGAATTTGTTTCTTCTGGATGAGTTAAAGGCACCAACAAAAATGGTGAGTTATGAGGTGAGCCTTTAGCAGCAACTTCAAAAATGCTGCTGAATTTCAGCTGACTCTCCTCAGCCTGGGAAGGCTGCAAAGAGCAGGTAAGAGAAACAAAGAGTTGGTGAGTCAGGAAAGTATTTTTCATATGGTTTTGAAGAGGTCAAATACACAGTTTCCCCAAGAGGGTAGTTCCATTGTACTTTGCCTTGTGCCAAGCACTTTCATCAGTTTATTTTTACCTGACATATATATATATATATGTATTGAAAAGTGTTAGATCTTAGCCTCAACATGTCTGAACACAAAGGTCAGGTTAACCCTTTGCTGTCAGAAGAATATTGAAATAAACTACACAAGCCATGTGTGGCTGAGCAGGATGGATGTTTTGACACATCTCTCCAGGATTCCTGCTTTGCAGAGCCATCATTAGTGTTCAGAGTAGGACTCACCTAAGACCAAGCTCCATGAAGTTTTCTGCACCCATATGTAGTAAAAAGCCACCCAGTCTGAAAAGAACTTTGGCCCAGGGCCTCTACATTTTTTATGTACCCTCTGTTTCCTAAGTTACACACAAGAACTTTAAGGTCTGCCCTGCAGCCTAAATAGCTGATGCACAGTTTGACACAAGACTGAATTATGAGTCCATTTTATGGCTTACAAACTGATTAGGAGAAACTTAGGGGCTTAGAAAGGGCCAAGCAAGAAGTCTACACATCCAAAAGATCACCCCAAAGAACAATTGCTGAGTGGGAGTAATGGATAGGGAAGGGAGATGTCTGGGTGGCAGGGTATGGGAATAGGACAAATGAGGAGCTGAGCTAATGGGACTGAGGTCAGATGGAGAAATGGGCTGGGAAATGGGTGATACAAGGGGCAGCCTGAATCATATGGGAGCTCCTCAGAGGTGATAGAAGAGTTTTGTCTCTGGTCCTGACCATGCAGAGTGCCCTGCTCATATCCCATATCATTGCAGAGTTTAACTAAAGCCAGGCACATCAAAGTGGAGGGAGCCAATCAAGAGCCTCAGTCCTAGCTAATTACCCCAAGCCTCATCAATCACTCAGATGTAGCCTCCCAGTAAAGTACAACACCTATGAGCATGTTTCAAACCCAGTCCTTTATAAGTTTATTGAAATTTTATTTATTAATTTATTTTTTGTTTTATTTATGTGCATAGATGTATTTATTTATAAATTATTTATTGCTAGTGCCATTTAAAAATTATTTTTATAAGTAAAAATTAATTAATTAATTTAAATAAATATTTTTATAAGGCAGAGACAATCTTTTAAGGGTTGGCAATTTACTGCTCCCTCCCTTGACATTGGGTACCAGCTGAGACATCCAACAGATGAGGTAAATACACCCCAAAGGGCTTTTCCTGCACAGCCCTGTGATATGTGTGGTCAGCTGGGGCTACCACTGCTGAATCTGGGCTGGCAGGAAGGCCATTTAGCAGTGTGCCCTTGACATGAGGGTCTCTCCTCTGTGGTTATCCCAGACTCATTGGGTTTCAGACTCATATGGTTCAGACATGGAATTTGATTCTTTTGGTCTTTCCCTGTGGGAATATGTGTGTGGGGAAGGGGGGAAGCTGCATCTCAGCCTGCTCAGTACATACATTATTGATTTTGAGCCAGGGAGGTTTTATGTGCTAGATGGGGGGTTGTGAAGCTAAGGAAAATGGATTTCTTTTACTGTGGTGACTGGTTTCACATGGATGTTGATCCAGCAAAAATATTGCTCTGGGCTTATAAATTATGGATGTCCAAAAGGAAGGACTGGTGAAACCTCCCTTTGTCCTCATGGCAGTGTTTGTTACATGAAGATGGATTGGCTGCTTCTTTTGGCATGAGCAATGAGGCCAAAATTTTCTCCCATTATAACTGATCATGCAAGTGGACAACAGGAGAAGACACTGATCCAGCCCATCTGTATTCTTCCTCTGCAGCACTACAATTTGTAACTACCTATAAAGGCATTTAAGGCATTAAGCTCTGAGAGCAGTCACCACAGCCCCAGCATCCTTATCAGCTCCCTCACTCCCTGGGCTGCTCAGTCCCCTGGCATGCAGAGGTTAACTTCACCATTGTGTCTCAGTGGTTATTTTTGTGCAGCCTGTTTATCTTCAGTCCCCAGGTCATTAATAAACATCCTCTTTCAAATACTGTGGACATCTGGAATATGGTTTGCTTGTCTTCTGAGACAATTATATCCTTCTAGGCTGGTAAGGGAAGGATGAAGACTGAAGCTCCCCTTCTTTGGAAAAACACAATCTAAATTGTCTTCTTTTTCACAGCAATGAATTCACCCAACATTTGGGATTGCAATCTGCAGGAAGATTTTCACAGGTATCTAAGTCTCATGCACAAATCTCCCCTGGTATCACCTCCCTGTCACTGTCACTGTAAAATGTTATATTTGCATCCTGGGCACAGGCAGAACCATTTGGAAAAAAAGGAACATCTGCTTCTGTTATACAAGACTAATTATGAATATACTTGCAGCAAGAATACCAATATTGTAATTTTCATCTCTCTACTTTTTTTAATACTTGCTTAAACAAGAACCCCCCCAAAAAGGATTTTTCCTTTCTTTTGTTTTTTTTTCCAAAAAAAAAAAAAAAAAAAGGCCAACAAATAAGTTTTTTCAGGTGAAACCCAGGAGAAATACAGAATGATTTTATGGGCCTGTTCTGCTCACAGGCTCAGCTGCAGTGCTCAGGGAGGAGAATTTGTGTGACCCATCTTACACTTCTACTTGAAAATGACCCAAATCCTGAGAGTGTCTTTTACTCTGTAACAACCAGAGGGAATTCATGGTTAAAACAGAAGGAATTCAGTTAAGACAGAGCAGACATCAAGTGCTAAATTACTCTCTCCCTGTCTGGCTTTAGTAGAGTGTGATCAGAGCCTTGTGGTCCCTTTTTCTTTGAATGAAGCTGGTCTTGAGTGTTGCTGTGCTTCAGTATCTGCTGGTGGGATGTTCTGGGTGCTCTAAACCCTAAATTATCCCTGGGAGGTATGGGTCTGTCCACTGTCAGGCAAACCCTACACAGCTCAGTAGACACGACTTTTTAAGCCAGCCCTTCCTGATGGGCTTCACTTTGCAGGAGAAGTCACAACATTTAACTCTCAGGTGGAAGACAGCAAAAAAAATAGCCCTAGGATTGCAGCCAGAAGTTGAGTCTTGGCCTTTTCTTCAGCACCTTGTCAAGGAGGATGGAAACTCCTGTGCATGTGTGCACCCTCTCTCTGCAAGCCCTCAGGCCATGCATCCTTAGCTGACCACACCAGACATACAAATAGAACAGGCATGGGGCTACCTTCATCACAGCACCTCATTTTTCTATCAGCTACAGTGACTTTGATAGAAACATTTTAATGAGGCCTTCCCAGAAGCAACATGTGGGCTGGCAGGACAGGAGGGGATGTGCAGCCATGCACCCCACCAAGGACCACGCTGGCTGCTTGCACGTGGCATCTGCTTGGGAAATGGTTTCCAGACAAAAGATGAGCTGTGCAAGTTTGTAGCTGCTTCCAAAATCCCCAGCTGGCTATGTAGCACCAGCAGCATCTGGCTAATCATCTCCTGATCACTCATTAGCCCCTGATAAACTATGAAGATTGAAACCTCTCAGTGCAGGCTCCGCAGATGTCTGCCATTGCTGGGCAACTGTACTGCCAAATTAATGTCCTTTTTGGGTCACCCTTCACCCCCAACCTCCAGGCTTGGGGGTTGAGGAGGAGAAAAGCCCCTTTGTGATGCATCTCCCCCCGAGCCCTCCCAGCACTGAGTTGCCTTGGAGGGGTGGGGGCTTCCAGGGCTGCCTTTCCAGCACTCCCCTTTGAGCAGACCCACTCTGCCACTGAAGGAAGGCAGGAAAATCATGCTTGGAGTTGAAGCAAGGTTAAGGGTCACCAGGCAGCCCTGGGTGACTCAGGGCTGAAGAATTTGCAACCAGACCCATCTCTTTGGACAGTCTTCGCATGGTGCCTGCTCCCTTCCCAGCATCCAGGGATGCCCTTTCAGGATGAGCTCCCTGGGGAGCAGCTCCTGTGGTGTGCTGCAGACCAGAAATGGTTCCTAAGGCTTTCCGTGTGTTATTTCCCAGTGTGTAGTGGAAATGAAAAAGGTACAGGCCATGGGTAGCCTCTTGGTCAGGCATGAGTGATGTGGGACAGAAGCTGCAGAGACCTTAGTTAGGAAAGAACAACCAGAGCAGCTCTTTTTGGCTGAGGCAGTTGATTATCAGGGTTTGTAGCTCCAGACAGTCATCCTGGCCTCTCATCCCTTCCTGTCTCACTGTCAGAGGTTACTGCCACATCAGTTTTGCCAGATTCATTTGCCCAGCTGTGTAAAATGACCCAAGTTGAAATAACCCTGTTGACCTTCCAGAGAGGGGCTGCTCTGTGTTCCCTGCATAGGAGAAATTCCTGGAGATGATGATGTAAGACTTGGCTGGATCAGAAATACTGTCTGCCCTTTCATAGCTTTTTGCCAGACCACATCTTTGTGTACTGCCTCAAAACCAGAGAAATATTAGTGAAAATTATTAGCTGTTAATTATTTACTGATAATGCTTCTGGGGTGTTGCTAATTCCCCAACCCTGGAGGAACTGCTTGTGGCAAATGCAAATGGCAAGTGCCAACAGTTACTCAATGGCATGAGAAGGTGGCAAAATGAAGCTGTAGTGCCTTTGATTCTCAGTGGTACCCCAAAACAGCCAGGATCCCCAGGTCCCCAACTCTCTCAGCCTGTCTTCATAGGAGGGGTACTCCAGCCCCCTGATCATCTTCAGGGACCTCCTCTGGACTTGCTCCAAGCTCTCCATGGCCTTCTTGTGCTGGGGGCTCCAGAACTGTACACAGCATTGCACAGGGGGTGGGGGTGTCTCATGAGAGTGGAGTAGAGGGAGAGAATCCCTTGACCTGCTGGCCAGGCTTCTTTTGATGTAGCCCAGGATATGATTGGCTTTCTGGGCTGCAAGAGCCCACTGCTGGCTCATGCTGAGCTTTTATCAACAACACCCTCAAGGTTCCTGTGCTAAAATGCTCACATGTGCCTGGCTGGTACTCCTCACAGGACTCCTCACGCCTCAAGGATACTTTAAGATACTGAGAAAATTAGCCAAGGTCCAGCCTGTGCTTGTTCAGGTGAGAGATGAGCCCCTGGGTGCAGCCTCTTCTTCTCCCATTTCCTGCTTGGGGTTGGCACCCCAGGAGCAGGAGCGATCTCTCCTATCAGGTCTGCTTATAGTTACAGCTCTCCCTGAAGAGGCACATGCAAGAGGTGCAGTTTTGTCTGGGCTCAAGTGCATGTGAGCTGCAAATGCTTTGCATTAGAAAAGGGTTTGCCAGGAAAAACTCTGGTTTTCTTTGTATGCCTGTACAGACACCCTCACATGTGTTTGAACAGAAGAGTCAGCTCCATCACCTCTGCATCTGCTGTGAGCTTGCTTTGTCCTGGATTTATCTCTGCTCCTAATGTGTTTACAATGAGATAACTCTTGGCAGGCTCTTTTCCAATTACCTGGACAGGATCTATCACTCTAGAGATGGCAAACAAAATGCAGGACCACAGTATGCATTTTCATGGCATTTGTCTAAGAAAAGCCATTTGGCAGATAATACATTCTTCTTTAGCGCTCTGAACTCTTGCAAACATCAGGAATCAAGGTTTGCTGAGCAAATTTACATTTGCTGGTGAGCGCTGGGGTACATCTGAGACAGATGAGTTTGCAGTAGCTTGCTAGGGAGCAAGTCTCTGTAAATATGCTTTGAAACAAGTCTCTGAAACATATCATCAAGCCACACAATTTATGGTGTTTCAGCAATCCTGCTCTGCAAAGCTTTGAGCCTTAGGGGAGATGCATAACTCCCAGGCAATCTGATTCCCTGCAGAGATCGATAACCTTCCCCTTTTCAGATCAGACACTTAAACTGAGGCTTTCACCATTTGCTGTTCCCAGGAATTGCAGGACAAGCCTCTCAAGAGCTCCACAGCTAATTAAAGAGACTCAGCCAGATTCTGGCTCTGCGTTTCTGTGCTGTGGTCATGGTCTCTGTACTCTGCCACGCACCCAGAGCACCATGGGGCTGCATCTCTCTTCCTGGGGAGAGACAACTTTCTGTGACAAAATTCCCTGGGATAATGGCAGCAGAGAAAAACAGCCTGAAAGGGAATTAGAGAGGTCAGAGCACAGATCCCTCGCTGCAAGAAAGGATCAACAGTACTGAAGCTAATCCTGACAGGTGCCTCTCTAATCTATCCCTGAAAAAAAGACAGTGATGTGAAGAATGCACAGCTTCCTTTGCTCATCCAGCTCAGTGCTTCATTATTTTTCAGCTGAGAAAGCTTTTCGTAATTTCTAACTGAAATCCTTTTGCTGCAGTTCAAGTCCATAATCTTTGACTTCTTTCCAGACACACAGACAGATTATTCTCTTCCTTTCTGAGACCACTTTTACCTTGTTTGAAACATTTATCTTTCCCTAGCAGTCATCTGTCCCCTTGACTGATATTCTTCAAGTTCTTTGACTCCACAGACTTTATATTTTGGACCTTAAAGCATTCTCATTGCTCCCCTGTGAAGCCTCTCCAGCTGCTCTATGTTGTTCTTCAAGTGCAGCAACCAAAGTGAATGAGACCCCAGCCAGCTCCTGACAAATGCCAATGCTCCAACTGTCCCTGGGATCAGTCCCTGAAGAACCAGGGGCCAAGGGACGAGGCTCCTCAAAGTTACCACCACCAACAGGAAGGGACACATTGCCAGCACACCCAGGGACACTGTGGGCCTGAAAAAATACCCTCAGCATGTGGATCACAAGCACAGTGTGTGGGTCAGCTGGCTGTAGTTACTGGTGCATCCTTCACCTTGCTCATTAGCTTTTCACATTTAACAAATGAAAACGAGCACGGAGGCATTTGAGACTGTGATTGAGCTGCAGGAAGCCAAATTTCAGAAGGTTTTTTTATAATTTTTGTAGATGTTACATTGGACTGAAACTTCTGCCAAGTCTTTACATGTCTCTTAAGAGCCACCCATGCCCTCATAGCCCACACTAGCATGAGAAACAGAATTTCCTTAGGAACCTTGGAATACCATTCTCTCTCTATCTTGGTGCTTCCATCCTCCTCCAAAACAAAAGGAAGAATTATTTGTTGGACAGACCAGCATTCACAAACGAAGAGAAACTCACATAGTATTTACTAATGAAGAGAAACCCATGCCACCAGAAGGTGATTTCTCTAAGGGGTATATAAGAGCAAAAAAGAAAAAATGCACTAAATCTGTTCAGGCAACTCATCCACCAGAAGACATTGCGGTGTTTCTTTGTCTGAATAGTTTCCAGACAGATGTATTCTCTGACGGCACATTTTCATGATCCCTAAAATGCCACAGGTAGTCTGGTGGGAATTAGTAATCAGAGACAGGGGAAGGAAGGTGAGGATTCCTTGTCCCTTTTAATAATGGCTGTAACTTAATGCTGTCTTAGTTGTTGGGATTTGGATAACTCCCATCCAAACCCTCTGCAATTTTCTCTGCACACTTTGACATCTCACTCTGTATTGGAAATAGGGAGCATATTTCTACAAGTGTCTCGTTCCCTCTTCCAAAGTGTGGTGAACATCTGCAAAAGCTCTGCTCTTCCAACTCAGAGAGGCATAACAAAGCAACAGATTTCCTAATTGTTTTCAGAGGACCAGAGGAGCTAAAGGTCCACATAATTTCATTTATTTTTAAAAAAGTAATCCAATTTTGTGAGGTGTCTGGAAAGCTAGAAAATAAAAATTTAATACCTGGAAAAGTGTATTTTTGTAGGTGCCTTTTTCAATTATGCACAGCCAAGGTCTCAGAGTTGGCAAAATGTCCCTCTAAGAATCTGAATGCTAATGTTTAAACACAAAGGAATCCTCATCACTGTTCTTCTTAAAGCTTAGACTTGACTATGCCACTGTCATGAATTTATTAAGCCATGACAAAATTAATTGCATTAAAAGCACAGGCTCCATGCTGTCTGACTATACAATAATTGCCATTTCATTCTGCTGGGTTAGGCTGTTCATGGGCAGTTTCTTCCTAAATTGTCACCTTCTTACATAGCCTACACAAAAAAGCACATTTTTGGTGGAGAGCATCAGGTGTCTCTCAGCAGGGAGAATTCATTATCCTACTTTAAACAGTGAGTGCCTGTAATTTAAGTGCTGAATCCCTTTAAATGCTGATTCTGTGCTTAGGTTTCACATGACTCTCTTGGAAAGGCTGGATGATAGCCAGAGAATGATGCTTCTCCTTTCCAGTGCTTCAGCGTGTGCCCCAACCATGACCTCCATCCATACCCAGGCAAGATCCAGCCAGCAACCTTCCCACCATCACAAGGCAAAGGATGAAAACTCATCTGTGGGGCTCACGTGAGGACTTTTTCCCTAAAAGTGGGGAAAAGTAGAATCTGGGAGAAAGCATGCTCCACATCTTGAGCAAAACAGCTGAGGTACAGTAGGTATCACCACTGAAATGGGGTGAGCTCTCACCCCTTTCCTGCCACCTTTCACTGTGATCTGTCCATCCATCCCCTGTGAGGATGCTCAGGAGAGCATCTTTTGCTGATTGAAGGCTATTTCAGTGTCCAGGGTTTAAATTAATTAAAATCCCATGTAGACAAGATTGTTTTAAATAGCTAAGCAGCTTTTGGGAAACCTATGAGGGAGAAAGGAGTTGGAGACACTTGCTGACACAATGACAGGCTTTACTGACACCTTAAAAATACACAGGTCCTTACATATTTGACTGGCAGACTTTTGGGAATCTCATTTATGCTGTTCAGACATCACAGTTTCACCTAAATAGCAAATATAACACTGACAGAGATTGTTTTCTGTTCCTGCTGGCAAGGTCCTTCAAAACAGGAAGAGATGTTCCTAGGCTTGTGGTGACCCTGAAGTGCCTGGATTTCTTTGAAAAGGACAAGTTACCCTGAAAGAAACCCAAATCAGGACTTCTTAGCAATTTAATAGTGCAGAAGGTGCAGTTCCAGTGTCCAGGTCAAAGGCCTGATACTGCAATTCACTAGCAGACACTACAGTGCCCTGTCCCCATGCCTCTGATATGATCTGTGGGACCTCACCCAAACATGTCATCACCACCACTTCAAGAGAAGAGGCCATGGCATGGCCCAGCCCACAGCCCACTTTCCTTTGGAGACAATAAGGACATCTTGGCTTGTGGCTTCATCACTTGGTCTGTTTCTGTGAAAATCTGCTTGTCCTGAAAGACCTGTTTGTTCAAATACTGCCTTTTCTTTGTGTCCATCTACCATTCAAAGCCTGAGGACCACATCCAACATCAACACCAAACACATCTTTAAAGACATTGTGAGTGTCCTAGCAGAAACCACCCCCAAACAACGTTTTATCAGTGGCTCAGGTCAGAAGGCTGTTAACTTCAGGTTTCTAAAAATAATCTTAACCTCTGCATGCCTCTGCTCCCTTGCTGCTCCGACCCTCCCAGGGCTGCTCCTTGCAGGGTCTGGTGCAGAGGGTGAAGTCCCACGGACCTGCCTCACGCTGTCTGCTTTCAGTGTCCTGCTCCTCTGCCAGCCTTGGTCATGACATTTGTCTTTTCTGCACTTTCCTTCATGATTCAGCTCTAGACTATGAAGTTAATCTTGTGCAGGAGTGGTGAAAAGTGCAATAAGTAAAAGGGGGTGATTGTCTATTCTAGCTGGAGGGGCCAAGCAGAGGGTCAGGGAAGGTTTATGTTGCCTTAGCTACAGCAGCAACACGATGCCAAAGAGTGTTGGAGGAAATGATCTGCTGATCTTTCCCTTACTTAGGGATGGCTTCTTTCTTTTCTTGCTTAGCAACTTTCAGCCTTATGCTTGGACATGGCACATCTACGTGGGTGTTGGTTTGGGACTGGTATTAACACTGCTATTTCTGGGGAGTAGCAAGAAGTCTGCTCACACATCAGTAGCTACATATTCCTCAGACTTCACTAGTGGGCCTGGAATGTTCCTGAGAGAGAAATTAATATTGATGTATGCTTCTTATCCATCAAAAGCACTAGAACAGCTGTTGTAGTCTGCTTATTTGGCTAATTTGGCATAAGGGAAAACAAGACATTTCTAGCCCTTGGTTGTTTATTATTGTCTAAAATTCAGATTGAAAAATTAAAGCCTTGCAAAGTTATCTAAAAAAAAATTTAGAAAGCTGAAAATATTGCTAAGATAGTGAAGCATTTAATTTAGTGTCTGAGTGTTGGATTCATTGGATTCATCTCACCTGGTATTAGGTGCCTATAGTGTAAATATCAACACTTAAGCCAATTTCCCTTCTTTCCTTTTACAACTCAGGGAGAAAACCAGGCATTTTAATGTTCTTTTTTATTGAATATATTTCAGGCCCCCACATTTGGACAGCTTACTTCAGCCACCTCCTCATTATATTCTAGCACCCTCAAACATTTGTAACCTTCCTAGTTTCTACCTTCTACTCCAAAAGGGTCTTCTGCAGGTCTCGTGTCATGTCTGGCCAGTCTTGTGTGGGTATCTCAAACTGCTCAGAACTCCTCAAATGGCACCAGGCACCCATTAATATGCAAGTGAATACCTAGTTTGGGCTGTGATTGCTCAGAATACCCATTGGCCAACTGAGTACCCTTTGAGTCTGACCACAATATTCAGATAGTCCCAGTGCTTAAACATTATTTGCAGTTGCTGGTATGGCTGTCACTTCCAAACAATGATCTTTGAGTCAAGACTAATATTAAAGTTCCTTTTCCCTTTGTGGCTCAGTGTTTTATGGGAGTCATAGTTTATGAGACTGCACATGGATTTGTCTGGATTCAGTTTCCAGCCACTGCTTCTTCTCATGTCCTTCTGTATTAGATTTAAAAAGCTATTTAACAGTTTAACCTTTTTATTGGCACTGCGTTGCTACTAAATCTTCTTTTCCTATATAAATCAAACATCATTTTAACTCTCTTTCCAGATCTCCAAAGTCTCTTTGTTTGCTTCTGCTTATTGGCTCTGTTTTGTCAACTCTCTAGAAATGCACATGCTAAGATCCAGGTCTCTTTCTATAAGGCATCTCAAAGGTCCATGTCAAAGCCTGACCCCATCACACAGAGCAGCTTTTAGTCATTAGAGGGAAGCAGGACTCTCCAGGGGGCAATGAATATGTCTTGGACCTTCGTTTTTTAATGAAACTAACCACCTTTTGGAGGAGGCTGTATCAGTCATGAAGGCAGCTGAGAGCACAGGGAAGCAGTTGGGAAAAACATGGAAACAAGGTCTGCCAGGAAAGCATCTCTGGGTGCAGAACTCTCCGTCAGTCAGCATCTAACAGGGAATCAACAGGAAACCCCAGAGGAGATTGGAGTCCAATTTCCTTACGTGGTCAGGGTAAACTGAGATGGTTTCCTCTATGATGTGAGTCAGTGTCTCTGAAACTGAAGTTCAGTGGGACTGTAAACCTAGATTTGGTCAGTGTTAACACTGAACCAGAAAATGTGATGGAGACACACATTCTTTAAAAATTTTTGCAAAAAAAAAATTGCAAAAGATTTGCCAGAAGTGCAAAGTTTTGACAAAAGTCCAAATGAATTCTTCTAGCTTTCCCTCATGCAAAGCTTGGCAATGTTTGACTTCAGTAGCATGAATAAAGCTACCTTGGACACTCCAGTTATCCTCGTGGTGTGTTCAGAGGTGCCCTAGAGCCAGCTCTGTATGTGCTGATGCTACCAGTCAAGAAATCCAAAGTTTCAGAAGGGCAGGAGTGAATATCTGGTGATTCAGGTGGTGAGCACAAGGAATTTGGCCAACAGGTCATTTCTGAGGTTTTGTGCCTCTTTCATATGCAGAAAAGAAGAGAAACTGTGCCATGTGGACAGCACGTGTGGTGCAAAGGGATGACAGATCCTAGGGAGTGGTTGGAGAAGTTCATGTCCCTTCCCC
This sequence comes from Heliangelus exortis, assembly GCF_036169615.1. Classification (NCBI taxonomy): domain Eukaryota; kingdom Metazoa; phylum Chordata; class Aves; order Apodiformes; family Trochilidae; genus Heliangelus; species Heliangelus exortis. Next base: position 104,970,773 of record NC_092424.1, on the reverse strand, counting down.
TCCCATTTACCTACGTGGAGACTGGGACATCCTGCTGGGACCTCCTGTCTGTGGTGTCCTGGCACCCTGATGGCAAGGTGCATGTAGCATTAGCACTTTGGGGGCTGAAAAGAATCATGTGGCTGCTGCTGGTGATGCAATGACAGGATGGTAACTCTGCTTTCTGCCTGGTTTTGCTACAGTCTCTCTGTTTGCTATCATGGAGGAAAATACCAATTACCCCCTGTAGGGAGGATGGATTGCTTGAACCTGCCTCAGTCACTCTACCACTGGTAGCAGGATAACACAAACTCATTTCCCAGAGGTTTCCAAACATATGTCACAGAATAATGACTTCCAGTTGCTGCTAGCCCACAGCGACTCTGAAGCACTGACCTGGAGGCAAAAAGACTGAGTCACATTACAGATCCCTTCAGCTTTCAGATGTGCTTCAATTTGTTCTCTAATACAAAAAGATTTAATTAAGAGACACCATAATTTTTCATGGCACCTTTCATGTGTGCAAAAATTGTTTTTGCAGGCCAATTTCCAAGAACTCTTCTTTAGGAATTTTTCCTGTGATATATATAATAGCACTCTCCCTATCAATATTTTTTTCTTCTGTTTTACATGGAAGAAAAGGCATATAGATAAAAATACTCTGTAATCAAAGAGAAAGATTTCAGAGCCAAGAATAAGCAGCTGTAATGCCTTGTCAGGTTTTCTAGATTCCCCTGAGATTTCCACATGCCATTTTTGTTGCCTTTTATGCTACAGGTGAAATCCTGAGATAAAACCCCAAAATGCAAAGAATCAGATGACCTGCTGCATGAAATTATTTCAGGTATATTTCCCCAGCAGACAGACTCTGGTCATGGCCATGCTATAATCCCAGTTTATCCCTAAACTGTGATAAGAATTTGCCTTTGGTAGGTGTAGCATACGTGGTTCTTACCCACACTTGTGGGTAGCCATACTCTTGGTGACAGTGACCAGTCTTGGAGGTACAAAAAGGCTACCAAAAGACAGAAAATAAAAAATTCTGCATTGAAATAACGAATCACTTTACAAATAAGCAGGTTTTACTGTGTAAAAAGTGAATGTAATGCATTGTTTTACCATTATGCAACTCTAGATGAAAAAAAAAAGGATTGGATTTTTCCATTACATCAGCATCTACTGTTCCAACACACAGATTGAGCATTTACAAAAAGATGCTGCTACTTTGGTGGATGCAGTTGGTAATTGGATCTGGTGTGGATGGGAAGAGCCATGTGCTGACATCAAAGGAGAAGGAAAACTTCGCTCAGGAAGACCTTTGGGTTTAGCAAAAGCACTGCCTGGTCTTGCAATCCTATCCCCAGTGATTTTAATAATCACCAAAGAACAAGTGAAAAGCTTAATCCTTCCATCAGCACAAATCCACTGGAGGGAAATCAATTTGGGGAAATCTCAACAAAGGCAAATAAAACATCATCTTCTTGCACTACTTCTGAAAAGAGCTGGAGGCACTGCCAAAAATACCTTCAAGCCTCAGACAGGATAAGTAGAAAGGTCAGAGCAGCCAGTTATCAATCAGCAACCATATTCCCTGCAGAAGAAACACCAGAAGCATCCAAGCAGCAACCAGTCATTCACATTTACAGGGAGTGAAGGCAGCAGAAGAGGAGCTGAGCACCTCCAAGACATTTGGTAGGATTCACTTCTCTTTGCTTGGCATGTCTATAATATAAATGCCTAATCCCAGGTGAGCTACCATGGTTTCCTTCTGCACCTTGTCCATCCACAGTGGTGGATCCCAGCTGCCAGGGCAGTCCCCAGTATCATTTTAACCTGGGCCACCTTGTGCTCTCACAAAAAGCTGGATGGGCTCAGCTCTGGGTGGTAGCAGTCACTTTGGGAACCCCCGTACTTTGGAGGGCAAGAGCAGTTCATGTCATTCTTTGGCTCTCATCCAGGTGCCAGGGAACAGTCCCTGCTGTTTTAGTTTTTCTAGTACAACCATAGCCTGGATGTGTGCATGAGTGCTGGTTGCTTCAGGTTCCCTTTACAGCCAGTGGAAAGAAACAGACACTTTCAGGGTGCAAGATCAGAGCTGTTGTAGACATGAGAATAAGGAAAAATGCACCCTGAAGTGCTTGTGTTTCTCTCTTGACTATAAAACCAGTCTAGACACTTAGCTCATAGGCAGAAATTTACAGTGTGAACATCTGGAGTTGGTCGTGGAAATCTCACCTCTCCTGTCTAACATTTGCAGACTTCTTCTGCATAAAGACACCATTAGTGTCTGTATGTAGCACACTTGCAGACAATGATATTTTGCCTGATTTGTTTAACAAATATTTCAAGTAGAAACTTACTTTTCTAACTTTCTAATGAATAAAAAGTAAGGCTTGTTATAAAAGTACATGGTTAAATACAGTGCTTCAGTGCTTAATTTAGAGATAATGCAAACCTTAATCAAAGAAATTGATTTTCTTTTTTTTTTTTTTTTTTTTTTTTTTGAGATTAGAATATTGTTATATAGAAAGTGGCTGCAAGTATTACTCATCAGGATATAGACCAAGTTCTCAAAAACTGTGTTGGTTGGATGGTCTCTGTGGTCTCAGCCTGACAGATGAGGTGACCTACTATATTTTCTCCCTCTGAGAAGAAGCCAGAGTGACATATATAAAAACTGTCTGATGCAGTATGAAACCTACCTCTAAAATGATAGCTTATCAAAATGTTGTGAGTGTGACTGAATCAATGCACTAAATTTTTAGCAGATCAGAATTCTGCATGTCTGATTGCAGTGTTTCTCATAGGACACTTACTGCTCTTCTGTGCTCCCTGGGTTGCTTGCACTGAAATGCTCAGTGGTTGAATGCAGGGAAAATTAGACCCCCAAAAAACCTGAAAATCCCATCCCTAATAGCATTTTAATGTACAAAATGACAGGAAGGTTAGCCTCAAGCACAAATTAAAAACTTAAGTGTTGTTGATTACTGGGTTTAAAAAGCTAAGCTAGTACTTTGCTGTTTTATCATCTTCACACCTTTACTCATTGCAGGAAGCATTTTAAATGTTCCTGTGGCTGAAATCTTCCTTGATGCTGAGTATGAACATGATTGATTCAGTGAATGACAGTGTTTTGTAACGTGAGGCTGATGAATAATTTGCAGTAGAAGTCCTTTTATGAGGTGAGCAGGTTGCAAAACACTTACGCAGCTTGTCAGCCAGTGCAGAGATGGACTTTATTGCCTTGCCCATGCTCTGCCTTTGCAAGCCACAAGCTGGGATGGGAGGTTGCCCTTGCTTCCAGTGGCTGGGGAGGGCATGGTGGCAGTGGCCAGGAACCACCTCTGCCCTGAGACAACCTGGCTGCAGTGCTCTGTGGTGGGGCAACTTGCACCCATTCTCTAGACCTACTCCAGCATAACTCAAGTTGTGCCAGGGGAGGTTTAGGTTAGATATTAGAAAGAATTTATGGAGAGGATGATCAGATATTAGAACGGGCTACCCAGGGAAGTAGTGGATTCTCCATCCCTGGAGATATTTAAAAAGAGACTGGATGTGGCACTCAGTGCCATGGGCTGGGAACTGCAGCGGGAGTGGATCAAGGGTTGGACTTGATGATCTCTGAGGTCCCTTCCAACCCAGATGATTCTATAATTCTATGAACTCCAGCAGCAAGAGAGCCCACAGCCTTTGTGAGCATTACATCGGGTTCCTGATGACCACACCAAGGTCCCCATTAGATGGTGTTGGGTTCCCCTCTGGCACCAGCAGCTACTCAGTGTCTTGTTTTCTTTCCGAACACAGGAAATCTCCCACCTTGGGATTCTCCTGGACAGGATGGATGATTCACTCAGTGCTCCACTGCCCCTTCCTCAGGCTACAGCTGGGGACTTTAAATAGAAGATTGTCTCAGACAGACTGCCCACAGGGAAACCCTTTTACGACCCAGAATATTCTCTCCACACAGTATCTGTTTCATTCTCAGGGCCACAGACTTCCTGAGCTCCATCCTCTCTGCCCGGCCTCCCAGCTGCCTGATGTCAGCAGTATTTCCTTGCATGCCTGGGATGCTTGAAATTGTTGGGGCTTAGCTGGGAAGCAGAGGATTTGGGGAAACAAGGGTAAGATTCAGTTTTCTTTCCAATAGGAGGAATTTGCATCCGGACACCACTTTGTTCCACACTGGCTGTGTTCACTCCCTGTTTTTGTCTCAGCCCATTTGGTTGCTCAGCCTGTCCAAGTCTCTGAAGCAGATGTTTCCTGAACAGATCCTGCTCTCAAAAAACTGGTGAGGTAGATGATGTTCCTGTAAGAATGCGACTCCTTAGTTTTGAGCTGATGTGTCTGTGAAGTACCTGGGAGCAGGAGATGGCAGAGGCAGCAGCACAAGTGCTGCCCATCAGGTGTGAGCATCCCTGGGGCGGGCACAGAATAGGCAGGGGATACATCCCTGTTGTCTTCCCTCCACCACTGGGAACCCTCAGGCTTTGTGTGATCTGCAGTACTCCCAGGGTGAGGGTCTGTCTTCTAGAGAGAATTAGACCGATATTTTCCCTAAATAGTTTACTGAAGTTCAATAATTTGGGTTGTGTCTGTATTAGGAAATTAAGTAAGACCAGTCCTGGAGCCTTCCATCATGACAAGATATTAGCTCCATTGCTGGCATGGCTTTTGTCCTCAGAGCATCTGACATTCTTACAAGCAGCTACTTACAGGAAAGCTGGGGTAGGGCTTTTTACATAGGTGTGTAGTGAAAGGCCAAGGGGAAATGGTTTCAAACTTGAAGAGATGAGATTTAGGTTAGACAATAGGAAGAAATTCTTTCCTGTGATGGTGGTGAGACACTGGCACAAGTTGCCCAAGCAAGCTGTGTCTGCCCCCTCCCTGGAAGTGTTCAAGGCCAGGTTGGATGGGGCCTTGAGCAACCTGGCCTAGTGGAAGGTGTCCCTGCTCTTGGAGGGCCTATGGAAATAGATGATCTTCAAAGTCCCTTCCAACCTTTAGCCATTCTATGATTCTATGATCACTCCTTCTGATCTTTACTTCCAGTCTCATTATCTCCAGTCATGATCTCTGGGCACAGACTCTGATCCAACAGATGATTTTAGCCATTGGGATAAATGTACAGAATAATATAATTTTTAATATTGAAGCACCAAGTATAAATTAATCAAGATGCAATTATTTTAGACAGATTTTTTCTGAAAATATATTACAAGTTTATCTTTTAATATTCCAGAGGCCTCCTCAAGGTCCCTTCCAACCCTAACCATTCCATGATTCTATGATTCCATGGACTGCTGGGCAGGGCATGAACTATGGGCTGTTCCCCAAAGAGTTTCTCTGTGTCTATCCTGTTTTTAGGACACAAGTGTAGCCATGAGCCATTGGAGGGCAGTGACCTCATGATGTCCCACTCTGCACGACAGAGTTGAAATCACACCTAGCTGCAGAGAAGAGCAGGGCTTGTGAACTGATGACTGTGTAGAGCAGCAGTGATGGTGTGCACCCAAGGGAGGTAACAGTGACTCTGCCTTATGTCAGAGGTGGAGAAGGCCTAATTCAGACTGGAGGGCTGGGGTTAAAATCCATGTTTTAGAAATGAGAGAAATTAACCAGACTCAAATTGCTACCCAGCTGGCTGTCAGGGCTGTCATGTCCTGGGAGTGATGTCTGGCCAGCAGTGGGCTGGCAGGACACAGCCACACAAGAAGCCCCAATTGCTCTCATTTTAGGAGTATCTCCCATGAATGCAGATTTCAGACACAGCATCATGCAGATGAAGACCAGTCTCAGGTTGGGGAAACAGCTTGGCCTGGCTCTAACTCTGCATATTCTGTGACTTCAATCACTCTCATAACTGCAACAATGAAAGCCCAGTCACAGCCCTGGCAGCAGCAGTGCTGGGGGAAGACCAAAGGACAAATACGTCTGCAAGAAGCAGGCACTGATCCAGACCAGCAAATGTTCCACAATAATAATTCCAGAAGGAGGGTTTTCAGTGCTAACTGGGCAGAACAATGTCTGGGGTCACACAGATGTGGGTCTAGCGAAGACTCAGTCCTTGGGGAAGGGTTTCTTGGATCCTGCTGGAGACAGAACTGTACTTCAAGATGATAATGTGTAAAAAGAGCTGCCTAAGGGATAGCTTCCAGTCAGGTTTGTAAAGAAATGTCTAATCTCTTAGGTTAATTGAGCAAAATCCTCAGCCCATCACAAGTCCAGCAGAGCTATTGCTACCCTACAGGTGCCACCGACCACTGCCTGCACATCTCAGGGGAGAGCAAAACCAGCCTAACCAGCAGGACCTGCTTCTAGCAGTCTGAGAGACTTTTCTTCCTCTCCTTACAGTTCCTGACTTGCTTGTAGAGTCAGACCCTGGCAGTAACACAGCTTTGACTGGTCCATTCTGACACCTCCTAGATGCTCAATGTCTTGCTGGCCTTACCTCACGTCCCAGGAAGGATGCCCTGGAGCCCCAGACCCCTGCTTCCACCTTGTTACTCTCCCAGGAAAAAAGCAGCTGCTCGAGCCTGAGAGTGAGGAGGAGCTGGAACAGCTTTGTCCTCTCACACTGCCATCTGTAACTAAACGGTGTGGAAAGCCTGTAGACTGCTGTGAAGTAAGAGAGACAAAGCAGTGTGGATTTCAATATGGGAGCAACTTTTTTCTGCTTTGGAAATGTTGGGGGTTTTTGCATGTGCATCCTGGATGTCCTGATCCATGGCATGCTTTTCCTTTTATCACCTCTTTCCGTCCTGTATCTTCCTTTTCCACTTTCCTCCTCCACTGTTTGTGAAAGTATTGCTGGAAAGGCTGATCTGTGTGGCTCTGTCATGGTGTGTGCTGCCTGAAGTGTCATCCTCCTTGGATCAGCCCATCAGAGGCATTTGGGCTCTGACTTATCAGTGCAGACCCATCAGCAGCACCACAGGGGCTAACACTCAGGTAGTGCCAAGGAAGTATGAGTATTAGCTTAGTTAATCAGAATTAGGAAATAAACCATTGAGCAAGAGGTGATCCAGACAATATTTTCCATGCAAGCAATGTTTTCCACCATCAGTTTCTGAGATAAATGGCAGGAATTGCTTTCAAAGGGATTGTAGGGCACAGGTCAGCAAAAATGATCTGTTTATAATTTCTGCTGTCAAAACAGTGCATGTACGTAGATCTCAAACAGCTTTGTAATCTGTGGTTATCTTTTCTATATTTGTTTCCCAGCTGAGACCTTAAATGGCTTCTTAGATCATGTCACTGTGCAGTGGACATACTCCAGTTCCTGAGCTCTCTGCTCTGTGATTAAAACCACGTCCCTGCATGCCACCAGCTCTGTGACCTCAGGCAGGGTGTGGGGCAGCACCCCTCAGCTTCCCTCTCTGCTTCAGCCAGGGGAAACACACAGCTTGATGTCTTGGTCTTTCACTGGCATGACAGGATAATTTTGGGAACCTGAGTGCAATTTTGAGAGGAAAGGGATGGAAGGCCCTCTCTGACTAGTTAGTGGTGACACCATGATCTTAAAATGTCTGTTAATATCATGCTAAACCAAAAGTCATGGTGTAGGGTGGTCATTTAGGGACAGCAGCAGGATGAGTTTGAAAGGTGAGCAGCTGTGGGGACCCTGACCTCCTGATTGGCACCAGGCATGTACACAACACCATGTTTCTATTTGGTTTCTCTTGCCAAGCCCTGTCTGTCCAGGTCAGGTACTGCACATCCATTGCTGTCATCTGCTACAGCAGCATAACAAAGTGACTTTACCAGGATCCATCAGGGAAGGAAGAGGGGAGGGGACAATGTGCTGTTTGGATGTCTTCAATATCATCTAATGGTGCAAGGACACCAGCTTGGCCACCATGCTACACACTGAGGTGTTTGTAGGTGCAGGAAAGATAGCCCAGTGGCTAATCTTGACCATGACAGTACTCGCCAACAACTCTTCAGAGTGTTAGCAGTGACACTGCTGCTAATATTATTAGAGGGAGACATTAGTAGTTACTACTGAAGTTGAGGAATGAACAAAATAGAGGGAAAGTCATCAGAACAGGTGTGTCCATGGACTTATGTCAAGATCAACCTGCTAACTGCTAGCATGATGCATGGGAAGTGTCACCAGTCTGTGTTTTGCTATCCTTGCTGGCTGCTGTGCACACGACAAACATGGCTCTGGGACAGGGACAGCTTGTGGCAGTACTAAGAGCTGCCCAGCAGCTCTGCTCCACTGCAAAGTATTAAATATGGGCTCTTAGCAGGGATTCATGTAATGAAGTTTATCTGCCTTTCACTATCCTGTTGTAGAAGCAGGGAAGCAAAGCACATCCCAGCTGTGGAGGTGGTTTGTGTTCAAAAGAGTGAACACAAACCAGAGGAATGGAGATGGTTTGTGTCCAGTCTCCTGGCTTGGTGGTACAGTGAGGGCATTTCACCCTCTTTCACCTTCTCAAACATCACTGGGGATGGATCTTGCTCCAGCTCTGCTGATTCCTGCATGTCCAGTGAGCCAAAGGCAACACTGATACCTGAGGGAGATGTCTTGGGTCCCTTGCATTAATTTTCAAGGAAAAAGTGCATCTGTTTGCAAATTATGTCCCTGTTTTAGACAGGACCTGTGTCAGGGCTATTTAAAACACCTCCAATTTATTTTCTCCCAATGAGATAATGTTGTTCTCAGGGGAGAGGTGATCATATATAAGGAAGACACTAACAGAGGGCTTAGGCAATCATTAACTGCTCTGTCTGCCACAGACTACTACAGGCATTTTATCTCTTTCCCTTAATCTTCCCAGCCCATAAATAGGTATAACCATAACGTTATCTCCCACTTTCTACTTACCTTGTCTGTGTGGATTGTAGGCTGTCTAATGCCATGTATTTCCTCATGGCAAACACAAAAGGAATGATGCATTAGTGCTCCTAGAAGAGATTGTAATGTAAGCAATGTATGGTGTAAGCTGAGAAACCTGAGATGTTCAGGCAGTCAGGGAAGGGGAGGGCACTCACCCAACCTGCACCAGCATTACTCTCCCTAAAATGAATCAAGCCTCCATCCCTCCAGGTGCCCATCCTGATTCCTGTTCCATTCCATGCAGTTAATTTTCCATTCATCATTTCTTTTCTATCTTGATTGTAAATTTATTTTGGAAACAAAATGTGGTACAACTATGAAAAACGTGTGGACAGCAACGTTGCCTGAATAACCTAACTCTGCTGGGTTGCAGCAGAACATGTCTACATACCCCAGCCAAATTGCTGGCCTGTAACATCAATATTTATTAATTTCTGTTCCAGGAATGCTAACAGCAAGGTTCGATGTGGTTGAAAAGCAAATATTGATGTGTTTGCTTAAAATTCAGATTAGGCTGTGTCCATAGGTAAATATTTCTGCTAGTAAGTAGAGGAGAAGTCATTTCTCCTTCCCGGTGGCAGCCAAACCAAATAAAACATAAAAGAAAAAAAAAGAAAATTTCATTTGATACCTAGTGAGATATTAATTAAAGAGGTACCAAACCTGAGGGAAACAAAAGCCCTGGGGAGCTCCCACATCACTCATCCTCCCCTTCCTCCCGGGTGCCTTGCATGGAGATAAGGGCATGAGGAGAAGATTCAGCCTGGAAGGGGCCCTTCACTCAGCATCACTGGAATTTCTGGCTGTGTGGCAGCCTCCTGACAGCACCCAGAAACCCACACTGAGGCCACCCCAAAGCCAAGGTGGGTGGCAGTGGTTGCTGCAGGGTGGTGGCAGAGCTGTGGGCTGAGGCAGAGGCAGGTCCTGCACGTGTCCCAGTGATTAATGCCTTGTGTCTGCTCAGGGCAAGCTCAGCTCACTGACAGCCAACCTGCCTGACAAGCTCTTGGAGTGCTCCCAGGGTTACTGAAGGCAAAGGTTACTCAGAAATTTGCCAAACATTAAATCTGGCCAGGACAGAGCCACCGACTTTTTGTGTCTTGTGCTGATTTTGCATTGCTGCTCACTTCCCACCCAGCTTATGGTGTCCTCAGCCATTATGCCACACACCTCTATTTCCACCTGCACAGGGCTGGGGAGGCATCAGCCTTTTGTCTTTCTGAGGAAGTGGTTCCCAGTGCCCAGAGAAAACCTCTCCATCATGCCTCTTGATCACAGAGAAGGCTCTCTCTCCACCTCTGTCCCTCATAGAATCATAGGATCACAGAATCATAGGATAGATAGGTTTGGAAGGGACCTTAAAGATCATCTAATTCCAACCCCCCTGCATGTGCAGGGACACCTCCCACTAGACCAGGTTGCTCAAAGCCCCATCCAACCTGGCCTTGAACACTTCCAGGGAGGGGGCAGGCACAACTTCTCTGGGCAACCTGTGCCAGTGTTTCACCATCCTCATAGGAAAGAATTTCTCCCTAATGTCTAACCTAAATCTTCCCCCTTCAAGTCTGAAACCATTTCCCCTTGTCCTCTCACTACACACCTATGTAAAAAGCCCTACCCCAGCTTTCTTATAGCCTCCCTTCAGATATTGGAAGCTTGGGTGGTTTCATTCCATCTGACCAGCATGAAAGGCTGAATTAGGATCTGGACATCCATTTCCAGGGAGTGTAATTAATTCAGGTAGTCTGCTAAATATCTCAGCAGCTTTCAGCTAGCAACAGCAGGTAGCATGCCACTCCTGTGCCAGTCTTACAAATAAAATAATCCTCTTGCACCCCTGATGGGCAACCAACCCATGTGTGACAAGGTTTTGTCACATGATGCCACATCATGGTGTTCTTGCTTTTATTGTTCATTTTCCTTTCCAGCATGGAAGAAATCTACCAGAATTGGAGGCAAATGCACAGCCTAAGTCATGCTTAAAGTCATCTTCTCACTTCAGAAGCCAGGACAGATGTACAGCCAGAGAAGTTTGCTATTCAGAGCCACCCCAAGGCTGCTCTTCAGTCACCTGGGTTGTTTCCAGAGGGACTGTATCCCCATTGGGAAAGTATGAAGACATCTGTCTCAAAGGTCAGGGACACTCACAGGATGGGATAGCCCAAATTGTGAGGACTGAATGCTTGACAAAGCTGGAAATTGCTCTTTGTTGGTTCATTTTGCATTTGACACTGGTAAGAGCAGAGTTACTTGGACATTTCAAACGTGCATAGCAAACACAAGAGCAGAGATATCCAATTTCCTGGGTGGCAGACACACTGACTTCTGCTCCTTTCCCCACTCCTGCTCCTCCTGGTGGAAAGGTGCACAGCACTAAAACTCTGATGCAGTTCTGCCTTTGTTCCCAGGATTACAAGCCAGGTAAAATGCAAGAAATGCTTTTATAACTCTTGAAGAAAGTAACTGAAGAATTTTTCATCTCCTTGTCTGCAAGCAAGGCTTTTGGTTTCTTGGTTTAGCCTATAAATGCTCTGGTGTGGATTCAGTTCTACTTTGTACAGTACCTTGCACACTGGGCATCTAATCTGAGAAAAAAAATACTATGGCATAAACCAAATAAGAAACATCTTTAAATCACAAAACCAAATAAGAAACATCTGTAATCACATATTCCCCCTGGATGGTCCATCTCTGCCTGTATAGGGTGACACATAACCTAGGAGTAGACTGGATTAGAAAGGACTAGAACAGGTAGAAAGGGTTACTTCTCCCACCATCACATCAGGAAAGATACTAATTTCCCCTGTGGAGGCTATCACCATGAGTAGTCACTTTTTCCTCATCTCCCAGACCACACATTATTTTACAGGTTCACATTTAAAAAAGGTTAGTGGGGGAAGCAAGCACTGACAGTCATTTTCACTCCCCCAGGATGATTCACTACATTGCTTGCTGTAACAGCAGTACCTATACTAACTGTTCTCAAAATATTTTACTTTTTTTTTTATTTTTTGGTTCAGATAAATTTTTTTTTCTTGACCCTTCTTTGGATGAACTTTGTCTTGAATAAACAGCAACATCTGGAATTCAGCAAAACACACCATAAAGGGAACAATACGTCCACAGCAGTTTTGCTGAAAAGGACAAACCCATTTATTACCCAAATGAAAAGTTGTGATTGCTAAATGTCAGATGAAATTAGAAAAAAAATAATAATTTAATCCTCTCTATGTGTCCTTTGTGTCCTTGCCAGCTCAGGGAGTGCAGAAAGCTGTCCTTCCATTACTGCCCTTCTGTCTTTCTTCTTGGCTCAGTCTGCTAATTATGATTATAATAATAATAATGACTTGCTAATTGCAGACACATGTGATCAATTTGGCTACCATTTTACTGGGGGCAGGAGGCAGGGTGTCCATGGTTGGCCAATGTCATAAGTGTAACCACCCCATATTCTTATGGCCCTTTACCTCGGGTGGGCTGTGCTCAGCATCCTCTGGGCTGGGCTGGGTGTGAGCTGGGACTCCCAGGCAATCAGTCCCACGTCAGGAATCCCCTGGGGCTGCTGGGGACAGACAGCCCAGGACACACATTAGTGAGGTTATAGAAGCCCTGCGTTGAAAGCACTGAGCAATTCAGAAAGGGAATGGAAAATGTCATCTCTTCCTTCCTCCCTCCTCCCAGCTGAGCAGCACACGGAGCAGCCCTTCCTGCTACCCTGATGGCATCAGGCACCTCAACCTCAGGCAAGTTGCACAGAAACAGACTCAATCCAGCTCCCTTTGCTTTGTTCTTCAGTGGGTAACTCTTGGTTTCTGGCTCAAACTCACTTTCTTCAGAGCACATGTTGAGGTCATGAAGTCACAGCTCCCATAAATCAACAGGACCAAAAAACATTAATCCAGAAACAGAACAAGGTTGTCAGCTAGTTGGGCCAAGAGGTGAAATGCTGCCAGCCTGGAGAATAAATATCACTTCAAGGGGCGACTGTACATTTGTATTTTGTACAAGGAAGAGTTTTGGCTCTTTGCAGTACAAAAACAAAATTAGGAAGGTCAGAGAAACTGGGTTTGTTCACACAAGGCTGAGGTGGGCCCTTCTTTGAGCCCTGCTTCTTCCAAACATTCAACATGAGATCATAGATATATTTCTGATGATCACACCCACCAAGAAGTGAGATTCCCTCACCCTTACTTACAATAATGTACCTGGGATCCAACTTTTAAGTGTGTGTGACTGTTTTAATTACACCAGTAGGTTCAAAATCAGGTATTATTGGGTCCATCTCAGCTAGGAAGCTAAGCAGTGCACACTCTAAAGCTGGTGGGATATTGTTTTGGTCCAGACTAAACTGATCAGGCAGTGCTGCTCTTCTCAAAAGCACTGGGTCTGTACCTACAACCCAGCTCTGGACAGCTGGGGTGATGCTTGAGGCCTTCTGCTGTCTTTTTCATATCATTTTACAGAAGTGATGATGAGTTTGTTATCGCCTGTGAAATCAAAACCTAAGCAGACTCCAACCAAGGCAATGTATTAGTATGCAGCATTTTGGGTAAGCAGCACAATAGTTTATGTAAATCAGTGAGAAGTTTTACCTGTTTCCTCTCCTTTCCCATGGAGAAACTGGAGGTTAAATCCATAGGAATAAACTCATCCTGAAGATCCAGGTTTGCAGGTTCAGGCCCCAAAACCTGATCACATGTGTTGCTAAATTGGCAGCACTGACAGGGCATGGTTTAGACCTAGGCTATCACTGCTTCTGTGATCCTTGGGGACACTTTAGGACAGCAATTCCCAGCTAGCAGTTTGGATGTGGTCAGCCTGACTGGAGATGTGGAGATGACACTAATGAGTGGACCAGCTCCCTGAGACCAGGAAACTGGTCCTGGTTATATTTAAGTTCATCAATGCGATTATATCCTAAAGGTCTGTTTTTCTGTCCTTGGGATAACTGCAACCTGAGAACAGCCCTACAGGGCAGAAGAAGTGACCAGAAGTGACCAGCTCACAAAGTCCTGGGTTATACTAGAAGCAAGCAACACCTTAGACCATAGATAACTAAAATAATGCTACATACAATGTACCTCTCACTGTGAGCAGGAACTGCTTAATAGCATGGATCCCACACTGGTTAACCACAACAATCCCATCTCCATGAAGTATATAGTAATATTTTAGTTGCCAAAACTACCCAAGGGTGTGCTCATATGAGAGATCATTTCCTGCTACCAACAGGTCTGAAGTCTCAGCAGAGGATGGAAGAGATCCTCCCTTTCCTGGCTGGGGGAGCCCCCATCCCTGGGGCATCCTCACCTGTCACCTGCTCCTGGGAAGGAGTGCCTGGGAAAACAGTCAGCTCCTTTTCCTCTAGCAAATCATGGCTGGCATCCCCCCAGCTGCAAAGGGCAGGCAGCCAAAACTGGGCAAAACTGTGGCACATCCTTGTGGCAGCCTGCATGCTCAGGGAAGGGTGGTGAGATGGGCACTGCCTCTGTCCTGGCCAGCTCTCACCCAGCCACCTGGCAGGTACCAGGGTACCCTTAGACCTCCTCTTGCCCATTGTATTTCATAGAAACATAGAATCATAGAATGGTTTGAGTTGGAAGTGACCTTGAAGATCATCTACTTCCAACCCACCCCCCCCTTGCACGAGCACCAGACCAGGTTGCCGCAAGCCAATCCAACCTGGCCTTGTACACTTCCAGGAAGGGGGAATCCACACCTCTGGGAAACTTGTTCCAGTATCTCACCACTCTCACAGCGAAGAATTTCTTCCTAATATCTACCCTCTTTAAGTTTAAAAACATTCCCCTCATTCAATCACCCCGTGCTCAGCTTTCCTTCAGATACCAGAAGGCTGCTATAAAGTCTCCCCAGAGCCCTCTCTTCTCCAGGCTGAACAACTCCAACTCTCTCAGCCTTTCTTCATAAGAGAGGTGCTCCAGCCCTTTGATCACCTTCCTGGCCCTATTTCCCACGTGTGTCCTTCTGCCCAACGCAGAGCAGCCACCCTGGGCTCTGCCCACTGCCATGTCCCTGCACGGATGAGGCAAACCAGGGCATGGGGATGCTGAGCTTCTTGGGGAACACGGCTGCCTCAGCCTCCCTCTCACTTCCTCTGTTTTGACAGTTTTCAGGCTATTCCTGATGCAGACCAGGGATGCTCCTGGATTTTTGGCAACTTCTTGGGTGGAGGAGTTTCTTTACACCAGGCTCAAAGGATGGGATGTGTGTACAGTACCAGGAAAATATAATTTCTTTCTAAAAGCCTTATATATGAGGAGAAGTTTTCAAAACACACATACAGAAATGAGGTGGCTGGATGGTACCTGCTGCCCCCCTATAGTTTCAGAAATCCTGTTTCTTTGCTAAGAAAAAAGAACACAAATTTTGGTTTTACTTTAAACCAAAATAGACCCAGGATACAAGTGGGAGTGTGGCTTATCACCAAAGTCCTTCAGGAAAAAAAATAATCTACAAGATTCCAGTAAGATGGAATGATGCAGACCTTCAATTTTCAATAATAAAACTAAAGTCCATATAAACTTATGGTGCCATTGGGACGGAGATGCTTGGAAAGATAAATCTTCAGTGGTAGTCAGCTTCACATTTGGTATGTGCCTTGCCTCTCTTAACACATCACATCCATCCAAGGACCACCATAAATTTTACGAGTTTCACATCCTCGTGATCCTTTTTCTTCCAAGTACCCAGAGGAATGCAGCGTTTACCCCAGTACATTCAGTGCTGCTATTTATAACCCTGGACCTTTCAAGATGACTTTCTTTTTTCCCCTGATATCTTAGAATAGTTCAGCCAAATGGAAACCAAATCATCTCTCATTTCTTTTATTTAATCCACTTAACTACTGGGGCTGAGAATGTGGAAGCAATCCAAATAACATTGTTTCAAATGATGTTTGAATTCCCTCAGTCCCTCAGCCCATGGATCTACAGTCAGGACAGGGATTCAGGATCCACTGTAGGATGTACAGGGACCCATACAGAGCCTTGGCTCTCAGATAATGATGTTTGCCCTCTGTCAGTCTGCATGAACAACAGACCAGACCTGGGCAATTCACCTACATTCCATGCATGATCTGGTCCCCAGCAGCATCACTGTGCCCACAGTGAAGCTGGGCAAAAGCAAGCATCTGTAATTCTACACCCCCACACTTTCATTTCCTTCACCTCTTGTATCTGTCACTAAACAAGAGAGTGGGCTCTTTGCAGAAGGAATCTTTGCTTTACTCCTGGCTTGTGCAGCACTTGGCACTGCAGGGTCCTGTCTCATCCCCATTAGGCACATATACATAGGGTCTCTAGACCCTGATAAAGACTCCTCAGGAGATCCTATTCTGACCTCGCCTGTACCAATTTATAATGAGTAACAAAATTTACCTCAGTAGAAATTGCTGATGAGTTATGCATGTACCAGAAATAAATTGCTGGAACTGGGTGCATGTGTTTATCCTTTCCAGGAGATGAAGAGCAGAAACAGAAATCATAGACCTAGGCAAGAGAGGAGCTTATGAAAGCAGCTTGGGAGTGAACCCTGCACCCCCTGCACACCCCAGGCATCTGCAGGAGCTGCACAGTGGTCCCACTGCTGCTTTTCTTGCACCCTGGGGAGTGCAAAGAATTGCTGCCTTCAATTGCCATTTACTTCACTTCCAAGGAGGAAGGTATTTTCACATCGGGTTGATTTTTGAAGCTGTGGGGATGTTCTCTTTTCCCCATTGACACACTGTGAGTTGCTTGTTCCCAGAAGGACCATATTTGCCACAGGCTTTTCTGGAGGCAGGAGGATGCAAACCAACAAGGAACTGCTAATGGCTTGAAAGGGAAAGACTGCATTTTGGTAAAGGGAAGCTTTTAGAAATTCAAAGTAGGATAGGTGAATCCAAGTAGGAGGTAAACTCTCTGGCCATAGCCGTGGGATGTCCTGTGAAATGGCAAAGACTTTCTACAGCCTGATCCTTTACCCCAGGCACTTCCCAACAGGGAGATTACAAACCTTCCTCACCTCCAGCAAAGTGAACAAGCTCCAGACACCCAACGATGTGCTACTAAGATGCCAAGGGCGATTTCACACGCTGTGAATATATCACAAAGTTGCTTGGAGGGCTTCACACCCTGACTGATTCCGTTTTCCCAGCTGCCGGACATGGATCCGACTACAGCCATCCCAGTAAGAGAGCAAAGAGCAGAGCACCAAGGAGCCCAGGCTCACCTGGCATCACTCCAGCTCCTCCCCTCAAAGGAGAGATCAGGTAGGAAGGTCACAGCTGAACACGTGGAGATCAGACAGCCACATCCCCCAGGAGTGGGCCTCATCTCACTGGCACAGGATGTGGCACCCGTTCATCCCAAAACATCACAAGAATTTTTGCCATCACTAACAAATTAGGTGCAGATGGGATTTATTCCAATCGAAACTGAGGGATCCCAGCAGCCAGGTTCCTAGCGCTGTAAGAGTAGATTGTTACACAGGGAAATATATGGTCAGGAAAGGAGGGTTGAGAAGAGATGAAATCACAGGCTTATTGCTCTATTTGAGCATAAGCTGGGATTTTTCTTTTTTCTTTCTCTTGCGTGTGAAGAGTTTTAGATGGTACATTTATCTGTAAGATAAAAATTCTGCTCAAGCCCCTTCAGCTTTGTCTGTTTTCCAATCTAGGGAGAATGAATTAATTTTAAAAGTCCAAGAAGACCCTCTTTTATCAGCTAAAACATCCCCAGTGTTCTGAGATAAGGATTTATTTCAGCAGTGTCAAATCTCTCTTGCTACTCATCCCCAGTGTGGGGGTTGCTGGACTCTTTAAGATTTGGTCATAAATTGTGCAAATGATCCCAAGCATTTTAAATTAATGCAAAACTTGCATTTTAATGAAGGGGGTGATGGAGCCCTCCAGCAACAGAAACAATTACACATTGACCTGATGAAACAGCAGCAGGATTGTTGCAGTCAGCATGTTTAAATTGGTTTGCAATGCATTCAGGGTGTTCTCCTGGGCACAGGCTGTGGTGTCCCAGCCCTGCCCACAGATGCAATGCCCCTGAGCTGAGGCCAGGAGAAAGCAAAGCTCCTGGGAGTCCTGCTGATCTGGGCAGGTTGCATCAGGTGTTAGGAGCTTCACCCACCTCCTGGCTGGGTTTGCTCAAGAGGCAGAGAGTGGGAGGATGAAGGAACTGAGCCCTCCTTTCTTGTCCCTGGCACTGGGTCTTGGATGCTCTCTGGGAGCACCCAGTGGTGACCTTTCACTGGGAGAATGAGACAAGATATTCTGCACTATTCCTTGCTTTTCCAGATTTGCTATCCTAAACAGAGGCAAATGGCAATTTAGCTCAGTTCAAATCAGCATGAAACACCACTTTTGCAATTCATCCCTCCAGTAAAGCCATTTTCCCTGTTTCCAGGTAATGATAATCTGCATAGCTGCATTTCAATTTGCAGGATCTGCTTTGGAAGCTTTGAAAATCTACAGCACTTGGAAATGAACCAAAAGGACTGTTGTTTGAGTGGTTTATGTATCAGGGAACCTGCCTCAGCATGAATTCCTGAGAACAGGACCAAAGAAAATGTTTTGCATCCAGAAATTATTTATAAAGCATAGAGAAAGTTTAACATGACAGGAAACAGTAAGACTTTCCAGCCCATTGAACAGAAGGCAATATATTTTTCTAGCAGGCCTTGCTGGTTCACAGTATGGTTTTTTTACATTTTCTCTCTCTCTGGATCACAGAATCACAGAATCATCCAGGTTGGAAAGGACCTCTGAGATCATCAAGTCCAACCCTTAATCCACTACCACTGTGGTCACCAGACCATGGCACTGAGTGCCACAATCATTCTCTTCTTAAAAACCTCCAGGGATGGAGAATCAACCACCTCCCTGGGCAGCCCATTCCAGTGCCTGATCACCCCCTCTGGAAAGAATTTTTTCCTAATATCTAACCTAAACCTCCCCTGGCAGAGCTTACTGGGAGCTACTTGGGAGCTACTTGGGAGAAGAGCCCGACCCCCCCCGGCTCCAGGGAGTTGTAGAGAGTGATGAGGTCTCCCCTGAGTATCCTCTTCTCCAGACTGAGCACCCCCAGCTCCCTCAGCCCTTCCTCACAGGACTTGTGCTGGATCCCTTCACAGCCTCCTTGCTCTTCTCTGGACCTGCTCCAGCACCTCAATCTCCTTCCTGAACTGAGGGGATGCTTTATAGCAAGTAACAAATGAATGGCCTGGGTGGGGTGGGTTGTTGTTGTTGCTGTTGGGTTGGTCTTTTTTCCTCATGTAGACAGGGGCTAGCAAGGTCTCAGTTGAGTTCAGAACTGATTTCAGATCACAACAATACAAATTCAGTCTTACTTGTGTGACCACTCTTTCATCTACCCCAATGAGAGCTTGTGATCTACTTATGTCCAAGCCCTTAGATACAAAAAGAGCAGAAGAGCAGACATGGTGTCAGTACAACTGTCTCTGGCTCAATTTACCTGACTGTCCATATTTTATTATGAAGTTAGACACTGGGGATTAGATCTCCCCAAACACTCATTCATCTCCAGATCAGTGACTACCAGAATAAAATGGGCCACAACTGGTGAGGGCACTAGAAGCAGGGCAATGTATCTGCAGGTCACTAAGCTATATGGTAAATCTCCTAAAGTGAAAACAGAGTGGGGTTTACACTGCAACACCTGGAAGGAAGCATTTTGGGGAGATTTAGCCAGCTGAAGTAATAAGGTTTTCCTAGATCAATCTTTGAGAAGACCTTCAGGTCCTGAGTGTGCTGCATTTGTTAAAACCTCAGACACTTAGAGCCTAAATAGCAGCTCTCCTCTCCCCACCCTCATTTCTGTGGTCTTGACTTCATGTGCAGTGTGTGTGGGTGCACCAGTTTTATCTGATCAGTTCTACTGTACTTGCACTGCCTCTCCTGCTTGCTCACCCTGTTTTTCCACTGTAGGGATAGAGGTACATTCCTTTTTGCTGTTATGTTGTCAAGTGCCATCTTGAGCAAATCTGTGGACCATGTATAATCTGTACCTGAGCAATCCTTCCTAAGCAGTGATTTGCAGAGCTGCTTGCAAGTAAGAGCATGCAGCAAAGGTAGGATGGGAGCAGGCAGACAAAAGAGCACTCCCAAACTCTAACCAGGACATTACAGAAAAGGAGGCAGCTGGTTTTGGGGTTTAAATTCTCCTTAAGTCCAGCATTATGTGTTCAAGTGAAGATCTTTATTCTGAGAACTGTATTTACAGAATCCTCAGCCTGCAATCAGTCTTCACTTCTTTCATTCTTGTTCTATTCATAATAGGCAAGGAACATTTTGCTACTTCATATCTGTCAGGTCTAACTCATCTCCCCCCTCAGCAGTTCTCATTTTACATCTCCCTTTCCCTAGCTCTGACACAGCTCTCTCTATTTGTCAGTCTTTTGATTTTTTCCTAAACTTCATTGTCTCCTTATTCCTAGAAGTGCTTTACCCTTCTTCAGAATACAATTTCTGCATAGTTTTGGTAGCTGTGCCTTAAAGAAATCTATCTTTTCCACTTTAAAGGCTCTGAGCTCCTCAGCCCAGGCTTTGCTAGCTTCCTTAATTTGTCAAAATTTATCAAACTTGATAATCCAAACAGATATAAAAATTCTGTTTATTACTCATGCAACTTAAATTGGATCCACCAGTCACGCGAGCTGAGGCCATTTCCTCCAGCCAGTTCTGTCTCACAGCCACAGCATGACCAACATTAGATAATGAAAAATCATAAGACTCAGTATCTCCAGTCTGGTCATCAGTCAAATCTAAAAGAGTCATGGAGAAAAAGTGCAGCTCCCCCATGTTCTAACTTTGCCCCTGAAATTGTAATGAAAAGTAGGGAGAAGGGACAAATTCTTCCCTGCCCCCCTGAGAACCAGTGGATGCTCTGAACCATAGCAGCCAATTCTCCACAGTCAAACCTGCAGATTTATGCATTTCAGTGAGTCTAATATTATACCATTCACTACTTGAACCTGTTACCCTCCATCAGCCTTAAATGCCAGGTTCCTATAAAGTGGAGGAAAACTAATAATCTCAAAGAAAGTTATGCAAAGGACTTCTTGAACCTCTTCTGTCCTCACTGACTGTAGAAGAAAAGCACGAGACAATTTATTACTGCAAATATCTTGGCATCAGGATTTGTAGAGGTTTTTCAGTTCTGCATCTCAAAATGCAGGGGAAGTTATTCCTTACAGCAGAAAATAACTGAATGTGAAAATAGCTGGTGTCTGCAAAGATGTGCTCATCATTTCTCAGTTTTGTGCTCAGTGATTTAAAGGAGCAATAAACTGCATGGACACTCACAAAGTTATAAGCAAATTCAGAAAACTTGCAAAATAAACTTTAAAAACTTCCACTTCCATGGTCAATCAAAGGAGGGCACTTCTTGTAAAATGTTACGTGTGTCTCATATATAAAACCCAAGCTTGAAAAGCCTATAATTGCCACTAGTCCTAGACAGGCCACTGTGCAAAAGACAATAATATGATCCCATTCTGCTACATACAATGAAGTGCTTTGGCTTACAAAAATTGTGCTACATTTACAGGAGCATTCCCACTTGGGAGCTAAAAGTCATCTTCTGCTTTGTGATGCACAATCAGTAAAGCTTCTCAGAGATAAACTCTCCCCCAATTCAATATGATGTCACTCTCTGCCCACAGATTTAGGCTTTACCTGCTACCTTTTATGAGAAGAATGGTTATTTTAAATCAAAGTAAGAAAATGTCACCATATGACCTTGTTCTCTGATGAATAAAGAGACCTGAGAAATTTTTGGAAATGGTAATTTTGTCTCCCAAAGTGGAGCATAAGTTGTTTCAGTACATTTATCCTAACATACAGAGGCAATGATGACCTACTTGAATTGTATCAATTTTTTTTTCAGTCGTAGAGATTTTTCTGTTGCTGGCACAATCCTTTTCCTGCCTGGTGGGACATAATGATGCAGGGAAATGACCAACTGCAAAACTACTGGCATTTGCATGGGACTCTTACTACTGCTGTTTGATCTGTCTCTCCTAAAAACTCATTAATGTGGAACATACAGTTCGTTTTCTCAATAAATAACCCTTCAGCTGGAAACTACCATCTTTCTCATTTATATGCAGGCCAGCCCAGCAGACAGCAAATCTCTCTGGACATCTCAAGTGCTTGACTGTCCTTATGCTGGAGATATTTGAACCTCCCAGAAATGTTTTATTACCATTGTGTCTCTTCTTCCTGCTCCATACCTCCCAGAAGAGCTCAGCCAAGTCTCCTCTAGCAGATGCTGGCTGGTTGCCATTAGGTTCCCCCAAAACATCTCTTTTGCAGACTTAAAAAAATCCACATCCCTTAGTCTTTCCTCTTAGGGCAAGTGCTCTGGCCATGGTCTCCCACTGATGACACTGAGACACCTGCAGAATAATCTATGGACATATCCTAAAGTACCTGCCAGAAAGCTTCAAATCCACATTTTGCCTGAAAGGAAGGATTACTTATATGTAGTACCATGAAATATTGATTTCTTATGACTAAATCATATACTATTGGGAATATCTGGCAGCCTATGGAACCTACTTCTGTGGTTAGACAGAAATAATCATTCAGAAGATAAATTGATGTATCTCATGCAAAATATTTTCAAGCAGAAACCGTAGGTTTTCAAGGGCTTAAATGTATTTTTGAAAAAATCTTCTTGATCTATACTTAAAATCTGGAAGAAAAAATATTTTCAAACAAACACTGAAATTCCAACTTTCAACCAAAAAATGTCTGTTTACAGCTATCATTAATGTAGAACTTTATTTCCCCACCAATGAGCAAACAACATCTTGAGGAAAAAAAGTTCTGTTGCACTTCTGCGAACATTATTCATGGAAAAGAAGGGTGGGTTTTTGGTTTTTTTCTAACTAGCTCGTACAGAAGACATGATCACTCCCACTGCATGTCATAAATTTGCACAGCAAAGCACTCATGTCAGTGTTCTGACGGGACCATTTTTTAAACTATAATAAGCAGATCTCCTCAGCCTCTCCTCCAGTCTTGTCATAAATCTATCACACCAGCCCCTGGCTTTCCATTTCAGCCTACACACACCTGCCTTGTCCTCTTATACTTTTTCTAGCAGACTTTATTTGTGCCTGGCAGCTTTTTCATGAGGATCTCACAGCTTGGGTCCACGGCATCATCCTATTCTGAGTACTGCCTTTCAGTTTGGATTCTTCTGGAGCAAGATAAGAAATGCCATTGAGGTTGTACTGGCCAGAAGTTGTGAGAAATAGCACAGGTTGCACCAAAAGGCCAATTTGTGCACCAAAAGCCCTTCCTTGGGTGAGTTCTCAGTGCCAAGAAGTGGTTCTGGATGAAGCAGCAGGGGTTGTCAACAAACTTGTGTTTCTCAACCTTGCCCAAGAAAAGAAGGCAAGATGAAAATCATAACCTTGGTTAGATCTGTCAAGAATATCAGTATTTTCTTTCAGCTTTTGAACTGGAGAACAGGGCACAGTCCTTCCCTTATCTTGCTTTCTTAAGATCAAAAAAGAACTCACTTCCACCTCCTTCTCCAAGTCCACCTTTCAAACCTTTTACTACACCATCCACTCTTATTTCTGGGTCTGGATGACTACACACCATGCTCATGGGTACAACAGACCATGTAGCTCACACACTAAGATGTACAGGTGCCCCAGCTGAGCTGATGACCCTCAAGGCAGAATCATGTCCTTGAATCTGTTTAATCATTGTGACTTCTTTGAGCCATGCTCAAAATTATTGCAGTCAGAAGTTGTATTCAAAGATCTTTTTTCATTTTCTGAGAATCCCCCTTATCCCTCCAGCACAGCTAATACCATGGCCTCATCTAATTCCTGCCTCCCCAGCCCCTCCTTGTCACATCCCAGCCTTCCTGGCTCCCACAGCCCACGTGCTGCTCCATCCCAGAGTCCAGCTATGCCACACGTGCATCCGTGGCTTTCCCAATTTTTCGGCAGTAGATTGAAGATCTAGAGAGCTGCAGCACCATGTCCCAGCCTGGCCAGTTCTCTGCAGCCCCAGCTCTGCCAGCCCCCTGAGGCTTTGGCCTTTTGGGTTACTTTGAAAAGTACTCCAGGCATGGCCAAGCCCCACAGCCAGAACCATGAGGGTGACTCTATGGAGCTGGGATCTCTGCTCCAGCACCCCATGTGCCAAGTACACCCTTTGGCACAACTCAGCACACAACTCAGCTACACCTAGAAACCAAAACAGCTTGGCAGGAGACTTATCATCCATCTCCCTGTGAACCATGCAGGGAGCTTCAAGGTCAGAGTTGAAGGTGTGCCCCAGGCCCCTGCCTCTTTCCTCTGTCTTTGCCCAGTCACAGCACTCAGCACCCTCAAGACTTTGTGAATGACCTTAGAGCATGAGCCCAGGGTACTGACCCTATAGCAGAAAATTAATTGGAAACCCAAACCTTATTAAGCCTATGAGTTCTTTCCCTTGGTGCAGACACCATATCTCCAGACTTCACCAGCAACAGCTCCTCTGCCCTGACTCAGGCTCCCACAGCACCTCAGATAATCACATCTTCAAATAGTCTGTTTCTTGTCCCTTGACTTTACTGAGAGCCCCAAACAGCTGGTGCAGACACTGCTTTGATTCCACAGATGTCCATGTTCAGATATTTGGATCCCCTGCTCTGGGCCAGCTGGCAGCAAGAAGTAAATCCCTGTCCCTTCCCACCCCTCCAGCATGCCTAGAGCTGCCTGAAGGAGATCACTGAAGCTTTTCTTCAGAAAGGGGACATTCAGGACCAGGCTCCAGCTCCGTGCTACCTCCACCACAGCTTCTTTTCCCTCATCTCTCCTTCTTCCAGTGCCACGGTGGGAGAAATAGAGATTCCAGTGCTCTGGTTCATTCCTGACTGGGAGTTAGACTTCAAAGATGGAGCCAGTACCCAGTTTAGAGAAGTCAAAAGGCCTTCTAAATTACACCAAGGGCTTTTCTAGCACTCAGTAGCTTTAAGATTGGGGGAGGAGGTAAGGAAGATAGTTTTGAGCCACTCTCCTCACATTTCCCGGCTCCCTGAATTGTTCATGAGCCTCAGTTGAATGCTAAGCCTCTGATTTTCACCCAGGAACATTAGCATATTTTTTAACACAAACATTTTCCATGCAACTTGTTTTGATATGCTATTGTAAAATCCTTTTCAGGTCATCTGCTGCATCCTGCTGTATGGACATAGCTCAGCACTTTGGTTGCTGCACCGTACCATGTTGGCAGCCATGGTCTCTCCTAATCCCTTTACATGCCACCCTCTTTGAATCCCTGCCCTCTAAGAATGTGTTTCTCATGTTGCATTGCCTTTGCCCCTAAACATTTATTTGAACAGACAGCTACAGCTGGGGATTTTTGTCTCGGCACAGACTTTGGACAGCTGCTTGTGGCTGCACCCAGCCCAGCTCTCCAAAGTGTTGGGCTCTGCCTCAGGACGGGAAGGAATGAAATAGCAGCAATCCTCCAGGAATCATCAAACAGCAATGGGAGCAGGGCACAGCCCTGGCCAGGCAGGGCAAGGTCTGCAGAGAAATGGCTGAGGAATTATGTCAGCCAAATGTGGAGCTCGCTGAAAGTCATCGGTGAAAAATGGGGGCTTTTTATAACACAAATGGAAGATGACCCTGGCTGACTGCATGGAAAGCACTTTTGCCCACCCCAGCTACATCTTTTCTATCTGCATATCAGGCCCAGGGGAGCAACACTGAGATGTGCTCAGAATACCAAAATACATCCACGGCATTTATAGATGTGTATTGAGCACAGATGATGGCATCAGTATAAGAAATTTTTACCACTTGAAACTGGAGGTTCCCAGAAGACTTTGCAAATACAAACTGAGCCCTTCCATGGAGCTTGGCTACTTTAACCCAAGTGGTTTTGCTGCCAGTGAAAGGAGAGGTCCTGCTCTTCCACATCCTCACAGTCTCTTCCTCTCCCCCCCCCCATTTTTGCCACAGTCATTCCCTGAGCAACACTGAGAGATCTGTGAAATGGCTTTGCTGCTCTGGCTGGAATTAAGGTTTAGTTTGGATTTTGGGTTTTTTTAATGGGCTGATTTACAAAACCTAGTCTGATACACTGAGAAGGCACAAGGGCACTGAGCTGTCCCAAGGGTCAGAGTTTAAAACACATGAAAAGAGAACTGCTTTGTCTGTGGAAAAAAGGACAAGGAACAAACAAGATCTCATTGTTATGGAGAGCTATATCCTGGCAGAGTTATATTTTCCATGCAGTGCCTTGCACTGTGTCAGTATGCTGATGCTCTTGCTGCTGGAGAGCTTCACTAATAGCCAGGAGAAGACTTGTCCCTGCACCATGTCCCTGGCAAGTCTTAGCCCAGAGTTTGTTTCTCTCTCTGAAGAAATGTAAAATATGGATTTCTGTGAAAGGGGTAAAGAAAAAAAACCAGATTTATTGCAAAAAAGAACCCAAAGACAGCAATATTTTTTTTCTTTGTCCAAAGAAAACCCAGTAGAAAATACTCAAAACCTCCTTATGGTTTTAAGCAGAAAGCTTCACTAACACAGCTCTGGAGTGAACTGCTGTTTAGATGCTTTCCTTTTCATGGAAAATATCAGCCATGGTTTTCTCTCTCTTTCCATATGTCTAATAGGTCTTCAAGGAGACACACACAAGAATTTGTTTACTCAGCAGTTACAGACCATCCTGAATTTTCATGTATCTTCACCAAAGTAATATCCTCTCAAAACTACTGTTTTGATGAGTTTTACATTTTTAATTTTAAACTGTGATATTGAGCAGTGACTTGAGAAACAGCCCAAGAAACCTACTTCAAAGTAACAAGAAAGATATTTTATTCTGCAACTATGCTGAAACCATCCACTTCTACTTTGTGGGAACCTTCTTTTCTTTTGAAGTAAAATTCCAGGCTAAAGTAACATGACTTTTACATTACATGGGACTTTTTTTTTCTAATGCAAAATAAATTCTCTGTGACTTACAACACAAAACTTGGGAATGTGGGAAATCCAGACTGGGAGCAAGCTATGAATGTACCTGCTCGAGCCCCTCACTCACTTTGCTGGGGACTGGAGATTTCTCAGAGGTGGGGCAGTGAGGTGGTGTCTCTGTTGAGATTAGGAAATCTCTTTTTTCTTTTTCCTTTCTGGTACCCCAGACAATATAAATGTGCCGAGTGTGATCCTGTAAAAGCTTTCAGTCTCAGCTGAGGCTTTGCATTCCAGCTGTCAGGTTTTCACTTGTTTACCTTGGAGCCTGGCTTAAGGCATAGGAGAAGGAAGAGATAATTGGAGTGATGTGGCTGCCAGCAAGCAAAAAAAAAAAAAAAAAAAAAAAAGTTTCGATAAAAAGGAGTTTATTGTACTAAGTATACTTATATGAACAAATGGCACCCTTGGGTACAACCCAGAAATAATTCTAAGCATTTCTCTCCCTCTCTCTCTCTCCTCTGCAGCAGGTTTCATACCACACACAGCATCACTGCACGCAGATTTCTATCTATGTCTCAGCACCTCACCACAATGGGCCCCAGGGGAGGTTGGGGCCAGACTTGCCATAGTCTCAAAGTCACACTGTAGACTGGGGGTTCAGTAGAAGAGCAGGGATCTGGGGGTCCCCTTCCCAGGCACCTGCCTCCCCTCCTCAGCCTCCCTGAGCATCACTGCCATTGCAGAGCTGCCCTGGGGAAAGGCTGAGCCCTGGGGCTGCCCCACCTCACTGTCATGCCTGACACCAGGCTACAGCCCTTGCATAACCCCAGATCTGAAGGGTTTACTGCTGTGAATTCTCCAGTGCAGAGATAAGAATAAAGCCTGAAACTCAAATAGGACCTCACACTTTGAACTCTGTTTCCCTCCCCACAGCAACCCAAATCTGGCTTTTACCAGAGATGAGGTTTTCAGGTTGTCCAGCCCCAACCTTTGGAACATGTTCATGACCAAGTAACCTCCATCTTTATTATCAGCACATCTCTAAACAAAGTCTTCTGGAGAAAAGGCTATGTTTATGTGCTGACCCTGCCATGCCTTCTGCTTCAGCAAGTCAGGAATGCAAAGTCTGACTACAACAGCAGCCACAAAGTCAAAGGGAAAGTAAGCCCAGACTACAAATGTCTTGTATTAAACTTTTGCTGCTAAGCCCTTTCTCCCTATCTCAGTAGCTAGACCTATGGCTTGGAGAAACTACTTCAGTTGGCCCATTCACATCCCCTAAGCAGTTCTCCTGCAAGTCATTGAAGAAACACAGTGCATGAAAAAAACCCTGGCAGTGCACATTTTGGTTATTACCACCAAATGGAGCTTGAACTCCATGAAGATGTAGTTAGTTAAACCAGCTCTTCCATCCAGCAGCTGAAACCTCATGTGAGCATCTTGTGTCTCAGCTGTGATGGGAAATGGGATGCTGAGGGCAACAAGTATCAGCCTCAGCCAAGATGGCAACTCATCTCAGCCCTAGCTGGGAGCTGCTGCATCTCTGCCACGTGAGCCATCCGGAGTGTGGCTCCATGCCCAGGCCTGGGCTGCAGGAGGAAGGGTGTCCCTGGGGCTAAAGCTGCACACAATGGGACCACGGGACCAGTCCTTCTACCCCCAACAGCATCGTGGAGCTGGTACCTGCTCTGCTGGGACTGGGCAGGGCAGAGGAGGAGCAGCTAACTACTGGGTTACACTCTGGTGTAAATGTGAAGGTCTGCTCTCTGCTTGCAGGCTCAGTCCTGCACATTTGATGGAGTTAAGCTGATTCAGGGCTGGGCTGGGTAGTCTGCCCTTGGTGACTGCTTAGGAAGCCAGAAGTTGCTTCTGCCTGACTCCTCATCTGGCTGTGCCTCTGCTGTCTTGCCCTAATGCACTGCATTAGCTTGCAAAACCTAAGTTAAAGCCTTCAGCTTTGTTATTTGAATATACCTCTCTGCAGGTCAGTGTCTTCACTAGCAAACACATGTACAAGTTTTCACTTTTTTTACACATACCCTTCTTACCTTGCCCTAATAGGAAGAGTAACTAATGACATCAATATTATTATGGCATTCTAAAGAAATAAATGTCTTTTATTTTGACAATGCCAAGATCAGGGGAACATGCAGACCAGCGTGTTTTACTGCACATTATAAAGTGTGACAAAATTAACCATTTCCTCTTTCACTGAGCATCCAAGAAAACAGTTTCCTTAATTAGAGTGTTTGGTTTGATACTTGTTTCTTAGCAAGAGGAAGATTAAAAAAAATGAAGACTCCAAACAATAGTGAGGAAAAATTTGCATTTGTCTAATGTTAGTCTTATTTTCCAGTCACATTTTAAATTATTGAACACTCCTTGTAAAGGTTTTCTACCAGATTTCTCATGTGGACTTTCCCCAATGTGCAGCTATGTCCATAGCTATGTCCATTCACTCAGCACCAATGCTCACAGACCCACCCTGATTCTTGAATGCATCTGGGGCTGTAACAAAAGCAGATCTGAATAATCTTGAGACAGCTATTCCTCCAAGGTGTAAATATTTCAGAAACGTTTTAAACTCCTGCTGCCAGTGACATGTGCCTGAATCCTGAATTGACTTCTCATTGTGCTTTGACTTCACTGATTCACTTGAACAGGGTGTTCGTGTACACAATGGGAAAGGGTGTCAAAGCACTTTGATTTATGCCAGATTTGTACTGCTCCCACTAATGCCACTCTGTGGTTTACCCTCCAAGATATCTGGGAGCTAATAGTGCTGTGGACTCCCTTGGTAGGACTTTTATGTCCCAACATGGGTTCTCCAGAGGCTGGGGGGAGCAAGGCAACTCTCCTTCTCAGATCCCAGTCCCAGCTGTAAGGATTACCACAGTATCCTGTTTGTGGGCCATAACTTGGGGTATGAGGCATAAAAAAGAGTGAAAGCTTGGAAAGAGAGCAAAAAATCTCAAATAAAAATTCCTTCAAAGTCAAGCCCAGTGTGAGGCAGAAAGCATTTCAAATAAATAAAGCATGAGCAGTTCTGTGTTAAAATAGCTCTTCTCCAGGTAACCACAACAATAACTACCAACACTGGCATCTCTCAAGCAGAAAGATCAGGAAAAGCACAAAAATGCAGAGAGCTGAGTTTGTACCCCTGGTGACAGCCCCTGGTCTGCCCTGAGGGTGGTGGAGAAGCAGGGGGTGGTATGGAGGGACTTGCCAGGGTACTGTCAGCATCAAGCTGGTTCCTGAGATAAAAAGAGTGCCTGTCAGCTCCCTGCTCCTCAGAAACCCAAAAAGGGAAACCCACAAACACAGGTGTGAAACACCAGAGCAGTGAGGAAGAAAGCTTATTCCTCCTTTACCCAAACAGACTTACATGTTGCTTGAGCCCCAAGGGAGGGCTGAAATGTCCCCAAAGTTAGGATCTTGACTACACTGCTTGGATTATTCTTTTGTAAATCCCACATTCCTGCAGTGTCAGGAGGCTGCTTTGCTTGCTCAGCCATCAGATCCCCCTGCCAGGGTTTCTGAGCACACGTGAAACACAACTTTGCATATTCTGAGGCTCAGCCCTGAGCCCAGCACATCCTGCAGTGTCACTGCAGCATCCCCCATCCAACATGGGGACCCTAACAAAAGCCACCCGCTGAAACCACACTTCCAGAAAGATACAAGGACTTGAGCTGGGTGATTCAAGCCTTTTTGAGTGCTGTATGAGCACAGAAGTGGTGCTAACAAAAGGCCAAATACTGGCAGATGTAAAGCCACTGGTAAAGGCTTGCTGGTTTGAATGGAAGCAAGGGAGGGCTCTGTAACCATGGGGTTTGGGGAAACACTTCAGGCTGATGGTCCCTAATATTTAGAGATTTCAACCCTGCTTTAGGCAAAGGTGGGAAGCTGAACCACTGTCTCTGCAGAAGTCCCTTCAAATCTCAGTTATCCTCTGACTCCATGAGTATTTTGCACTTGAGAATTGTCCTGAAGTTTCTAAGGTTTCTTGATGAAACACTGTTGAGATAAGAAACATGCCATAATCATCATACATGCCTGACATGTATGAATGTTTTCTGGTGAATGTCCTGTGCTGGGACTGACTATTCTGTTCAGTCACTTGCAGTGCCTCAGAATTTCTGGGTCACGCTGAAAATAAAACCAAAATACCAGAGCAGTCAGACTAAATGTCCCCTTAACACAACATCCTTTCTTTGGCAGGAGCTAAACCAGGTGCTGAGTAAATTGTTTAACCAGTAACCCCTGTGCTCTGCTTCCCATGCCCACATGTTCAAGGATGAGAGTAATCCTTTCTTCCTTCTGCTATTTGCCTGTCTCTATTTTAGCTCTGTGTTTGTTCAGTATCCAGCACAAGAAGCCCAAAGTGTCACTGAGTTCTTGTTGCAGCCATCTACAAACTCCTCTCCCCTCTGAGTGGTGGCACCATCAAAATGCTGCCTTCCCTAACTTCATGTACCACAGTTTGTCACTGAGGAGAATATTCTAGAGGATAAATTCATATAATACTTCCTCTTGCTTTTTTTTTTTCTTTTTTTTTTTTTTCCTTTTTTTTCTTTTTTTTCTTTTTTCTTTCTTTTTTCTTTTCTTTCTCTTTTCTTTCTTTTTATTCTTTTTTCTTTTTTCTTTTTTTTTCTTTTCTTTTCTTTTTTCTTTTTTTTCTTTTTTTTTTCTTTTTTTTTTCTTTTTTTCTTTTTTTCCTTTTTTCTTTTTTTCTTTTTTTCTTTTTTTCTTTTTTTTTTTTTACTTGTGTGTGTCTGTGTTTGTTTTTCTTTAATGAAATTCAGAAATACATTTCCACTCCTTTTTTGTTTTGAAGATGGTTTCATGAAAGGGCAAGATCTAGCACACAAGTCAGACAACCATTTCCCCTTTGCAGGTTCATAACAGAAATCACCCCCTCCTGTTTGAGCTTTATACCTCTGCTACACCCATACCTGACCCACCCATAGCTTAAGATGCAGAGAGGAGGAGCAGAGCCACTGGTGATTCTGTCTTCTTACTCTGCTCTTGTGAGACCACACCTGGAATACTGAATACAGCTCTGGAGCCCCCAGCACAGGAAAGAAATAGACCTGTTGGAGCAGGTCCAGAGAAGGGCTAAAAAGATGATCAGAGGGCTGGAGCAACTCTGCTATGAAGACATTCTGAGAAAGTTGGGGTTATTCATCCTGGAGAAGAGAAGACTCTGGGGAGACCTGACAGGGGCCTTCCAGTACATGAAGGGGGCTAAAAGAAAGCTGGGGAGGGACTTCTACCCAGAAAGGGTAGTGACAGGACAAGGGTAGTGGTCTTAAGCTGAAAGAGGGTAGATTTAGGTTAGATACAAGGAAAAAATTCTTCACTATGAGGGTAGTAAGATACTGGAATAAGTTGCCTAGGGAGGTTGTTGATGCTCCTTCCTTGGAAGTTTTTAAGGCCAGGCTGGGTGAGGTATTGTGCAACCTGGTCTAGTGATGGTGAAGTCTGCAGCAGTACGTGAGGGAAGTGCCTGTGACTGGCAAAGGTGCAAAACTCTGCTTCCACCAGAGACAGTGTGGAGCCAGGGGTGGGTTCACTGTGATTTAGGGATTCAAAGATTTTGCTCAGGTTTTGTGCCAAACCCTAAACCAAACAGTTGTGTTGTCACTGATACTGCTGCAGGAGGGAGCCAGAGGCATCAAGCAATAAATTCAAAAGAATTAAGACCATCTGCTGCCCAGGACTGCCAGCCCATGGCTCCCTGCAGGGTCAGTAGAGACAAACAGTTACAATATCCAAGTTAAAGTCCCTTGAAAGCCAACAGATCCAGTCAGTAGTGCTCCATCCCTCTTGCACACAGCAGTAGGGAAAAGCCAACCAAACTAACAATTTTCCTAGAAATTTTAAAGTTATTTACAGAGAGTAGTCAGATATATGGACATAATAAGTGTATACATACATAAACATGTATACACATCTTCTGGTTGGATCTGAGTTCTCACATCAGTTGAGTTCCTGTCCTGAGGAATCCTCCACATAAATGGGATTCCGTGTGTGGCTCTAGTTTTCATAAAACTAGATGCTCAGGATTCAGTCTCTGGGATTTGAAACGCAGACAAAACGTGACTGGAGACAGAATTAACACAGTTCCTTACAAAGAGATGGGAAAGAGGCCTTTTTTTGAGCCACACTAGATCATTATTTATAATGTAGAGGCAAACACCATTAAGGACACAGTAGGATGGTTTATCACCGGACTGCAAAAAGCTGAAAGACAAGCATCCTCTGGATCTTTTCCTAAATGTCTTTGAGCTGAAAGCACTCCCATCTCAGCAGCAGTTTCCTTCAGAAGCCAGCTAGTGCTATCAGTGTCTTTTGCCAATAGTAGCTATAATTACATTAAATAGTTGATTTGCAGAAGCAGAAGGAGGAGAACAACATGTGCAGAGCAATGTTGCACAACATCACAAGGAGTTTGCACACTTCTGTCACTCCAGTAAACCACTTACAATGACACTCACACCCTTCTATTTTCTCTCTCTGTATTTTGGAGATAAGCCTGTTTTGAATTCTTCTGTGGAATTATCTGATGGCTGCACGCAGCTTGGTTCATTGCAGACATTGGGGGGGAGCTGGATGACCCCCAAAACAACCCCCTGTTATGAATAACCATTGTGATCCCACATGAACAATGGCACAAGATGTCACACATCCTTTCCTGAGCTTCAGAGAGGGACGCTCAGACACAAGAACTTAAAAATAAAACACCATCATTTCTATGACATGGAAGTAATTGCAATTTGCACTGCCTCTTCCCTTGGAAGCATACTGGTGTTCACAGAAGTGCTTTCTACCTCCAAATTCTGTCCTGTCTCCCAAGCCTATCTTGTAATTACAATTCTACCTTTAAATCTGAGTGCACATTTTGGGCTTAACAAGGCAACTGGCAGCAGTAATGGCAGTAATTACAAATATGTTCAGTGTTCTGAACTAAAGAAAAATATACTAAAGATGAAAAATGCCATCGCTCAACAATTCTTTGGAAACAACACAGGCAGAAATGGGCAAGTTTACAAGGCTATAAATAACTCAAGCAAAGATCTTAAATTATTTAGGGCACGTGAATGATGAACATTTTTTTCTGAACGACTCTGGGCATCATTAAAGCATGAGAGCACAAGAGATCTGGGAAATATCAAAACATTATAAACTACTACAGAGACATAGCTTTCCTTTATGCCTTGCAAAAACACACTTGAGATTCCAGATGCACTCCACTACAGAAGCATCTGTGTATGGCAAAGAGAGTGCACAGGGAAGTATTGCTAAAGCAGTTGGCAATGGATCAGCATAAGCAACTTGGTAATGAGTTATTTTAATGCTATTGTATATCCTGTCCCCGGTGTCACAGTGAAACAGCTCAGGGAACAATTTGTGACAACCACTTTACAGTCATCCCACATGTATCATCAGGACCCAAAACATGCAGAGTGGACACAAGACAAATTGGTAGGGATCATGGTTGTCATGAAGAGTAACTCAGCTCCTCAGTAGAAATTCTGCTGAAATTTGGCAATATCCTGAACACAAACTGTTCCCAATAAGCCATCAGGAGACCTGAAGTACTCTGTTTTCCCAGCTGCCCTCCAAAGGGTGGGAGGACAAACTGAGTATCTCTAAACAACAAATTATTGTAATTCATCTTTTTCTTATTTTATTATGTTTCATTTGCCAGTATCCATGAAAAAAATTCTCCCAGTAGCTCCTCTCAGACACAACAAAACCTGGCCCATAAGAAAACTGGGATATTTCCCATTTTGCAGCCTGGGAAACGAAGCTTGATAAAGTTGAGTTTCTCTGAAGCTTTTCTTTAACCCTAAACTTCTCCTTTCTTCAGCCATCATGCAAAGTGGATCCCAGCTGTGCATTCAAGAGGCATCCAGCTCCAGGTAACTGGTCTCAGCACCTGCAATACCATGGGGAACAAACTGTGTTTTTGAACCTTCCCAATTCTTTTCTCCATGGGCTCCTTCCAGACTTTCAGCCTCCCAGGAAGAAGAGGTAGTGCGTTGGTTTTGGCACTGACAGTGTCACCATCTCAGATCTCTCACATCTCTGCTGCTGGGAAAACAAGGTCCTAAAAACTTGAGAGATGCTCTTGGTGGTTGATGCAATTAAGACAAGACCTTGTTCTGCAGAACCAGAGAGAAGCCTACACAGGGCTCCCCACCTTAGTTACATCATAATTAAATGTTCCCAACCTCAAAAGGCATGTGGTGTGCTTGTCTGATGTTTTTATCAGCTGAGGAGTTGGTACTGTCAGTGAGAGAAGTGGCCCTGGTGCACACAATTATTTCACACAGTTCAAAGTGGGAACACAAAGTGCTACTGAAAAAACAGTCATTTTGTGTCCTGGTCTGAGCAGTGATGCTAGAAATGCACTGATCAAGCTGGCAGGACAGCCAATGCAGAGCCAAGGCTCCAGGTATAGACTCAGTTCACTCTATTACTTTCCCTGGAAAGACACAGAACCCACCCAGACTGTTCTCTGCAGCCCTCTAAAGGCTCCTGCAAGTTTGGATCTCCTGTCTCCACAGGCAGCAATCCTGGAGGAAAGGCTTGAACAGCCCAGGTGAGATCCTTGCTGCCAGCCCATGGGAGGGTCTCAGTCTGTTACTGGGGAGCCCGAGAAGTTCAGATGCTGCTGCTTGCAGAAGTGGGGAGCCCAACAGCCTGCTGGTCTCCCTGTTTCTCTCTTTAAAAGTTGCCTTAGGATTAGTTCACTTGCCTACCCAGTGGTACACAGTTTTATTTGAGATGCCCTTTGGCCTTTGCCCCCTTATCACTGTAAACCCTGTGCCATCCTCCCAACCATGGCAGGCATTTTGCCTCTAGAGAATCCATCATGGCACAGGGTGCCTGTGTTTCAGCTTGGAAACCAGGCTCACAGTCCTCAAGTCCCCATATTTTTTTTTTTAAATTATCAGAATCAACAAAACAAGCCCAGACTTTCAAAATACAGTGCCTGTCAGTTAGTATTTCTGTATGTGAGATCCACAAGTGCATGTGGATGGAGATATAAATACTTGCCCAAGATTATGCAAACTTTTTACCAGGACATCAACAGCTCAGATGTATTCACCCACTCACCGGTGGCTTCTGAATCTCATTTTCTAAATATACCTTGCCCAACTCATGGGGGTAAAACACAGCACTTGGCTTCTCCCAAGGGGAAACACAGATGTTTGTCTTCCAGTCCCTGGAATTTCTTGGACTTCTGTGAACAAAAGGGGAAAGGCCAGAGGTTGAGCAGCACTATTTATTCGGCCCCATTTCCTACCAATTGTTCAAAACTGCTCAGCAAATAAAATGGGGGCTTTTCTTGTCAGTAAGGTCCGTGGGGGCTGCCACCAGGGTGTGATGAATTCCAGTCATTCCTCCAGGCTGCTGGGGTCTGCCCAACACCCACCGAGGAAAACCTGCCCCTCCATCCTACAGCCTGATGAGGAAGAACTCTCTGGCAGCCCGACTGCCCCATCCCCACTGTCTCTGTTTGGCTTTGCTGTCTCTCAACAGGGAAGAAATCTGGGGCCCCAAGAGTGTCTTGCCCATTCCCCAGGGAGCTGGGTACCCCACAGAGGCACCCCCGATGAGAAAGTCCAAAATGATTCTTGCTTTTCAACCAAGACCACAAGAGAGAGAGGGTGAGAGAAGAAAAGATGCCTGTTCAGACTTTAAATATTCAATTTTTCGTGCCCTTAAGCTTTAATTTAACTAAATGTAAAGAGAGTGGTGAGACACCAGAATGGGTTGCCCAGGGAAGTTGTGGATGGCCCATCCACATGGATTGTTCCATGTCTTGAAGTGTACATGGTCAGGCTGGACAGGGGGTTGAGCAACATTGAGCACATGATGTGCCCTGTGCCTTGAAGGGCTCAAAGTCAGGCTGGGGGGGCTTTGGACAACCTGGTCCAGTGAAAGGTGTCCTTGCCCATAGCAGAGGGATTGGAACTAGATGACTTTAAAGGTCCCTTCCAAGGCAAACCATTCTGTGTATCTATGAATTCCAGAGAAAAGAGTCTAGGACACACATACTAAGTAAAAGTACTTGCTCAGAACTTGGTCTTCGGAACCCAGGTAGAAAAAAATTCAGCCCTAAGAAGAGAGCTTGGAACACTACAGTCCCTTCTCATGGCACTCTCCTTAAACCAGATGACTGCTCTCACAAGGACATGGGCTGTCTCATAATTATTTTTCCCAGCCCAAGCAGTCCCACACTTGGCTACCAGACAGCACCCCAGACCTGGGCACCCACAGGGGTGGGTACCCAAACCCAGCATTGCCTCAACCCACACGGAACAACAGCCTCCAGCTGTACCAGCACTTTCTGTGCCACCAGCAGGTCTGTACTCCCCACAGATGCTGAGCATGGGGCATTTTCATCTAAAAAAAAATAAAAATTATATACATATATATGTATAGAATGTGCTCCAACTGCTTTTTCTGTAAATATGCTCTGTGCTAAAAACAAAACACTGCGGTAACAACTGCGATGCTTCCCTGATGTCAAGCTGACATAAAGCTCCCTGGGTGGTGTCCCTGATGCTATTGGTACTCAAATGAAGGGGGGCAACACCTCAAGCAGTGACCCATCTCTCCATCCTGCCCTCACATCACCTGCAAGGGCCACAGACTGACTGGTACCCATCAGATGAACCCATCACATGCCTTCATCTTGCAGGACATCCCTGCCAGAGGTGGCACTCATTCTGCTCTTCTTTCAGGCTTTTTTACAGTGAGAAGAGAGAGTGGTCTGAGACAGCTGCATCCTCCAGCCAGTTCTGATCATCATCCAGCCAGTTCTGATCACCCAGCAAGTCTTTTTCTGGGGGGAGAGGCTCTTGCATCAGCTGCAGTCTCTCCTTATGTTGGCAACAAAACATTACCTGGCACTGACCTGGCACCAGGAAAACAGGAATGTGGAGCAACACTATCTTACCTCCTTCTGACCCTGCCCCAAGAATGCTCTGTGGTTAATTACTGTGTGGGTATCTGCAGCTGAAAATGATAATAAAGAACTAAGAAAATGAAAGCTTCAGCCTGTGTTCTCACTGATTGCAAGCAAGGCTTTTTTTAGAAACAGCCTTTCTGCGTGTACTTATATGTTCTCTGATGATTTAATCTCTCACACTTTTTTTTTTGTGTATGTGTGTGTGAATCTTTTAGTTTCCTGAAGTGACTTTCCATGCAGCCCCTCTTCTCCCTCTCCCTCCTCCTCAGCTCCCAAGAGGGGTTCAAATGCACCCTCATCCCCTCTCCTCCTCCAACAGATTTCTGTTCAGAAAGAACACCAAGAGCACTACCACCTCTCTGGTCATTACTGACACACCTCCTGCATGCCAGTGTCAGCCTCATCTACCCTGCCTGAGTTCCCACAGTAAGTATTGACATGATTTTAGGGTGTGCTACAATTCAAACCACTGTCTAAGCAAGACTTAAACCAACCAAAATTGTTGTGTCTTCCTTACTGAGTTTAACCAACCTAACACTGTTCAGGTTGGATGTGCCCAGGTCTCTATTTTGCTCTGTATTTCTACAGTACCCAGCACAGCAGTGCTCTGACTGATACACAATGTTACCAGGAATGGTCCCAAAACAAACAAGAAGCTGCAAGTCAGCAATCACAGGTTTAGCTGATAGGGCTGCAAACCCACTGAAGTGGAGTGAGGCTTGGCTTCCTTGGAGCCAGAGCACTTTCTGTATCATTCCCAGATCAAGAAGCAGAGCCCAGGAGGTCCAAATTCTTTGGCCCACTGACCAGACCTCAGCTGTCTGATTGCAGGGGTGTCCAGCCAGGTGAACACTTCACCACTCCTGTAAAGGAGTTTGGTCACTCGGCAGACATGTAAGAGCATCACTGGTGTAAGCTCAGCCAGCACTGGCACAGTGGCAGAACTGGTGAATGTCCCTGCAGATAGAGGGAATGGGCTGTACACAGTCTGTCAGGGTCCAAAGCATGGCCAACATTGCTCACTATACTCACAACTGGAAAAAAATAAATAACCATCTGCTCCTCCAGCTTCTCTTCACTCAAACAGCATATACCTGCCTTCTGATCTTCACATGAATTTGGGCTCAAACCCACCAAATCACTCAAATGTGTGCTTCATTTGAACCTTGCTCTTGGGGGAAAAGAGAGGTGGTGTGAAGGCATGTGTGGAGTTTGTCTTCTATACTGGCAGGGACAGATGCAGAGTTCAACCCTCTGTATTTGCTGATGGACAGTAGCAACTATGTTGAAAGAGGGCTGGGGGTCCCCTGCTTGGCTCATCCCCAGGGGAGCTGTGCAGTCACATCCCTCTCCTCTGTCCTGAGCGCAACCCTTCCTGTCCCTCCTAGCTCTTTTCCTGAGCCTGTCAGACTTGTGAACTGGGCTGGATCTGCCCCAAACAGCTGCTGGGATCCCTGCCTGGGGCTGCTTTCTGCTGCTCCATCACTCTCATAGGGCTGTGCAAAGGGAGAGGAATAGGATAGATACAGATCACATCTGGGCAGGGTACACATCCCTGTGGGGAGGGTGCCACCCTCATGAGTAGGTTATATGGAATGTCCCACCTCCAGAAGGTCCCTGAATGCCATTAGCAAAAGGCCCAAAGACAGGGTTCTCAGGCCCACTCCTATATAAGAAGGGACAGAGAATGTCGCAAGCAGAAAAACCTCAGTAGAGATTGAGGGTCCTCCTTTCCTCAGAAGGGCTTTCAGGCTCTTGTTTAATGAAATCCAAGTGCAAATATGGTTCTGCTCAGAGGCAGATAAGGATTGATGCCATAAGTAAAGCAACAAGTTCTTAAAACACTTACCATGAGTGTGGGAAGCCACCCAGAGGAGGTAGAAATCATGGAAAATGATGGGGGCTGTGAACTCAGAGCTAAGCTCTGGCCTGCTGGGATTGCTCCCATAACTTGAATCTTAACACATGATCTGTTCAAGGGAGATAGCAAGGGGAGAAGGGGTGCAGGGGTGCTGTTATGCATCAGGTGTACATACCAGTGCCAGCAACCTGTCACTTGACAATGAAGAACGTGGTGATGGAGCCCACTGAGTCCATGCATACAGCACATGAAACGAAGGGGAAAGCAGTGAGGTCTTTGCTCCCAACCATCAGCACTGGTGAGCAGAAGAGAAAAATGTTTGGACTGACTCTCCAGCTGCCAGAAAAGATGCAAGGGAAAAGCTCCTGACTGGGGTTGAGGGTTGGCTGCTGGAGGCCAGACTTCCCCACATTTATATTCCAGTTGCCTCCTATGGAAAGTGCAGAGTCTGGAATTTCTTAGCAAATGTAAAGCACTTTGTAAAAGACTTTGATTCACAGCTGGGATTTATCTAAGTACTGCCCATAGTCTTTGTGGTGAGGCTCAGATTTTACAGTTCACTGCCTCAGGTGATTCATGATGAGAGAGGCTGTTAAAAAGAAATTTGCAGAAGATACAGGAGAACTGCCCAAATTACCCACTAAGACTGAGCAGAGAAGCAAAGCTCTGACTCTGCCTCTCCAAGAGAAAGTCATTTCCCTTCAGCCAGAATTAAAGCAGCTTGGTCAGTCCTTTCTTCCTTGCAGATGCCCAGAAGAGCAGAATGCAGCCAGTCTGCACCTGTATCAGGAAGGTGAGCAGGGAAAGGAGCAGTGACCATGGCCCTGGTCCTTCAGGCATCTCCTGTCCATCCTGCAGGACTCTTAACACAATCCCCAGCATAGTTTTGGCCCAGCAAAGAAAGAATCTCTTTGTATGGAAGGAAAGAGACTTTGTACTTAGGGAAGTAAGCTGGGACATGATGTTAGATTTAGAAATTTCTCATTAGAATAAGAAAACAGGGTCTTGGCTGGTTGATTTCCTCATTAGTACAGATGCAACATCATTTACTGAAGATAAGGTTTAGATTGTGCTAGACTCAAGTTTTTTACCTCTATGGAGGGTGCATAGGGGAAAGGATAGGATTCACTTTGTGTCTGCTGCTGAAGGCATTCTAGCATTGTAAAATCAGTACACACTTACTGAAGCAGATAGCCTCAGCAGAACGCCTCATCCAGCAACCCTGAGACTCATTACAGATGTTGTTGGCCCAAAGAAGAATTAACTTTTTAATGCACAGTGAAAGATCTGCAAAAAAAACCCCATAATTTAGAAAGCCCCGCTCCAACAGCTGACAGTCTGGCACTTGGGATGCACTCCAGGGCATCCCCCTATATCCCTCTCCTTCTGTCCACTGAAAATGACCCAATTCCCTGCCTCTGATCCTGTGTGCATGAGCTGCCATTAGGCACTTCGTTACCCTGACAGTGTTGGACTCAAACATCACCCATGTCCAAGAGAGCTTTTTCTTAGACAGCCACCCCGGTGCCATGAACACCCCAAAAAGAAGTCCAAAAGGCTGTAGCTGCTTTGGTATCCTATTACAGGGACACAGGATCATTTTCATGTGTTCACTACTTAAATTAGTAACGTGAACTCCTTGCTTCATGAACTGAGGAATTTAGTCCAGACAGGGTGAAGCTGGCCACATATAATCTCCGGCTGGGCATGACAGAAGGACTCAGATATGTTTCCCTGAGGCTGATACATGACTGCTGTTGGTTGGGTGGTTGTTGGTTGGTTGGCTGGCTGGTTTTTTAGTTTTTTTTTGCAGTAACATCATTTTCAACCCAGATAAAGAAGCACAGATGTATGTGGATCACATGAAAATGATGAGTCCTGAGGAATCACAAAGGGCAGCCCACACTTAGATAAACCCAACTGCTGTGAAAGCAGCAGGAAAATGAGGAGGAGGGACAGTCTGTGCCTGTGGGAGAGGGGCACAGCTGAAAATACTCCCAGGGCCCATGGCTTGACCCTGAGATGAGCTGAATCTTTGATCTCACCAGAAAACTCTCACAAGCTTTGCAAACACAGCCAAACATCAGCTCAGTGATGTGCACAAAGCTCTGCCCTGTCCCTCACTGCCAAAGGGAACGGCCCTGCAAGGTACAACTACCCTGCTCCTTGCTTCAGGGTCAATTCTTAATGTTGATTTGTTAACTTAAGTGCTTTCTAATACAGCATGTTGCTTCCATTAATAAAGCAATAAATGATCGTTCTTATATGTTCATACCTAGAGGCTATGACTGCAGGTTCAGCAGGACAGAGCAGGCTGAAGGTAACTCCCAGCCCTGGGTGAGTGACCTCTCTAATTCAGACAGAACCAGCTCTGACCCCAAGCTGTGCTGCTGGACAGACAAGAAGCCAAGTTTTTCACACTCCTTGGCTGTCTGCAATAGGATTGTATTTCAAATCCACCTCCAAAAATGTCTTGTTTTTCAGAAGAGAAAACTAGGGCACCTAGAAATTAAGATCTGATTAGCCAAGTGGTATCAGTCTGAGAAGTCTAAAACTTTCATTGTCTGGTTTTGGCAAGTCTTTGTGTTCCAGCTTGGTTTCTTTAAGTTTTTATTTCTTTGTTCAATAATTACCTTTTACTTGAGATTAAGAAGTTCTGGTGTTGTACAAATCCAGCCCAGCCTGATAACTTTCTCTGGCAACAACTTTAATAGTAACCCATCTGTCTTCCCTCCTGTCTATCCTACCAAGCTCTCCTATATTAGCATAAATAACTGCAGTGTCTTGAACAGGTTCCAGGGAAGGGCAAGACTGAGAAACAATAAATGTCACAGTCTGCACAGGGAAAAATACAAGCTTTGCTTAATCTCTGCCTCATTACAAGCACTGTGTCCTGGCTCTGAGAAACAGGAGCTCAAGCTGAGTCGATTTCCGTGGGAGTGAGTAATGGACAATCCAGTCAGGCTGCCCGGAAACACAGCCCCAGGGCTCTGCAGGACACAGCTTCCAAGAGGAAAGGGACATATTTGTCAACAGAAAGCAACAGCACCCATCTTAACGAGAAGCAATTCCTCATTTGACAGGTGCTGGAACAAAGCAGCCAAACTCCCTTTACAGGGAAAGAGTCTACCAAACAGGAAGGTCAGAGATGTGGCAATGTCTGGAAAACAGAGTAAAAAGTACATATATATCCTCCTGCCATTCCACTGGATGCAAGATTAGTAAATATTTACTGGCTGTGGAAAGTCTGGTGATGTGCACGTGTTTTTATTCTTCAGGATGGTGGATCCAGGCCAGGAGGGACCTGTTTTGTCCCAGTCCTCAGAGAGCACAAAGAGATTCCAGCCAAACAAGAACAGAGCATCTCATGGGAAAGCACTCACTGGTCATTTTGTCTAAGACTCTTCTGCACACTCCTCAGAAGTTCACAGGAGAGCCAGAGGTAGGAGCAGACGTCAAAGGGTGAAATGCTGGCTCCTGCCAAAACCAGAGCAAAACTCCCTTTAGTTTCAATGGACTGATTTTTCTTAGATTTCAAGGCTGAGGCAGGCTACTGAATGCCTGATCTAACACTCAGACCCCACAGGCAACAGCATTTTACCCTGTAAGACCCCAGACTTGCCAGTGAAGCAGAGCACTGGTCTCCAATTTCCCCTAGCCCTGGGCTCCACAGCAGTGAGAGGATTCTGAGAGGAAGAACAAGAAGCAATGTCACATCTTGTGTACCAAAGACAGCTGCCCATAACAGCTGGAATGTTGTTGGTCTCAAGAGACCAATCTTAGAAAGCTTTCTAGTCTTGCTTGGATTGCTCCAGGTAGCAAAAGGTCCATATGTGCCCTTGGAATCTCTTTCAGTTAACTGTCCTCCTCCATCCTGCTGTCCTCCTTCCCCTCATCTTCTGGGGCCACGTGGTTTGGGTACTGATGCTGCATGTTGGCACCAGGCTGTGTTTCATGGGAAAAAATGTGCAGCTCTCCATAAGCAGATTAGGAAACAAAAGCACACAAACGCCAGAAGTGGGGAATAGAGAGAGAAAAGAACTCATCTCCAAACAACAACCAAAGCAAGAATTGAGGCCTCCCCTCAGGGAGGAAAGGAGGGAAAATATGAGGTTTAAAACTGCAATTGGTGGGTTTGTTACCTCACAGTGGTAAAGAGTTGCAGCAATGCTCCCCCTCCTCCTGACAGACCCAGCATGGCCATGCTTATAGGCAAGCTCACTTCTTTATGAACATACAAAAATGTTCCTTGTTCAAGTCAGCTGCACACTGCACACAGTGTTATTTGGGAAAACAAAAGCATCTGGATCATTCAGTGTCTTCATGGTCCTGGGAGTCTTGTTTTACATGGACAAGGTGTCTGGACCCAACTAACATACTGGGCACCACAACTAAAAGAAACCATTGCAGCTTGAAATAAGGTGGAAAGTTTCAGAGGAGCTCAGAGAGCTAATCCACACAGCTGCCCCACTGATTTGCCCATATCTGCAGATGCTATAACTATTGCTAAGTGGGTTTGTACTGCTAACTGACCATAACCCCCTGGATCCAAATGATCCTTTTGGGTCAGAGTCTCTATCTGGATATTTTCTGAACTCATCCCACATATTGCTCCTACTTTCTCCAAATCTCCACCTCTCTTCCTTCCTTCCTCTCTCTGCTTTATACTTCACCTTGTCCCTTGGACCTTATTCTATCTTCATTATTCAACACTCCAATTCACTAGCAAAATCTGAGTATTACAAAATATAAAACCAAAGGCAAAAATAAGGCAGAAATACTTCATATGGAAACAAGCTGG
The DNA here is from genome assembly GCF_036169615.1 of Heliangelus exortis. NCBI lineage: Eukaryota > Metazoa > Chordata > Aves > Apodiformes > Trochilidae > Heliangelus > Heliangelus exortis. The sequence goes on along the minus strand of NC_092424.1, from coordinate 104,926,336 downwards.
TTTGTAGGAATCCTAATGTTATTAGGAGAAAAAGGGAGGAGTATAAATTTTAATGGAAGTCTCCCACTCAGTTGTAAAACATTCTGCTGTATGTACACCAAAATAATCATCAGACAAACAGTTATGTTTTTTTCCCAGAAAACTGTATCCTTAATTTGTTCTCAGAGAGGAAGTTGCTCATAGCTTCTCTCACTCCCTTCTTTGATGCCTGCTATTTTAGGATTGTTCTACTCCTTCTTTGTCTCCCTCCCTATAAAACTGGAATCACTTCATCCCACAAAGTTATTTCATAAAGCCTTCCTCTCAGCATATGAATCAAATTTTAGATCTTTAGGCTTAAAAATAAATATCTGAGATTTAAAAGAAAAATAAAAGGGTGGAGGGAAAAAAGGAAGAGGAGAGAAAAAAAGGTCCAGCATCCATTGTTTCAGCCTGAGCAATCTCCAAAGAACTCATCAGAGTTGCATTCATTTTACTACAAGGGATGTGCAATCTCTGGATGGATCTGCTTAGTAAAGATTTAGCATTGAATGGGTGATGCCTGCAAGAACAGGAGTGCAGCTGTAGTGTGTTGCCCAGGGAGGGCTGCTCAGCAAGCTGCCCAGAACAAACAGTGTGTGCATGCAAATTAGGAAACCCTGGGAAAAAATTCCATTTACATAGTAATGGCCCAGCTCTCAAAAAAGCTGTTCTATAAAATAAGTTTGTGGAAGACTGCACTTTACTTTTATATTTTCTATTAAGTGCATAAAAATATATTCCTGACCTTTTGCAAATCACAACTGGTCAGAATTTGCAGTAGATGTGGTCACTCAGATGTGCAGACATCATTTTAACACAAACCTAAGACTGCAAACTATTAGCTGGAACAAGCAAGACTTCTGGACAAAATGATCCCAAACACACTTGAGGATGTCTTCCACATGAGAAATTGTTTCAACCTAATAGTCACCTTCCCTCTCCAAACCAAGGCTCTTTATCAGGAAGGTTTGTACCTGAGGTAGGTGTCCAAGCCCCTAAAAACAGGTAAGATGTCCCTCAGTGACAGAGCAAATATCCTCCCCAAAACTTTGGTTCCTAACCACAATCCCTTTGATGCCATATGAGACTTGGGGGTTTTGTTTCTTCCCTTCTTGCTGCTGGGCTGCCAGATCAACCCTTCCCATCCCAGCTCCTCCCTCCTCTCACAAGATCACCAGATCTTAATTTAGGCAGTCACATTTCTTACAATTATTACTGGGAATGGGTGGAAAAGGATGCTGACAACACTCAGACACTAGTGTTGTTATGGTTTGGTTTAAATAAAGGAATATACTTTCTAAACATCACAGAATGAAAACTCTATAGGCTTAACCCTTCAACAGAAATAAGCCTTTATTTTTTTAATCCACCCTACCTGCACTTAATTTGACCAGTCCCATTCAGATTATTTAGAGCTGGGCAGCTGTCCCAGCAGCCAACAGAGAGCAGCAATACATAGACACTACCTAAGGTTAATGCCTCACCAGACCTGATCCCTGAAGTTATACATTGGCTGATAAAATGATCATGCATGCATTTATCTGACTATATTTAAACAATGCTGTCCAGGCTTCAGGACCTGAAAACTCAACAACTGCTGAACTACTTTTTATTCAATGAGAATTCTGCTCCAAGTAGCTGATAAAGCGTTTGAATTCAAGTGCACTTTCATTCTGGAAAAACATAAACTTCTACAATTTTCTTCTTCTGTTACAGTAGGGATACCACTTTTTGTTTTGAGTTTAGTTCCTACTCAGCAGCATTTTTAAGCAGGAACATGGCAGGCAAATAGGATTTTTGGAATTCGGGCATACACAGCAGAAACTCTGTGTCCTGGTGACATGATGCAAGTGGCTCTGCACACTCCAGCACCAACCAGCTGCTGGGGTGCCAGGGATGCTGAGATCCCTGGGATGTGCAGGTTGTTGGGAAGAGCTGGCAGCTCACACCTGGCCATGGTGTCAGGGATGCTGCACAGAGCTGGGATGTGGGGCTCCTGGGACACCTGGGGCTGCTGCTCCCAAGGGATTTGCCCGGGCAGCAGAAGCAGCACAGACCATGGTATCCCCTCCCTGCAACACCCAACAACTCCCCCAGCTACAGCCTTGCCCCAAACACAAACCACCGAGGAGGAAAAAGCATTTTCAACTTGGATTGCCTCTACCTTGGGACAGCCCTGGAAAACCTGGACTACACTGTAAAGAGGGACAAACACAACCCCACTCTTTACACTTATGCTCCTACTCTGCTCTTTCTTTTTCCCCTAAATACCAAAAATGAGGCGTTTCATAATAGGCTTAAGTTGGCTGGTTTTGCCACAAACAAGCACTGTTTTTCAGAAGGACTTTTGAACCAGAGAAAAATGCCCACAAAGCTGCAGAACACGTTGAGTTGGACTGAGAGTTAATTTTTCTCCCTACTTTTCTGTCTGGATTAACAATTAAGAAATAAGTTTCCACACAGATTTTCGATATAGAACCTTTTTATCATCTTTATGGATGTGGTGTCACTAGGATACATTCTCAGATCTTCCAAAAAAACAAGAATTCTTCCCTGGTGGCCCATTACCAGTGGTGGAATTTTTAAGACTCACAATAAATATTGGGAGAGCTGGGGCACACTCGCTATAATTTGCATCAAAATAAGAACTAATATGCCCTGCATTTCTCCTGGTTTACACATATCATGTGATATTTTGTATTCTTTGCAAATCATTTACATCAAGGTTTCTGAAAATGAGAGCCTAGCATTAGTCTTCCAAATTAAAATGTAAGCACTGCAATAAATGTCTTGATCTTCAAGTATATTCAACAGCCTATGGCTTTTTTTCAGAAATCAGAGCTGCTGAGTGCTCAGTACTTTAAAAATGAGTCTGATTTTCTCTTGTGCTTAATACTGGATAAAAATACTAATTTTATTGTTCAGAAATGGAGGACTTGCTTATATCGAAGAAGGGTTTTGTAATCCTTGGAGCTTCTAAATGTGAAATGCTGCTATTATTCCACTTATTCTGGTGTGGGTTTGGAGGTGCTCAGTGTAATTAACTGGAAATGTAGCTTGGAATATTTTTAAAACCCTTTGAGGCAACAAGATCCAGATGACAATTGCTGTAACACACCTACCACCTGCAGCTGAAAACCATCACTGAGAGTGAAACCTTAAGGCCTCTCCGCATGCCCATGTCATTTGAGGAACAAAAAACCCTTTACAGCTACCTATTTATTTGGCTTGCTTGGTGCTGTTTTTTACTCCTACACGTTGGACTTTAAAGCTTTCTTTGACAGTTTTATTATCTTTCATTTTTTGCAGCCCTTCAAGGCATGGCTGTTGCAGCCTGTCCCAGGGAACTGGTCGCAAAGCTCTCTTTGTGTCTTCTACAGGAAGACCCCAAAGATCACTCAAGCTGCTCAGCAATGTTTCCTTTCCTTTCAAGGATGACCTGAGGGAGGCAGCCTGCTTTCATCCTTACATCTTACCAGATGAAAGGAAACCTAATGCTGAGAATGAGGCATTAAGGACCACTGCTGGGGTTTCCACAGCTGGAGGAGATGCAGCATCAGGCAGTAGACAGGCCCTGGCAGGCATTGGAAGCTGGATGGGGTCTGTGCTCTGCTCCTCCTCAGCATCTCCTCTGCAGACCAGAGCTAATCCCACCTCTGCAGCTGCTGACAGACTGCCTAGAAAGCCCAGGCATAGACAGAGGACAAACACTGGTGGCAGTGGCACAGATCCCTGTGCATGGGAAAGCAGAGCTTTTCCCAACGCTGCTTGCTGTAACCCTTCTCCAGTGGGATCACTGCCACAGCTCACTTTTTCACAGAGATCCCTCCTTTCCAAACAGGGCAGATTTTAAACTGTATTTGAAAGAGACCATATTTGGACTCTCATCTACCACTTGTTAGAAAAAAATTTTGTGACTTTTTATTGTAGGAAAGCTGTTTTCACAGGCATAAATACTGAGCAAGAAAATAATAGCTAATACTAAAACATGAACAAACCATCTCAAAAATATGAGCACTAGCCTTGAATTCAGGACTATTCAATAGTGAAAAGTAATCACTCTAACATGAGCCTCCACAGTAAAAGCAAACTGTGTCATAATATCAATTTCAGTGCAAGAAGTAGATAGGTACACTGCAAGGGTAAGAATAAATCAGTGTCTGGAAATAAATAACCTCAGATTTCCTGATGAGCGTAAAAAAAAACCAGACAAAAACTTGGGGAGCTGTATGGGAGAAGAAAGGGTTAAGGAGAGAGATGGAAAGACTTTTTACCAGGTTCTTTAGTGACAAGGGGAAAGGGCTTTAAATTGAAAGAGGGTAGATTTAGACTGGACATAGGAAGAAATTTTTTGTGGTAAGGGTGGTGGGACATCAGAGTTGGTTATCTAGAGAAATTATTGGTGCTCCACATACGAAAGTATTCAAGACCAGGTTGGATGATGCTTGGAGCAACCTGGTTCAGTGGAAGGTGTCTCTACTCATGGCAGGGAGGCTGAACTAGATGTGCTTTAAGGTCCCTTCCAAACCAAAACTTCTGTCATTCTGTGAGGTTATTCTGGCAAAAGTTATCAGTGCAAAATCCTGTTCTATATGAGCCATCACCCCTCAGCCCATATTGACTCACTCTCCAGGTTCTCCTACAGCAGCATTCCATCTTTGTGTGAGTTTAAAGACAGACACTGGATGCTGATCGTGTGGTGTCTGGTGGTTCCTCTTCCCTAGGGAGTCATCCAGAGGCTCAGCACTGGCTGCTCCAGCAGCTCTGTGAGCAAAGCTCAGGCCTCTCCCACAGGTTTCACCCCTTTCCCTGCTATCAAGTTCACATCTTATTTTTCTGTTCATTTGTTGCCTGTCTGGACACAAACACTTCCACTTCCACTGCCATGAAATCATGGCCCAGCAAGGCAGTGGAGCTGTGGTAGCTTCAGGATAAATGTACCTCATCTCAGCCTCCATGATGGGATATGTCCCACAGCCACCTTTGCTTCTCCCCTTCTCTCTGTGCAGAGCTGGCTGCTCTCCTGGTGCCTTCTCCCCCCTTTCCCTTCTCTGCCTCAGTCAGTACATGCTTCAAGTCTGGTTCAGCTGCTTCACTCATCCCCATGATCACAGGGGCTCCTCAGGATCATTTTTCTTCCTGTGGATTAATCGTCTAATTCAACATGCACCTCAAAATATTCAGCTGCCTACTAAGCCTCCATAGCCTCCTCAAAACCCTGTCTGAACACCAGGATCTTCAGTTTGGTCTCCCAGCTGTGTCTTGTATCTCAGATACAAGGTTCCTCAGATGCTGTTTCCCACCTAAAGAGTTTCCATTAAAATTATTAGCAAGGATTATCTGCCTCCCACAGCCAGGCATCTTTGCTCTCTCTTCCTTTAAATGACATTTACTGCTGTCAAAATTGTCTTCATCTCCCTCCTCAGTTCTGCAAAAACACCAGCTCAAGCTCTCCCTACAAACTCCAGGCAAAATCATAGCCCTTTTCCCCAGACAAGGCCTCCAGCAAACATCCTCTGCTTGGATTTTAAAGCTTTTTGCCCTAGTGAGTCTTGTTTTCAACTGGTAAAAATAACAGCTTGCAAACTACATACATTTACATACTTCACTTCATTCAAATTAACTGGGAAAGATAAGAATCGGCAGTAAATTAATTCTGATAATGTTCTAAACTGTGAATTTCAATCAAAGCTGAAAACCAAGCCAATTCAGCTAAATTGCTGACTCTTGTTACACTTTAAGTGATCTAAAAGCATACATCAATAACCAAAGCAACTTCTCTTTGTGCAGCTGAGCTCCAGACTGATTTGCTGCTTTCCAGGACTGTCTGATAAAAAAAGCCACAGTCAGCTCCAGCTAATAAGAAAAATTCTATCCAGAGCCAAAGAGCAATAAAAATGTTGTAGCAAGTTCAGAACATTTTGTCACAGCTAAAATTGGTTTCCTATGAACCATCTGAAATAATATGCACTGCAAAGCTCTGCAGATGACAACCATTGAAAAAGCAAATGCCTGGTTGAATAACAGCTCTAGAAGCAAGGAGAAAATCCACTTTTTGTCCCAGAATAAAGGACTATGCCAAGGTGAAGAGTTAGAGATGTCAAACAAAGGGGGTTTTGATTGGTTAGCTGCTCCATGTTCTGGGACACTTGAGCCCAAGGAGCTTAGCTGAAGAAACTTCATTTTAAATGTTCAGACAACCTGTATGTTTCTTTGGACAACTTGAAACCAGACTGTAGCTTTTGAACCTTTTAGATCAGAGATCAAAGTGATAGAGGAAACATAAGAGCAAATCCTAGAGAAAAGCCTGGAAACAACTGGGAGGTTTTGTTTCCACTGTTCCCACACTGCCACAGTGGCCTGGTGCCCAACAGGCTCTCTTATTTGGATTTCTAAATATAAGTTCCACTGGTGCAGTTAAATCCCAGAAGTGAGTGGAGACAGAGAGAAGAGCAGCATTTATGGACTCAAAGATGCAAGACCCTTATGGGGACTGTGGGCTTAATGTGGACATCCCTACCCTACCAGCTGCCATGTCCTGGATCCTGGAATAGAGGACAGGAACACAAAGGACTGCAAACAAATAAACCATCTACAAAAGGAGCAGAGCTGCTCGGTACAATGTTTGGAATTTTTTTATGTCTGGGAGGCTGGGGATAGTGATGGGAAGCACAGGTACCAGCACACCTTTGATGAAGAGGTGTCCAACCAAGGCCACCTCCTCAATCTCTGGTCCATCCATATCCCACCTCTGAATCACTAAGGACCTGCTCTTCTCTAATCAAGAGACAGAAACTATTCCTGCAAGCCAAAGCCACCCCTGACCTTTTTTCTTTTTTTTTCTTTTTTTTTTTTTTCTTTTTTTTTTTTTTTTTATATATATAAAGAAAAACTTGTGTTTCTGCTCCTGGAGGAAACTAGAGCTCTCTGGCCACAAACAGGCTTCCCATGAGCAGATGTGCTCAGAGCTTCCACCCACACAGCCCCAAAAGGACAAGCCTTGGGCCTTGGGGGGAACAGGCAGCTTTGTCTCCACCAACTCTTTTCACACAGCTCATTCAATGGACACTCATTGAGCAGAAACACCTTTTCATCCCCAGCAGCCAAGGCTGTGCTCCAGCCCATGACCCATCTGCTTCCTACAGGACTCAAAGAGAGACTGTGATTTATTATAAAAGACCCTTTTCCCTTTTGTGCTTCTACCCATGGCACCAGAGGGCTTGAGCAATGTGCCAGTTTCAAACCACTTTCAAGCAGGGCTCTGCTTCTATTTTTGCTGCAGCACCACAGCCCTGTGAGGTTTGGTGGCTGATGCTTATGGTGTGAATCTTCCCCCACAGGCAGTGTGAGGAGTTCAGCAAACAATTCCCAGCTCCAGTGGGAAAACTGTAACTCCAAACTATTCACATGGAAATTGTTTTCAGTGGATAAAGCTGGTGGTGAGAACATCTTCCATGCCTGGTGTGGTGGGGCTCCATATGTGTCACCCTGACAGAGTGTCAAGCTGCTGCGGTCCTCCTCCTTCCCATGGGCAGATTGTACATCTAATTGATTGTACTATGCTGATCATATAAGCTGATTGATACCTTGATAATGCTATTAATTTTAAATGTTTGAATTTGCCATGGCCTCTGTTATGAAGAAATCAAATACTGTCCTCTCCAAGCACTGTGGGTAATGCTTCCTTCCCCTGAGCCTCAGAAATATCTTTGCAGCACCAACAACCCCACATGACACTTATTTTCTCTGTAAGGTTTTTTTTTTTCAATGTAAAATCATCACACTTTCTTTAACTCCCTGTTCATTCAGACTGTTAACCTTTGATGGAAGAGTCTGTGTTTTGCAAAATGGTGGCACTGCTCTGCTTTTGCTCCGGAGCTCTCTGTGCTACTGTGATAAATTTGTGAAAGATTAGTAGTGAGAGAAGAAGCTGCAGGAAGCAGTCTGATGACTGTTATGCACAGTCACCAGTTTTGTGTGAATTATAATGCAATTAACAAGCTGCAAGATCACACAGAGTTTTTAAAGTGCTATTAGAGAAGCAAGGATTTCATGGGAGGGCACAGGCAAGAAATGGAACCACAGGTACAGCTAAAAAAAGAGTCACATCACAAGAGACTGGGATTGTGCTTGTGCTATTCAATGTCTACACAGCTGCTATTGAGGCAGACAAATTTTTCTCTTTGTGGAAAGTTTCTGGGTAGACACAGAAAGGACCCAAGACACCATTAGCAAGTGAGTTTGTTCTAGGAATACAACAGATCTGTGTGTGAGGAGAGCAGATTGAGAACCACCTTGGACACAACCAGAGCTGCACAGAGGCCCTTGCAGGAATCTGGGTTTGGGAAAAAAAAAAAAAAAAAAAAAAAGTATCATTGCAGTAAAAGAACATCTGAAAGTGAAGAATGTAATGCTGATTGTGTGTGTCACAGTAATGAGGTTCAGAACCAGCCCTGCGGTGAATTGATAGGAGTCACAGCACTGGCAGAGAGGAAACAATGAGAAGGCAACAGGAGAAGAGGCAGACCACAGCTTCCCAAACCCCACAGCTGCCTCACTGGCTCCTTGTGTGACTCAAGGGTCCTTTGGGAAGACCTAAATCCATCAGTTCTGGGAGGAATGGAAGCTGCCACAGCACTGCAACACTCCCCATTCCCATTCTGCCCACTGCCCATCAGCCCAACATCATCCCTGGGGCAGCTCTGGCCCTGCCCTTTGTGCCTGTGCCTCCTCTTACAACACCCAGACCTTCTGCCAGCCAGGACCCCACAGCACATGCATGGAAGTAGCCATGCTTGGTGCTTTCACAGTTTCCACCCCAAAATTAGATTCTTATTGATTATGATAACTAAAGCAGCCTTACAAAGAAAACTATTTTGGCATTGGAGCTATTCTAGCACTACTGTTTGTCAGAAAATTAATTATATGCTTTGATTTGCTTTCCAGATGGACAATATAAGCATCTTCAGGCTCCCCTGAAGCTGCCTTCTGGTGCTTGCTCTTGCAGCTGGGTTCAGCAGAGCCCTGGGCAGGCTGCAGCTCAGCAGCCAACTGGAAATGGGAGAGAGAAGTTTCAGAGTTAAACTTGTGTTAAAATGTTTATCTGCTTCCTAAACAGCTGACACTACTTTATAATATATAAACAGGCTGTTGCTAAAACTTTAATGGGCACAATTACCGCTCTTTGAAAATTCTAATTATACAGATTATTAGGAAATAACTGAAGAACTTGGATAAGGTCAGGGGGTTTGGATGGGCTGTCAGTGATGCAACCTCTGTGCCTAGAACTCCCTGTAAATTAATCATTTTCCATGGTTTATGTATACATTCCACATAATGGCACACTGCAGGGAATGTGTTTCATGGGGTGTACTTCACATCCTGCCTTGTTCAGTCTCTCCAGCTCTGGCTCCATGTCTCCCCAGGAATGCCACTGCTTCCCTGCAAAGAGCTGCTCATTGTACCTCCTGCCAGAGCAGGCTGTGCCTGCAGCCCCAGCCAGACCCCCAGCCCTCAAATTCTTGTGCAGTCTGATACATCTGAAGTTTTCTGTTTGTTCCTACCTCATATGACTAAGGCCAAATTTTACTTATCAAATATCTACCTTGAGAACTTTTCTAACAGACATTTTACAGGCTTATGTTTTCACATTTTGAGGTTTTATGCACTTTCTAATCAGCTCGGTGTGATAGCAAGAACAAGAGTCACAGAGAAGCAAAGCTACAAATCCAGTATAAATCAAGTTTTGTTCCCGTTTGTATTAAATGGATTCTCACTCTTCTTGTTGGACATTACAGGATGAAACCAGGAATTGAATCATTGAGTACCATGAGAAAAAAACTTGCCAGTTCATAGACTTATTATAATACTTGGTCTAAAATATTAATCTGCTTATCAAATAGCTGGCTTTTTGTATTAGAATATGTAAAGCTGTTGTTCTCAGTTTGAGTTGGCATAGACCAAATTTCCCCTATCTGGTTCCCTTTGCACACCATGAATTTTCCCTGTAAATACAGCCAGCCCTACAATTGGGATATTTTTCTTTCAAAACAGCCTAACTGTGTTATAAATTAAGATAGTGCTGCTTGCAGACACAGTTTCCTGGCCCATACTCAGAAACTGCAGGCTGCCATTTCCTTTTCTGAATGTAAGAATGTGGTGGTTGGTGTTTAGGTAATTTGTCCAGACTCTCTGTGTGGATCTGGCTGAGGAAGCTGGCAAGGTGCTGCAAGGCATTGTCACTGCTGCCAGTCCCCACTGCAGAATTGGGGCCACCCATAATCAAGCTGTCCCCATAAACTCACTGCCCCTCTCACCCCACAGGTGAGGTCCTGGGGAGGTGAGAAGGATCATAGAATCATAGAATTGGCTGGGTTGGAAGGGACCTCAGAGATCATCAAGTCCAAGCCTTGATCCACTACCGCTGCAGTTCCCAGCCCATGGCACTGAGTGCCACATCCAGGCTCTTTTTAAATATCTCCAGGGATGGAGAATCCACCACTTCCCTGGGCAGCCCATTCCAATGCCTGATCACCCTCTCAGTAAAGAAATTCTTCCTAATGTCCAACCTAAACCTCCCCTGGCACAACTTGAGACCGTGCCCTCTTGTCTTGCTGAGGGATGCCTGGGAAAAGCGACCAACCCCCACACCAAAAAACTATTTGACTATGGAAGGAGAGTGTAAAAAAAAAAAAGGTGCACAAGAAGCTTTCATATCGTCAAATATATGCTGCTTTTATGGAAATATAATTTTTTCTCTGATTGCTAGCCATCAAACAGCCCAACACCATGGCTCCAACCTCCTTTCAGGGAGTTGTAGAGAGTGATGAGGTCTCCTCTGAGCCTCCTCTTCTCCAGGCTGAACAGCCCCAGCTCCCTCAGCCTCTCCTCATAGGATCTGTGGTTGAGTTCCTTCACCATCCTGGTTGCCCTCCTTTGGACCTGCTCCAGGACCTCGATATCCTTCCTGAACTGAGGGGCCCAGAACTGGACACAGGACTCGAGGTGTGGCCTCACCAGCACTGAGTACAGGGGCAGAATCACTTCCTTGGACCTGCTGGCCACGCTGTTCCTGATGCTGCTTCATGCCTTGGAAGAGGTAAAATATTTTGACAGGCCCTGTGATGTGCCACTGATTCAGCAGCAGCTTCACCCACCGCTCAGATACATCAAGATTTGCTTGAGCAAAGTCTCTGTGCAGTCACTGGAGAGGCTCAGGATTTGTGGCAGGGAGGAGAAACCTGTGTCTGAGCAGCCCCCATCCTTGCCTTCGCTGCCTGGATAGGCCCCTGAGCAGTAATCCATGTTCACAAAAAGCTCCCTGACCTTCCCATACTGCCAGAGCCTCCCCAAAGTTTGTCAGCTCCAACCTGTCAGCCAGCACAGCCCCAGCCAATGGCACCCCTCATGTGTTACAGTGCTTTCTGGAGAGCTGGAAAAGCTTTTTCTGATTTTTTAGGGCAGCTATAGATTACTTCATAAAATTAAAAGAAAATAAATTTCTGTTAAGACACAGAAAACTTCAGCCAATGGAATGTTCTCAATATAAAATGGCACCAACATTAATTGTGCGTGGAAGTTACTTAGATAGGTATTTTTTTCTAAGACATAAGAAACCTTGGTGGGGTTAAGAAACCTGTTCAGGACACTCCTGGAAAGGAAGCAGGGATGAAAGCTGTCAGGGAGGCTCAAGTGATTTCCCAAGCCTTGCATGGGAGGTTTCAGATGTCCACAAAGTGAGAACCAGTGCCTGCCCCAGGCACTGTCACTGTCACTGTCACTGCCTGCACATTCTGTGTGCAGGAACAAGCTCAGGAAATGTCACCAGTGCAGAAGAGAGGTTGAGTGAAACTTGGAGAAAGCTGTGCCCAGAACACTGAGAGCATCTGCCATGAAAATGCAGGGTCGATAATCCTGTCTATTACAATATAAAATCAGATCAACAGGGCTGGCTTTCATCCTGCCTAAATAGCAGTTCCTGGCACTGCAGCCCTTTCATGGTGTGCATTTAAGTGATTGCAAGCAATTCAAAGAGTTTTATAGTCAGAAATGTTGCATAAATAACTCTGGATTTGAAATGCTCTTTGAAACTTTAAGACGAAAAAGGGAATAATCCTCCCCTTTCAGGGATTATGTGCTCTTTGTCCTTACACAAAATACAGCAGTGCATTAAGTAAAGAACATTCAGGATAAAGCTGGTGGGGTTATTAAACAGGGTCTATTTTTTATTTAAAACCTCATCGTGACTATCAGTGATCAAATACATCATGTCAGGATGGATAATTTATGGTAAATGTCCCAAGTTCAGCCTTCCAATAGTTTGAGTACAATGTTTCTTTCTATTCAAGATGATAAATTTGCTTCTACAGTGTTTAATTATTTGGTCACCGTTATGTTTAAATGCTGCTGACAGAGCTGGACAAGTAATTCATGGAGAATAATATACTCAATTACTTCAGCCATTTTTCTGCTTGCTTACTGTTCATAAGGAGATTGTAATATACTTCCACTTACACTCTCCTCGGGTGCATTAGCCATAAAAGCTCAGCAGATTTTTATATGTTTGTATTCCCTGCCTTGATCTAGCTGGAGCAAGGCTCAGGGTGTGTTCAGGGGCACACAGCAATCACCACAGAAGAGAGGGAATAAAGATGGAGATCTCTTATCTCAGAGGAAAAAGGATTAAAAACAAGCACTTGAAGTAAACAAAATAATAATAAACAAAATAATACAAGGGTAAAGTGGATAAAGGGAAAGGCAGTTATTTTTCCTCACATAGCACAACAAAATGAGGGCATTAGATGAAATGGCAATCTGGAAACTATGCTATGTAAATAAAATTAAAAAAACCAAAACAACCAAAAAACTTCAAAAATATTGCAATGTTGGAACCTGCTTCATAAGACAGTACCAGCACTGAGAGCTTAGCACAATTCAAAAGGGGATTAGACATTTACATGGATAATGGGAATAAGGGATCTTAGAATACGATTTTAAAAGCAATATAAACCCTTTTGTTTCAGGGCATCAGCATGTCATGCAAGGTCAATTCCTTACAAGTGCTTGTGTCTGAAATTCAGAGTATGAGTGTCTCCCACAGCCTAAGACACAGCCTGCATGGTGTCTTTCCCTTTCTTGCTGGATAGGCAGAGACTCAGACTGGATGCACATATATATGGATGCACAGTATACATACTGCCCTGCTAGTTTATTTTTACAACTTTGTCTTCATCAGCATCACTTGCCTCAGTGTCCCTGAGGATGAACTGGGCAGTCAGATGGCACTCAGGAGTGCAGGCTTTCACTGGGTGCACACAGTGCATGAGCTCTTTTTCTAGAAGACATTTCTGGGGGCACATTTTGGAGGCAAACCCCATTCTTAAGGCCTGCACTGCAGCATCAGCTATGGCTGAATGAGAGGATGAAGCCAAATTCCATTTGCAAAGGGCCAGGTGGTTTAGGAGCAAGGAGCAGCACTGGGAAGGACATGGTGGGAGATCAAGGATCTCTATCACCTCTCAGCCCTAGTCTTGTCCCAGCACTTAGAGTCTGTATCAGATGCACTGAGGAGAGGCAACTCAAAAAGGTACCCAGAAGTCACCTTCCCATTTCAGTACTGAAATGCTGTGGGATGTCAATGCGTTCAATAACACCTGCACTGATTTCTATTAGCCAGGGTTTGGGAGTGCCAAGAAAAAATGAAGCTTGTTTATTGGTGGGGAAGCTGAAGATCTTTTCCACATCCTGTTCAGTATAGATTTCAAACCTTTAGAATCAAGAGTGAGATTTTGTACCCCAGATTCACCACCTTTATGAAATTTTCCCTCTCTCCTTCACAGCACTAGCAGGCCATTCTACAAGAAGTGTTTAGTAAGAAGGCAGGAATTTAATCAGCTTAGGCATTAAATAGGAGCCTGGACAAAGCCTTCACAGTTCCAGTTCCCTCCAGACTTGCTATGAAAAATCATCTCATGTTCTGAAATGAGAACAGTAAATTACAGAGAGCACATCGGGTAAAATGGCCATGAATCTCCTGCACTCCCAATGAGACCCTCACTAATTAGAAAGGCAAGAAAGACTTTTCCTGGAGCAGAACTCAGGCTTGTGCCTGTGTCACCATTTCACAAGGTTACTTGGCAGTTCAAGGTGCTGGGTTTCCATTTCTCCAGGGTATTTCAGTCCTCACCCCTGCAGCTGAACTCAGCCATATTCTGCTGATCCACATTAAATGATGCCTGCCAAGGCCATGGCTCAGGATTCTTCTGGGCAATTTTTCCTGTTCTGGTTTTACTAAATAAGTGAATTAACATTTCAGGTGCAAGCATTGCAACCATCTGGACCCCCAAGCACAGTTTTGACTTACCTACTTCTGTCTCAACTATTTCATCTCACATATCCTCTCCAGTGCCACTGAATACCCCCCTCCATCTCCTGAGCCCTGCCCTGACACCAAATGCTGTGGCCATCATTAAACCCTCCTGGCCTCCAAGGCTGTGTGGCTACCTCCAGGCAGCCCCAAGTGAATGGTACCTTCTAGGCTCCTGACCCAAGCCTGAAGTCCCTGAGATGCTGTCAAGGAGCCTCTGCCCCATGCTGGTTACTATGAGGCAGATTCCTGGAAATAAGATAAGGACTAGAAGGAAGTGTCTCACTTTAGAAGTTTCCATTTTCTCTGGGGCAAAGAGCACAGTTTGTTCTGGTTTCTTACTAAAAAAAGCAGGGCTAACAAAATGATTTAGGAGATAGTGATTTTCCAGTCTGCTTGTCACACCATATCCTGCCTGGTTCATCTCGTGTCAGGCTGACACTTTGTATTTTGCATCTTGAATGCCATACACCTGTGGGAGCTGAAAAGCATCCTCATGAGATTAACCCAACCTTTGGCCATCACATAGAGCACCAAGTCACTGGCAGGGAGCAAATATCCTTCCTGTTAACAAGAGATAACATTCATTTTCTCCATCAGCCTTTGAGTGCAGAATCACTTTCTGTCACCAGGAACCAATCTTAGAAATCTTTCACAAAGGGCATCCTAGACAGTAATGAGGTGTTAGGAATATCCAAATAAATATCACTCCTATAATTGTCAGTCAGCTCTCTTATGTTTAAATAGTATCATCCTCACATAGAATAGAACAGAAATTTGCCATCTACCCTTTCTTCTTCCTCTTTTCTGTTAAGGAAGAGCTGGTACATCAGTTTTTCTTATCTTTTCATTTTGAACTGATTTCACTGCATTTTGTGGAGCCCCCTTCCTGATAGGCCTCCTGCTAGGGTCAGAGAAGCAAACAACCCAGAGACCAGGGACAATATTCAGAATATGGCTAAAGGCTAAGGGCTGTCACTAAAGTAGTCCAAATAGGGTGATGCTGAAAGAAGTAACTCCAGAACAGGGACAGACAGCAACACAGGACTGTCACAAATGCTACACCAGATAATGGCCCAGCCCTACCCCACGGAAGCATTTTAGAAAGTGCTGATGTGGAGCCATCACAGCTCCTTTGATTATCTACCAAACTCCAGCAATGTATCTGCAGTGGGGAGAGAGGAGAAAAGCCCATTTTGAAATATCACTGCTGTCTGCAGGTAGTCTCATCGTGGGTTTTGGCATCTCCCCCTGCCACAACAGCCCAGGAAGGTCTCAGCTTCTCTTCTCACTCTCAATATCTCAGCCTATGGGTCAGAAAGCTGCAAGAATTGCTGGAGGATGCTGCTGAGAGCTCTGTACTGGTGTGGAAGTACCCTCAGCAGCAACAAATGTTAACACTTCAGGCTGAGGGAAATCAAGCTGGCTTGGTACCCTTGCTGCCCATCTACTGGAAATTGAGGGTCAAGCTCAAAGAAAATACTTTTGTCTCATGGCAGACATGCTGCTTGCAGCCTGCACACCCTGTACAAACAAGTCCACTGCACAGATATTTGGGCAGGCACATTCTCTGGAGCTGTTGAAGAATTTGTGCTAAGAAGCAAACTTGCATTCCTTGGTTCTAAAACTCAAGGTGCGCTTTGGGAAGGGCACTGGTCCCCCTTAACACAGTATTTTGATGGGCATTCAAAATAAACCATATTCTTTTGAGAGGATGTGATTGATTCAGGCCAGAGATATGAGGAGCAGCATTCTAGCAAACTGAAAATGCCATAGGACAAGGCTGGGCATGGAAATCAAATGTTCTGGTTTTACTGTCCTTGGCAGGCTTTTGGCTTGGATGTGTTCCTGCTTTCCCACACTTTCCCTCCTTGGCTCAGGGATGAGCACAAGGCAGGGACCATTCACAAAGGCAGCCTGGACACAGCTCTGGAGATGAGGAGCAGTCCATAGCATAGACCAGGGCAGAGCCCAGGCTTTGGCAGTGTTTGGATCATTAGTGTTGATGTAGCCAAAGTCCCCTGAGCACAAAGTTCAGGATGATTAAGACCATGAGGCTGAGAAAAGAAAATGTTTTTCTCTGTCACTTTGCCATCCAGCTCTTCTTTAGTGGGTCTTATACTCAAAAACACCTTGCAGACACCTTCGGTGGGTTACAGACACTGCTGGTACCCCAACCACAATGCAGCCCATCACATCAACAAGGGACCATGTCCTCAGATGTATTTACTGTCACAATTCCTCTCTTTCCCTCTGTTCTGAGCAGAGAAGTGCTGAGATCCTCAAAGGCTTGGAAATTATGCTTAAATGCCTTGGAGGAACTGGGCTTCAATTACTTCCTTCATCTGTATTCTTTCCATTTGCCTGCTTAGCAGCTACAATCAGAAAGTGATGCAGTCAGATATCTCCCCATCTCCTGCCTTCTGGCAGACAACAGGAGGGTATCTGCTCATCACAGCTGGCATTGTGGCCTAGAAAAAAGGATGATGAGGAAAAGAAAAGAGTTGCTTGCACACGAGTGTGTGTGTACACAGACACAGGGCACAGCAAAACGCGATAAGTGACCTTCAGGGAGGTGCAGAAAGCAGCTTTGTTCTCACGTTTGGTGTCTGAACTCAACATGTAAAATGAGGGGGGGTTTATGTTCTTTCTCAATCACCAGCACCTGCTCTGCAGAGCCTAATTAAAGCCACTCTATTTCCAGCTCAGTGGAAATGTGCAACCTGTATATAAATCCATTGTCTGAAACTGAAAAACTAAAGTTATATTACTCATTTCTACTAAAGAAACAAGTAAATTTTGAACTTCAAGCAGTCTCAGAAGTAACATTTTGCTATAAAACAAAGCAATGTAAAAACACAGGTTTGAGAAACATGGCTTACTTCTCATTTAAACTGACATATTTATCGATGGTAGAACATAATACACTTCAATCCCAGCTGAATAACTCACCTCAAAAGTTTTGAGAGACAGAAATCTATTTTGAAAATATATTTCCTTCTTTAAGCATAAAATATGCTCAATTTACACTTGCAAGTATGTCAAATTTTTTGAGCAGAAAAGCACATTAAAAGGTGAAGGCAGAAGTCTGCAAAATTGCAATATTCTTTCCCAAGAACATATGCTTTATTTGTGTCCTAATTAACATAAATAAAGCCAGGTAGCATATAAGAAAATTAAGAGCTAGGCAGAAACACAGAGGCAGTTCTGACAGCAACAGAATAGAATATAAAGTAGTGGTTGTGTATAAATGTGGAAGGTTTAGTGCTTTGCAATGTAATATGCCTAAGTAAGCAGGTCCAAAGAGAGCAGCAAACTGGGCTACGAATTCTGTTGCCAGGAAGAGGAATCTCCCCTTTTTTTTTTTTTTGATGGCAGAAAAATATGTAAGAGGACCCAGCTTACAGCCCCTGCTCTGGGCGAAAACACTTTCACATTTCAGTTTTTATAATTTTTCCCTACAGTACTGTGTAGCACCCAGAAAACCAGAGATCCCCTTCCCCATCTGAGAACTGTTAGCTCGACTTTTAACTCGAGATCTATTTCCACTTTCCTGTGACATTCAGTTATCTTTCCCTGCCTGGTTTTCATGTGTTTTGTGTCTGGTAAGCACAGAATTTAAAAGAAGGTGGTGGCTTTGCAGGGAGGGGACTCTCTGAAAAAAAAGGGAACTCCGTGCCAGCAGTTCCCAGGGATAAATCTAGAGCAGATTTCTGCCTGCAGGATTTAGCTGCACCTCGATGGCTTCAGGCTGGGGTTTTACTGTGTGCACATGGCATTGCTCCTCACACAGCTCCCCTTGTAGCTGATATCTGATAATCAGCTGCTGGGAACAGCATCAGCATCTCCCTGGTCATTTCCCTGGTGTGAGGGATGTTAAAAACCTGGCTCTGTGCCAGCTTCCAGGGTGGTGTGGGCAGAGCTCCGGTGGGGATCTGCTGTTACACAGCACATCCACAGCTTTTCCAACCAGGATGGGAGGCTGTGGCATCCTTAACCTCCTCTGCTAAGCCCATCCCTATATTTATTTAATACTACTGCCCAAGCAGTCCTCTGTAATGTTAGAGGTGGCATTTTGGGTGGCATTTTGGGTGGCATTTCACATATCCTTATGTGAAAGGATAAGATGCTGGCACAAAAGCTGGGAAATATTTGCTTCTGCATTGCACAGGCAAAGATCTGGAAAAGGCTCCTCTGATCAGGACATGAGATTTCTGTGATCCTTCCTTAGGAAGAGGCTGTGCTTTCAGTGGGTGCCATCTGTGCCAGGATTTTCCACTAACAAACTGCAAGAAATACAGAGAAATACTGGCTAAATTAAGTCTAAATTCAATTGTTTTAAGAGCAGGAGTCTTGGGCCTGATGCAAAGGGCAGGATGTCATGGTAGGACCCGTACCTTGTTAAACCTGCTTTCTCCTGCACCCAGTCACCATACCTGAACCCCCCTGCTCCTACATCTGCTGATGTGCCTCTGCCAGCTGGAACAGGACTAAGCTGTGGCTTAACCACCTCTCAACCCACCCCAGTGACACCATCAGACCCTTTGCTCCCCAAAATCTTCTTTGCTGTTTGTTGAGGCTTGTTGAGAAGCAGAGCAAACACAAAACCTAAATAATAGACCACAGTCAGCACCTGGGGGTAAATACTATCAGGTATTTGGAACCTTTAGTAAGAAGACAAATCATCACAAAATCATTCTGTGATTGTCTGATGACTTATCAAGGCTGGAAAAGAGCCCTGAAATGCAGGAAGAACTGAGGTCTCCTCAGAGGGACATGTTCCGATCCATCCATCCATCCATCTCTCCATCAATTCCTCCATTCCTCCCTCTTTCCTGCTGCTGTTTCCCTGAGGATGATTCATGCACCATGCACTCACATGCACCATGAGCTCTTTTTTCAGAATATCTCATACTTTGGCACTTCTTCTATGCAGCCATTCAGGAGCCATACATTTGCTGGCATTGTGCTGACCCCCAAGAAGTAAAGCACCTGAGAGCAAAGCATGGAAAAAACCCTGCACCCTTTTTGCAAATTTAGCTCCTAGTCACGCTATGGCTTAATTCCCTGTTTGCAAAATGAGCATATTAATCCTTCCCTTATCCCACTGTTTATCTGCTTCAACTCACAGGATTTTAAAGTCTCTGAGGCAGGGCTGTCTATTAGGATGTGTGCTTGGTTCAACAGAGCCTTGGAACCCTTAGTAGTTTCTAAGCACTGCTGTTCATTTATTATCATATTATTCATCCCAATTAATTTCTGTGCTGCAGCTTTAAACAAAGATTGGTATTTCCTGAACTTTAACTCCAGAGTCCACGATCCAAATTTATCCCTACTGTCATGCCATTAAGTTACATTACTGTTAATAACTTCTCTCTCTGAATGCACTGGCTTGTACTTCCCCATTTTGTGCTTCTTTTACAAGTGATAAAGGATTGCTTTGAGGAATTTTCATTGCAAAGGAAATCAATTCTCTGCTAGCAGGGGAAGATAGCAAGGTCCATATAAGGTGATCTCATACCACCACTGTTCCCTTGGACAAGAGCATATTTCTTTTGCTAGTTGTACATCTGGATGCCAGCTTTCCAAGTGCTGGGACTGATCTATCAAACACTGCAAAACAATCTATCTTTAAAATGAATGATGATGCAAATTGTTCTCAGAAAAGAAATCTATCAAAAAGAGAGCATAAATTGCAGACTGGATGTGTTGTTGGAGAAGGAATGCTATGTGATTTATACCAAGTTAGTCCACTGCCAAAACTTTCACTGAT